>NC_133167.1:12592000-12893500 GCF_040802235.1 Manis javanica | reverse complement strand
TTGTTCCTCGTCACAAAAGGCACTTCAATTTTAGAGCTATTCTTCACAAACACTGCATTAGCCACTGTCACAGTATCTTTATTCTTCTTGGAGACGATGGCCTTGTTGATCTTCTTCAATACTTTGCCAACTCCTAAAGGAGAAATGAGAAATGCGGCAATGTTTCCGTAAGGATTTAGAGAAAGTTATTTAAAAAAAAAAACTTTTTCTATCTTGGCAAATAAGAACAGTATAAATAAGAAGAGTTATCAGTAAACACGAGACTAAGTCTTTTGCTTTCTCAGTGGCCTTGAGTTAGGAAAAGAGGAGGTAAAATAAAGTATAAAATCAAAGCATATTAATAGTTCTTAAAAGTCAACGATGTTTCCAGCATCAAAACAGATTCAAGGCATTCTCAGCACCTTCCCAATAGAGACCTTGTCCTTGTAGACTTTTTGGGTACCCGGTCAGTAGGGAGACTGGCAGGTTCCTTAATTATGTAGCCATGGGGAGTAAATAAATGGGATCTTCTTCATTCATTCTTTCTTTCTTTCTTTCTTAACAGTCTTAACTGCTTTTTCCTTTCCTGCCAAAGACTTAAGAATGTGATTTCTTTTTTCTATTTTGGAAAAAAAATGAATAAGTATTAGAAGGACTATGAAAAATTGCCATGTGATTTTTTACTTGATATCAAGCTCAAAAAATAAGGGGATTAATGTGATGGCAACATAAGCTTTATTTTACACGGACCATTCATCATGCTCCATTTAGTTTTAGAACATAGAAAAAAAGGAAAAGAAGTTGTAGGGATAAAATGTGTTTCTATAAAGAGCTTCAAGTACAGATCCTTGGGTTACTTGGATCCTTGGGGTCCTTTCAAAATCATACTGTCCTAAAACATCCTGCAGAAGAGACCTGATGGTCTCCTAGAGAGCTGGCTTGTCACCCTGTGAGTGCCTCTTGTTCAGACCCCTTCACTAAGGGCAGGATAAGTCTTCCACGGTCCACAGAGAGGCAACGCCTAGGCCCTTTGCAGACCTCTGACTCCACCCTTCACACTGTTCTGCTGGGCAGGCTGGGTAAGATGGGCAGGCCCATTTTAGAACTAAGGGAACAGCAGGCTTCGGAGTCCAGGTCCCAGCTCCTGTCCCTTGTAGCCACACTGCCTCCTCTAGTCTCCTGGTCTGCCAGGAAAAGCTTGGGGCAGATCTTCCTCCACAGCCCCAAGCCAGCCTGCCTCCATCCCTGCCAGGAGCATGCTGTTGTGAGTTCTCCAAGGCTGAGCCCCAACCAGGAACGGAAAAACCCCTCCAGCTCCCCAGGATGAGTCTGTCATGAGCCTGAGGTCACAATCCACAGCACAACTTCTAATTATTTTGGAGGAAGAAAGTGTCAGGGTGGGAGGAAGTCACCAACAGAAAAATATTGCCAAAACTTTAGAAATAACACTTAAAATGAATGTGGCTCCTGGGCAGGTGGTAAGGGCTTGGTGATATGGGTGAATGTTGATCGCTGTGTTGTATATTTGAAACCATCATAAGATTGTGCATCAATGATACTTTAATAAAAAAAAATGAATGTGGCTCATTTAGCATTAAAACAACAAAAATCCAGTTGCTATTGTGGAATTGTACTGGCTGGGGCCAGTGTGGCACTGGAAAAGGCCATCATTCTAGCAGTGGTTCATTATGAAGTTATAAATCACCAAGCATTTTCTGAACTTGCAGGCAAGGGGTAGAACACTGTGTTCCAAGTATTTATTTAGTCCTACACTTCCAACAGTCAAACAAACTGCAAATTCATGCAAAAGTTTAAGGCCAGGTAAACAGGCAGTTGGTGCTGGCAGCTCTACAGGGGACACTGCGAACACAGTCAGTGCAGGGCACAGAGAAAATGTGATGGGTGTGCAGCCCTGCCCACTCATCTCCCTCTCCCAGCTGAAGGCATCAGTGAAGTTAGGCTTCCTAGAACTTTACGGTTAGCACGAGTGGAAGAATGTGGACAAGAAAACTCCTTAATTTTCCAATAAGGTGACTAAGACCTGCATAGGAACATGCTTTGCTCAAGGTCACAATCCACACGGGTGCCTAAAAGGGGCTCCAAAGCCAGTTCTGCGCCCTCACACAAGGCCCCTCAGAGAGAGGCAGGTGAAAGGTGCCACGTCTACTGGGAGTGAGAAGCCTGAACTAGAGTTGATCAACAGTGCTGGAGACAGAAACTCTTAGGTTTAAATACATCATTACAAACACGGTTTTCTTTCAAGAAAATTAACTTTTCCAATGGGCATTACTCTAAAAAAATTTTTTTTAGCTTTTTATTTTGAAATAATGCTAGATTCACATGAAGTTGCAGAACAGTATACAAGGTGGGCCCATGTGTCTTTCATCGTTTCCCCAATGGTAATATCGTACGTGCCCACTGTACAGTAACACAGCCTGGAAAGTGCCACTGGTGAGTCCACTGGGCTCATTCAGAATGCACCAGTTCTCATGCCCCTGCGTACATGCGCACATAGCTCTATGTACTTTTATCCCTTGTAGGTCCACGTGTCCAGCACCACAGACAAAATACAGAACGGTTTCACCACCACAAGCTTCCTCCGCGGTGCCTCCATGGCTACACCCAGTCACCTCCCCAGTTTACAGGCTTTAAAAGTCCATTCACAATCATAATGCATGTTCAGCCCTGTACAACATGCTGGTGGGGCAGACAGGAAGTTTGCTTTTTAGAGATGAGAAACCTGGGGCATTGAGAGATGAAGTGACTAAACCCCAAACCCCACAGCTACAGAACAGAGACAGGAATCCAGCTCTCCTAGTGTCCAGCACTGCAACACCAGTCCTTAGAGGAGGCCGGCTCTCACCCCCAGGTGGCACCAGGGAAACTCCCCCTGGCTGCTCTGCTTCTCAGGGAGGTAAGCAAAGACCCAAAGAGGCCCCTCCGTGATGCAGGGCTCCTGTGAGGCCCCACGGGCAGGGCCCAGCGTGCACGCACCATTCACGCCGTATCTCATCACCGTGGTGAGCTGCTTCTTCGTCCTGCCGTCGGCGCCCAGCTGGAGCATCCCCAGGATGGATGCAATCCCGTGGGGGGAGACGACAATGTTGTCATGAGGCCGGGATTTGACGATCTGATTGAAAACCTGGATCCCTGTGTCAGAGCCTAGCTGCTCCAGGGACAGAGGATTGAACTGGGTGCACACAGAGGGCAAAGTCACTGTGGCCACGAGGAAGAAGGGCAAATGCCAACTCATGGTTCCTTCCCACACGGATGACCTGAAAAATTAGATCAAGAAATACATGAACTCCATTTGAATGAACATATTTTATACTCAAGTAAGTATGATTTATTGTGTTCAGTATAATTGAATGCCTTATTAATATATTTAAGACAGACCAGTGTAGAGTAAATCTGCTTTCTCTGTATCTTCTTAGCGGGATGGGGAGGAAGAGAGAGGGAACCTCCTCTTGGTAGGTCCCAACCATGTGCCAGACACTGATCTCACCATTATTTCTTTCTCACATCCACCCTTCATTCAGTTTAACAAGATCCCCGCCTGCCTGCAGTTTATATTCTATTAACTGGTAAGCAATATAGTAATTTTGGCGAGGGATGGGGGCCAGTGATGTGGGCAAATGAAGGACCAGGGGTGGGGTGGGGTAACACGTGAAGGGGTCACCACCTGATCAGCCACGTGATGAGACCTGAATAATGACAAAGAGTGGCTGTGTACTGATGGGGGTGGGGGGCAGGGCAAGCCAGGCAGAAGACAGCAGGGCAACAGCCCTGGGGCAGGATACCTGGTATTAGAAGTCTGCATGGTCGCCAAGTAAGGCACGTGGAGGACTCAGTTGGGAGGGCAGGTGAAGAGGCCAGAGAGGCCAGATCCAGTAGGGCCAGTAGAGCTCTGAGCATGGCTTTTAGATTTCATTGGAAGGGTCACAAGAAACCACTATAGGGCTTTAAAGAAGAGAGTGAATCCATCAGGTTGTTATGATTACCTTATGGCCATATGTACTCCACTTTTTACCATATGCACATTACCTTCTTAATTAAAGAACTGCTAATTAAAATAAATTTAAGTGATGCTCTTAAATCTACAATAGGGCAGAACAATTGGTAAATTCATCAAATTGCGAGAATGGCATTGTTTACGCTGATATTCTCAATTACAGTGATTTGTTTGAAATACGCTTTCTTCCTTGATTATCACTTACTGAGCTTTCTTCAGCTGTGACAAGCACGAGGTAGGGAATTTACATGTGTTTATGGAAAAGCAAATAGTTTCATTAAATAAGGGCTTAAAAGTGGCAGCTGGTAAAACAAAAGCAGAATTCGTAATGTGGCTAACATGGTTCCATCCTCCTTTCTAGACCTGAGCTCTGCTCAGCCCACGTTCCCTGTGGAGCCAGTCCGTCCTCTTGTCCTGTGCATTTATGTGTGGGGGGCTGGGACTGTCTGCAGAAAACAAGAAAGAGGGGAGCTTTTTAGGAGACAGGGGTCTGCAGAGGAGGAAATAACACTCCTGTGCTCCAGGGAGAGACAGGGCACCAGGTAGCATTAGGCCAAACCGGCACCGATGTTTCCTCACCCTCCGCACTAGGCACTTGTCCCCCTTACCACTGCCCCACGTCATGGTAGATGTTCAATACATATGTATAGGATTAAACCTGATGATTTATCTACTTTTTATTTGTATATTTTTCATTGCATCAAAATAATGTTTATTAAGCTTGACTAAGAAAATGATTTTGTGTAGTCCTGAGCCTCACTGTTGGCTTCAAATGCTTTCCAAGGAGAGGAAAATTCACTGGGCTGGGAAGAGGATGGTTCATGATGGCAGAATCCCCACCTGTCCCACTCCCCAGAGGGCCACAAGGTGAACCACTAAAGTTAGCATTCAAGATGATGTTGCAATTTTCTTATGTACAGTTGACTCTTGAATGACAGAGGGGTTAGAGGGACTGACTGACCCCTCCACCACTGTATTTGGAAATCCAAATATAACTTCTGACTTTCCTAAAACTTAACTACTAATAGCCTATGGCTGACTGGAGGCCGTGCCAATAACATAATCAATCAAGTAACACATATTTTATACATTGTATGTGTTATATACTGTCTTCTTACAATAGAGTAAGCTAGAGAGAAGAAAATGTGTTTTCAAATGATTGCAAATCTCCAAAATTTTTTTCCAGTATTGTTTATTGAAAAATATAAGTGGACTCAGAGTTCAAGCCCGTGTTGTTCAAAGGTCAACTATATTGTGAAACAAGCAAATTTTATAAAATTTAGAACATTCAGAGTTTCTCCAGAGCTTAATTGTAAAATAACTGTGTAAACACAGATTGTTTAAATTCAAAATCTGTAAGTGACCTACATTCGCTCCTCTTTGGGGTTTTCCTATGGCCAGCGGGGCCTATTTTGACTCTGGCACCTACAACTGGCTCTAATACCACAACCATCCCCTGAGTTTCTTTTAGCTTGTTGGATGCTGGAAAGAGTCCAAATCCTGACTATGGAAGCTTTACTACTCATTTTATCTAAAAATTAGGAATTGTATCCTGCTGTCCTCCCTTTTTCCCGTAAATAAATTTCCTATTTAAAATTTAAAATGCCACAAAGCCATCATAAGTATAAAACAATTTGTACAATCTTTGTACAAATGGTCAAATTCGATGACTGGCGTCAACTTCATCCATCTGAATTGTTGACACTTGCATTACAGTCTATTCTGGAGTTTCCTTCATCACACCATCATCTATACTCCCCAAGCCTCCCAAAGAAACCCTCTTGGATTAGCAAATATTTGAATAAATATTTGAATCTGCACACTCATAAAGGACATCAAATTGCTTTTGCCTCTGATAGCTTAAAGCTGATTCACCCAAACGTTGTAGATTTATGTAGATGGTAAAACAGGTAGAAAAGATCAGTAACAGAGAAATTAAACAGCTCCAATGTCTTGGAGTCAGCAAAGATAGTCTCCCAAATAAACAGCCATCCCATTTAGTAGAATTTGCTTGGGTTATGCATTTTTGCTAAAAGAACCGTTTTATTATTGAAGTGGGGGATGACTGCCACGGGTGTTTTTCTTGGTTTCTGGGATTTGGGAAGTTCTTGAAGGGATGTCTATGTGCAGTTTCATAACAGTGCATTGGGACAGTGTCAGAACTATGCAGAACTTGGAATCAGAGCTATGTTTGATTGATGTTTGGGCATAACTTACTTTTGGCCTCAGTTTTCTAGGCTCAATGGTCACTCGTTTAAACTTACCTGGCTTATGTACATGTCCAAAACTTACTTTCACTTCTCTCCAAAGTTCAGTAGCTAGAAGAGTGGGTACTGATCCATAAATTACTTTAGGCTTATAAAATTCCTAATACTGATACATATTCAGGTCCTAATAGACAGTCTATTACATGAAATAACTGTTGGAGTTATCAGGCTTTGAAATGCTTACTCTCTAGAGCTAGCAGTTCTCATTATAAAAAAGGACATAGCAACCTCCTACTTAATTTTAAGAGAAATTACACTTTCAACTTTCAAATAAGAGAGAAAAAATAAAGATGTTGCCCAAGTGTATTTCATAGCATCAGTATGGAAGATCATACATCTGTTAAATGTTTCTATTTCCTGAATCATCTTTTCATAACAGTAAAAACACGTCTCTAAGCCATCATGGAAGGGAGATCATAAACCTATAACTAAAGCCATCACCATAGACATAGCCTTCCAAATGTGGGTTTCTCTTTCCCCATGTCCTTCTTGTTTCTCTTACTCCAAACCTTTCCCTTCCAGTGCGGGGAACGTTTCTGAAATAATTCAGTACTCCTTTGAGCTTTAAGTGAGACTTAGTGTAGTGAATAATGGGTTGGTAGTTTCACAAATGCCAGACTCAGAGCATATCCCTACATTTATGAATGTATCGCTCGCCAGCAGCAGACAATAGGAAAAAACACTGTGGCCCCATGACTTCTAAACAAATGATCCTCAAACCCGCTGCTGAATTTCAGGGCCTTGGGTTTAGCCATTTGCTGTCTGTTTTCACCTGATTGTTCAGAATAGGCTTCGGAGGGCCATGAGCCTGTGGAACCCACCGACTCTCCTCTGAAAGGGTTGAATTTTCTGTCACTAGGCCTCGCTCTTGCCCGTCCCATGCCCTCTCCCTTACCCTCCCCTGGTGACTGCCGTGGCTTCTTCCAAATCTTTCCAGGCCTGTGGGAAGTTTTCCCTGATGGTTCCAGGGGGGCTATTCGTGCCCTTCTCTTGAGTTCCCACAGCATATCCTATCTGCACCTATCCTTTCGTTTTTTCAAGTATGTGCTCCCCACTAGACTGGAAGCTTGCAGAACTCAAGTCCATGGCACTTTAGAATCTGAGTGCCCACAGGGTCTTCTTTGGGGCCCTCCCTTTGGGGGACACTAAAGCAGAGGTTGACCCATGGGACTGATTCAGCTGCTCAAGTGTTTGGTTTGGAGTACAAGGTGTTCTAAAAATATTTTAAGTGACTAGAAATTAGAAGATGTCACATACAATCTAGATTTATTCTTGGGAGAAAAGAAAACGGATAGGAGTGCTGGTAAACACAGAGCCCTCATTCCCAGGGCAAGCACTCTGCATGGCAACCAGCCCTTGGGGCTGGGTGTGTGCCTCTCCACTGCACAGCTCCTGCTGCGCCAGGCTGCCTCAGACCAGCGGCTGCCATCACTTACCCTACTCTTCCAGGCTGAACGCACTTGGGGCCAGACTCCTGCACTGGACAGATGCTGATCAATGACACAATGGGACGCTAGGATAGCTGATCACAAAAGGTGAAGCCTATTTTCAACCTAGGAAGTTCTTTTTTACAAAACAGAATATATTTTACAGCTAACACATGAATAAATGATAAGTAATATGCTGTCAGCTCAAATGATAAATAGTACAATATCTGTTGACTCCATTTAGTATAACAAATCAGATGTATGTACACAGTTTTGGGGGAAAACACTGGAATGGACCTCTGCCTCCACTCTTAGCCACGTCTGTTGACTCTGGGGGCCCCAATTGTGTCTAACAAATGGAAGGTATACTCCGTCTCTCTTCATTCTCTACAAAATGTTAAAGTGATATATTTTCTAAAATGTGTGTATTTTAAAAATCTTTATGTCATGAAAGATACCAAACAGATGAAAATATAAAATGAACACTGAGTACCCAACATCCATGTCAAATAATTATCAACTCGTGGCTTACTTCTTCTAAAATCAGATTGTTTTGAAGCAAATTCTAGACATCACATAACTCAAAATACTTCAACTTCTGCTCTAAACCTAAGGAGTACATATACATACAGAATATCATTTATCTCACTCAAAACCCAGTAACTCCTTAAAATGCTTAGTATCTAGTCAGAAATCACATTTTCTTGATTGTCTTGTAATTTTTTTATAGTTTATTTGAATCAGAACCTAAATAAGCTTCATATATTGCAAGTAGTTGATACGTTTCTTGTCTTTTTTAAAAATCCTCCCCTACTTGTTTTATTTTTAACTTTTTCCTTGGAATATTTTGTTGAAGAAACCAGGTTATTTCTCCTGTAGAGTTTCCCACAGTCTAGATTTTGCTAATTAGATTCATGTGACAGTGTTTGACAAGTTCCTCTGTCTGTACTTCCTGTAAATTGGACACTTAGAGCAGGGGTCTACACCTGGGCCAGATATGGCCACACATTTTGTTTATAGTTACATTTGAGCTCCTACGGCCCTGAGCAGAGTTGGCCAGTTGCAACAGTGACTGTATGGCAGGCAAACCCAGGAAAATTTGCTACCTGGCCCTTTCCCAAAAGTATGCCACCTCTGCTCTAGAGGCTGATGAGATTCAAATTTCTTTTTTTGCAAGAATATTTCACAGAAGCATTGCCCCCAGGTGCTAGAAGCAGGTTATAAGTCTCTTTTCTCTAATAGCAGCTCCTCAGGATCATTGCCTAAGTGCATTGTTTTATTGGAGCTTGCCACATGTGCTATACTGTAATTCTAACTTTCTGTCTTCATTTATGCAGGGGAATATTTCTATACAAAGGAATTTTCCATGACTGATGACTATTTGGTTACCCTGAGATTCAGCTTGGATAGTAGCAAAGGGAGTATAGATTCTTGATTCATTCTCTATTTCATTCTCAAAATGATGAGTTGGTTATCCAGTATTCTTAGAGTTGACCAGACAGGTTTTTTTGTTTCTTTGCTTAGTATAATTATGAACTTGTGCTTTTCAAGATATTTTAAGGGTCTTGAGCCACTGGAATTTTATTCTTCTTACTAGTGCTAAAAAGGAGCCTCTTGAGGTTGGGTTCTGAACCTTTCATATGACCCGTAGTCTCAATGGCTTCCTTGTTTTTTGGTTTGACAAGATAGTCCATGCTCATTTTGCCCACTTCCTGTGCCAGGTAGAAGCAGCCACTTCTCTAGAGAGCTCTGGTTCCTTGTAGTGGGAGACGGTATTTAGAAACCACGATCTGAGTATCCTCACCTAAGAAGCTCTAAATTAACTGGGAATACTAGGTGATGTTCAAAAATCCAAAATCTGTCTACAGTATTCTCTGGACTATATCCAAATACTGCAATTCAAGTTCCTAAAGCTAGACTGCTTACCTGTGAATCAGTTTGCTTCCCATGGCCTTATAGCCCCGATGGGGCACACTGGGTGATGGAAAGATGGGGCAGTGAGCTGGGCATTAGAGTTGGGCTTGGATGATCAAAACGATCACCCTCATGTGAAGGCAGTTAGTCTCCTGAATAAAAGGCACCCTAAGAGTGGGATCCTAATGATGCAAATTCTAGGAATGAACAACCGGAACACATCATGCCAAGAAGAGTCCCCCAGTGTATCTCAGGGTGCAGATGTGACAACTACCCCTCTCCCCTCAATGAAAGCTGACATTTTCTCAAGCACTGTGAAGTATCAATATCCTTTTAGTCTCTGTGTTTCAGGGATCCTGGTTTGTGGAACGGTGGCCTCTTATTATTCTGCGTTGGGACTAATTATTTCTTCTAGAGGGACTAAAGGGAAGGGAGAAAAATACACATCAGATTGTATCAGAGCCATGACATCTCCCAACAGCTTTACTTGATGGGGCTTCCCAAAGAAATAAACGTGAAGGGGAGGTGCTGGGTTGCCAGAGTGACTTCTAGGTGGCCTCGGGGGCTGCACTACCCAGAGGTCAGGCCCAAATATTTCTCACCAATACTTTGCCAGCAGGCAAAGGTCTAATTCTTAAGGGAGTTTGGCAAGAGGCATTCTAGAAGCCTTCAGGAGTTGACCCACAGAGGTTAAGGCTACATCTGCAAAGGACGGCAGTTGTTACACAGAAATAATTGGAGCTAAGCCTCAAACATGGCCCTGTAAATATGAGGACTCTGGTCTCTCAGACTCCTACAACATTGCTGAAATATGTCCACCAAAAGCTGTCTTCATTTTCCTAATGCCTATCACGTTCTCTTAAGGTAGACAGTAGATGAGCAAGGAAAACTAGTCATCTCGATTCCCTTGGGAAGCCTACAGAGTATTATCAGAATAAATCAGCATCCTTAAAACTTAAGAGAAGAAACAGGAAATGCCCACTGATCAAAGTGACAGTAGCCTGGTGGTTTGTTTCTAAATGGGCTCTTTCAGGTTACTGAGAGAGGCTTACAGACCCCTTCGGATTTTTCCTTAAATTTTTCTCAGATTTCAAAGTGTATGCTTGACCTATGATATTAATTACTTTAACCAAAAAGGAACCTAAAAATACTCAGGAGAGAAATTTTCAGCCACTAAAGTATACATCAACAATGTATGAAAGGTTGGTTCCTTTAGTGAAGAGGTGAGAGACACCGATTTTATTAAGGACACCCTAACTGACATCCAACGTGCCTCTCATCCACTATCATTCACCCTGAAATTGCTTTTGGGATGAAGCAAGGCTAGGAGGACAAAGGCAAATGGGGTTGTTAGTTGTCTGTCTTTTAGAACAACACGATGGGACATTTATTCTGTTTTCCTCTAAATGTCAGGGGAAAGTCATTTAAGGTTCAAATCCCAATTTTACCACCCACTAAGTAAGAGAGCCAAGACAAGTCACAATCTTTACCAGCCTCGGCTTTCTCTTCTGCCATATTAGAATCAAATTTCAAGGGTGGTCATGGAAACTCCATTAGCACAAACAGGAAAACAGACAGTAACTAGCATGTAACTGTCTCAGACTAGGGGCTCCATAAATGTTGGCTCCCTTCCCTTTCTCTTCCTCAATGCTCAAGACCTGAAATTGTCTCTGACTTTTATTTCAAAAGCTGTTTAGGAAGTCTCAAGGACCAAGCTAAGAAAATGGGTCAAACATAATACTTCCACCTTGAAGGAGCACGTATCTTTATAACTTCCTTAGACTTTTAAAGACACAGAACAAGACAATGCTCTGTGTTTCAACGTCTCTAGAAGAGAATGGAAGGTTGCATTAGTGTGGGTGGAGGTGGATATATATGTTCCAAAAAACCTTTAATGGTTCTGAGATGTTTTCCAGTCTGCTGACTCAGGTCATTAAATGTATCTTACTTGTGGTATTAAGTCTTATAGACTTTCCTACTGACAAATCTTTAAGATGCAACAGTTCAAATGGGTGATTTCCTAATCAATAGCCATGAGATAAGGTAAGATGTTATAGTGATACTGATTAAAAAAAAAAAAAATAAGACAGCACCTTTTCTTGACATAAAATGGTATTACAGATACTTCATGTCTATTTATGATTTTAGTACTTGTAAAAATACGTGATAAATGATGCATTCATTCAGAAACACTTCAAAATATGCAAATTGTTTTTATCTACAACAGCACCTGGATACATTTTTAAAAAATCACATTTTGAGGCATTATTTATTCAGTCTATATTCAAAGCTGGACAATGAACATAACTTCTCTGACCCTCAGAACAGCTCTGATGTTGTCCATGGGTCCGCAATTCATAGGTGAGAAAATGATGTTCTCTAGATTGTTGCTAGTAGGAAATGAGTGGTGAGTGTTAGAAGTGTAAATTAATAAAAATATTTTTTAAAGGTGTATTTGTATGCATAATCCTAAAATATGTATGCCATTGGAACAGTAATATCCCTTCTTTCAATCAATCCTTAGGTAACAATCAATAAGATTTTGGTTCAAAAATGTTCAGTGGAGTTATTTCTAGCAGAAAAATTATTGCAATATTTTCTGCAATGAAGAATTGCAATGGCAATGATCACTGCAACCTAAATTTCTAACGGAGGGATTGTGTTTTAGGCACCTATCCTCTAGCGTCTTGTGTGCTTTATTGTTAATAGTTTGCATCTGTTACCTTCAGAGGATTGCTGTTGGGAGCTGGAGCCCATTTTCTTTGTGGGCTTTAAGTGACTGGGACTTTGCACACACCATTCCTCCAGCAGTACAAAAGCCTAGCTCCTTTACCTCGAGGTGACCCAGACCACTGGGGGTGTAACTGACGCTCCAGAGCTCCCCATGGGATTGGGCTGAGTGCCGGACTTCACCTGATACCACCCCCTGGATTGGCTGCTTCCTTTTAACTCCCACTTCCCCCCTCCCTTTCTGGGTCATCTGGGAGCACACCTCCACAAATCATTTGCATTTTACCTTTGGCTTGGGGACTGCGTCTGGGAGAACATGAGTTATGATGTCCAACAATAGGGTGAATTTCTGATACCCATCCAACACAGTACCATTTAGCTCCTAAGAAACTATCTTTGAAGAAAATATTTAAAGTATGGTAATATACTCTGGATGTATCTTAATTGAAAAAGGAAAACTATGGTGTAATTAACTATGTAAAAAGAATACAGAGGCAGGAAAAGACTTTCTTAGAAAGATGGATATCAAGATATTATATTTTTATTTCTGATGGTGGGAATATGAGTATAGTCTATTATTCTTTATACTGTTCTGTACTTTTCAAAATTTCTACAACACATCACTTAAAACAAGCACCCTTTTTCCGTTTCTAAGAAAACAGTGGGAGCTTAGATCAGCTGAAATGTGTAGTAAGGAGGAACATAAAAGTCTACAGAGCACAAGAGCATTGGTTAAATCACAGGATCATAAAAACTTGAATAAAAAATGGTAGTTATTAGAAAAGGAGAAGGTTGAGAAATAGTATGTCGGATCCCTTTATAGATACAGAATGAATGTTATACCCCATTACAACCCAGAGACCATTTTATATTGAGTTTTGTCATATTGAATAAGTGGTAGCTTTATTTTGATGAACATGACTTGACCCATTTATGGTGCAAAGCCACATATTAGATACTTAATGCCTGGTATTACAGTTTATTAATGTTTTGATTCCCTGCATTTAGCACAGTACCTTGTATATAGTAACAGCTCAACGTTTATGAAATAAATCATGGCTCAATGGAAATGAACTGCCCCCATTACCATTTTAGGTAGCAGCAGAAACTGTTACTGCTAACTTAAAAAAAAATCCAATTTACTTAAAACTTGTGGCACACTCAGGACTACCAGCCATCAGATATTGAATGGCCACTATCTGCCAGCCACTGTACCTGGAGCTTTTGTGTAAAGTCCGTATCTAGCTGAAGCCTCAACATAAGAAAAAGGCATTAGTATTTATATTCTATGGATGACAAAAACCAAGGCCCAGGAAAATGAAATAGCCTGCCCAGGTCCCCCAGACTGTACAGGGTGAGGAGATGTCTGAAAACTGACACTCTCAGTCAGTGTCATGCTTCATCCTTTGATGGAGTTTAAAAGGTCAACAGAGGAAAAAGTGAAGAGACACTGCCTTCTTTCTACCCCTCTGTCCTGTGCTTGCATCATCAGGTACTTGGGGTAAACAAGTGACCACAGCTTCACAAGGCATGAGAATCAACCAGAATGTTTGTGACCTTGGTGCCGGGGTTCTCAATTGGGAGGGAAGTGACGCAGCCCCCCAGGGGGCATTTGGCAATGACTGGAGATATTTTTGGTTCTCATACCTGGGAAGGGGGGCTACTGGCTTCCAGTGGGTTGAGGTCAGGGATGTTGCTAAACATCCTATGGTACACAATGCAGCCCCCACTACAAGGAACTGCCTGGCCCCGAACATCAGTGCCCAGGATGAGACGCCCTGCCAGAGCACAAGGGAGCACACATCCCCACTCTCTCCCAAGGGGTGGCACCACAGTGCCCCTGAGGTTCCTTAATTTAGAATCAAGGCTTCGGTCTGAAGTCATGGACTGCTTCCTGTTCAAGCAACCACCGCACTGACACCAACTGGCACAGTGGCTCTCTCTGGAATTTTCTATCCAAGGCTTCTCTATGTGGGGGAAGAAGGACTCCAGCAGACTCACTTTTGTGGATCCCAGGAGAGGTTTGGGCTGCCAGTGATTAAAGCTTTGGGCTGTCATTCCACCTTATCAACAGGTTCATCTACATCCTGAACCGAAGTTCTGTGGCTGGAGTGTGGGACGCCTGTGTTGCTCTGAGCTTCCTGCGAGGAGCCCCAAAGAAGGCGTTCACACTAGGCTGGGTCCCCACAGGGGGACAACCAGCCTGGCCTTCCAGTGCTGCAGACCCTCTGTGCACCCCGACATCCTTCTCAAAAAGCAGTTGCAGGGGGGTTGACATAACCAGCCATTACCTCCTGCCAGCCTGTTCTTCCTACCCACTGCCTGTTCTCTCCCCTGCCACTCACTGCTTTTTTTTCTTTCTTTCTTTCTTTTTTCTCTAAAGCAAAGCTAGCTGTCTGACTCAGGTTCAGGGAACAGAGCTACCAGGTACAGAAAGAAAAACCAAAAATGCTCACACATACCCTAAATTATTCTTATGGCCACTGTACTTATTCCTGGGAATGTTCTGAGCTAATTATATCCAGTTACATGCTTAGTTAAGCAAAACTGAGCCTGAATCCCTACTTTTCTCCCTTCCCTCATAAAAAGGGAGCAAGGCCTGCTAGAGAAGGAAGGACTCTCAGCAGGTGAATGCTGAATTGGATCTCCACTATCCCCGTGTGCCAAATTACCCTTAAAATGCCACCCGCAGGAGGTCCGTTCTGCCTGCTGGGAAGCCCTCTTTTTCTCAGAGGCAGGCTCAGAGTTCGTGGCTGTGGGGGCCCCTGTGCCAGTGGAGTGAGGAGAGGATGTGGGCTTTTATCAGGCAGGAACTGAAGACTCAGGCGCCATCCCTACTGCGGTCAGCAGGGAGGAGGACCGTAAACCCCCATGCAACCGCAGAGACAGGGACTTTCAATTTCTAAGGCTCAAGTTCACAACAAAGCCCACTTGCTCCTTCTGAAATCAGGCTGGTATTTTCAGGATTGTAAAGAACTGCTGTAGAGCAGGTACAGCTTGTCCATATTCCTATTTGACAAACATTAAGGGAGCACCAGTGGGACAGGCACTGAGACAAAATGGACCCAGCACTTACTTTGCCGGAGAGGATAGTCTAGAGTGTGGCTCTCAGCCGGGGCAGTTTTGTCTTCCAGGGAACATCTGGCAGCATCTGCAGGTATTTTTGGTTCTCACAACTGGGCGTGGGGGGAGGATGCAGCTGGCATCGAGTGGGCAGAAGCCAGGGGTGCTGCGTGTGCAGTGTCCTATAAGGCTCGGGAGAGCCCAGCACAGCAAGGAACCGTCCACTCCAGTATGTCCAAAGGGCTGAGGGGGGCACTCTGAGGAAGGGCCTGGTAGGTGGACATCAGAGGGTAAGCTGGACACGACAGGACAAAGCTGGAGAAGGGTGGGGAAGGGAAGAGTGTTTCAAACAGAGGATCTCAAGTACAAAAAGGCCATGTGTTAGGAGGCCTCATGGACAGTTCTGGAAGTAATTTTCTTTTCACACCATCATCATCTTAGAGTCTTTGTAAGACAAGGTCTACCCTGGGGCCATAACCCTGACAAACATAATCATGACACACACACCAGAGTCCAAAGCAGAGAGAAGTTGGAAGAATCACTCACACTCTAACATCCATCCTGCGCCACTGCCTTCTTTCTCAACAACCATACGCCCCATTAAAAGAGGCAGGAATCTGAACCCTACTTTTTCTTAGACTTGATACTAAAAGCATGACTCCAAAAAGGAAAAGCTGATAAACCAGACCTCATCAAAACTGAAAAGACTTGCTCTGCAAAACATTCTGCTAAGATGACATAATAAAGAGATACAGAGTCAGCACAGAGAATAGTTAATGATTCTGTAACATCCTACTATGTTGATGGATACTGACCGCGCTGGAAGGTATGAGGACTTGATAATATGGGTGAATGTTGAACCATGGTGTTGTGTATTTGAAAACAATGTAAGACTATATATTAACTACACTTAAAAAAAAGGTACAGATAAAATATTTGCAAACCATGTATTTGACAAAGGACTAGTATCTAGAATACATAAAGTACTCTCGTATTAGTTAAAAAATCAGAAAATGGTCACATACATGGACAGGCATTTCATTGAAGAGGATATAAAGATGGCAGACAAGCCCATGAAAAGATGTTCAACATTGTCTGTCATTAGGGAAATGCAAATTAAAACCACAATGGGCTATTCTCTACACACCTATCAGAATGGCCAAAATAAAACCTAGTGATAATACCCAATTCTGAAAAGGAGGCAGAGAAACCCAGGAACTCATGTGAAATGGTGCAGCCACTCTAGAAAGCAGTTTGACAGTTTCTTACAAAATTAAACATGCATTCATCCTTGTGAACCAGCCATCTTGCATGTTTATTTCAGAAAAATGAAAACTCATGTTCACACAAAAGCCTGTACACCCATGTTCATAGTAGCTTTATTTTAACAGCCCCAAACTGGAAACAACCCAGTTGTCTTCAAAGGGTGAATGGTTAAGTGGTACATCCACAACACGGAACACATCCGAGCAACAAAAAGGATGAACTACGGATACGTATAGCAAATTGGATGGATCTCAAGGAAACTGTGTTGAGTAAAAAAAGTCAATTCCAAAATTTACATACCATATAATTCCTATAAAATATTCTTGATATAACAGAATTGTAGAGAGGGAGAACATATTAGTGGTTATACAGGTTACGGAGGATTGAGGGAGGTGGTGGGTATGCCTGTCAAAGGGTGGCACTAGGGTCCCTATGATGGAACCGTCCTGTATCTTCACTGTAATGGTGATCACACAAGTCTACACGTGACAAACTGCAAGGAAGTAAATACACACACGCACATGAGTACATGCAAATCTACTGAAATCTGAATGTGGTGGACGGACTGTCACGATGTCTATTTCCTAGCTGTGGTATCGTGTGCTGTAGTTCTATAAGACGATACCACTGGGGGAACTAGGTGGAGGGTATACAGGACGTCTGTGTATTGTATTTTACAATTGCATATGAATCTACAGCTACTCAAAATAAAAACTAAAAAACAGAAATATTTAAAAAAACCCTCATTTAAAAACTTTAGTCAGCAAAAACAACTTTAGATCTTTTTATTTACTTTATTTTCCAAATACGGCACACACACTAAAAACTTCAATAATTTTTTAAAAAGTTAACAAAATATATTTTTGCCTATATTAGGCCTTCTTTGATTTGTGAGTATATCAGTTCTTAAGACTTCTTGGTCTCTGGGGGCTCCTGAGACAAACCACCCAAGTTCAAGTCCCAGCTCTACCACCAATGAACTGTTTCTGACTTTACTGTGCCTCTGTTCAACTGTAAAAGGGGTATGAATAACAGCTTTTAAAATTCCACAGGCTGTTGTGAGGAATAAAAAAGGGTAACACATCTCAGGTGCTTTGCACACTTCTTGCACACACTAAGGGCTCAAGTAAAGCTGGCTCTGCTGTTATGGTCACTCATTACCATTATCATGGAGGGTCCAGAGTCCTTGGGTTTCAGTCCTTAGCCTTGTGAGGTCTTCCTGCCAACCTATCCGACAATTCTCTCAACTGCCAAATATTCCCCAACTTCCCACATCTAAAAATCAAGAGGAGTTTTAAAAGCTGACTTTCCCATTTACTTGTGGCATTTTTCAATTGTGGGCCATTTCCTTCATGTCTTTGCTGCAGGAGGGATTCAAGGGTCTAGTATGTGACTTTGTATCATAGTTTCACAGCTGGTCCCAAGTGCTTAGGGAAGATGGCCTTTGTGCTCCTGGGGGCAGCAGCCAGGCCCCGGGTGGCCTGCACAAACGGCCCTGGAGATGGGGTCAGGAAATGACCGATGCCACTGGGAGACTCAACAATGGGCGTCAGGCTCTGCTGACTTCCTTGTGCTCTCTCAACACTGCCAGCCTCACAAAGAAGGAAAAGTGCTTTCCTGCCGGCTGAGACTGAAAGTGCCTGTGATGACACTAAGCCAGACAAGATTTGTGTCTGTGTTCCAGAGACTCAATGGTAGAAGTCTGGAATTGTAAATGGCCTCTCATCACTGTTTTATTTGCATAGATGGAGGAAATATCTAATACAGAAAATGCTTCATGATTTCCCAAGGAAGCTATTTAGAAATAATTCTAAGCTTTACTGGCTTATTATCATGTTAACACACTGGAAAGAAGGGGCAATCCAGGAAAAATAATTAAATTTTAGCAAGCAAAGGAGACTCTAACACTGTTTCTTTCCAAAAAAAAAAAAATTACAGGAAGATACATAGAAGTCCCCAGGCCCACTTTCATAGAAATTCTTGGTTGGATGGGAGGAAAATGTACTCCTCATGCCCTAAACTTGCTGTTCCTCCAGGTCTTACACCTCCATCAGTGTGGCGCCCCATGTGCCCAAGAATCTAAGCTGAATGCCGGTAAATCATCCTTCATCGTTCATCCCTTTCCTGACCGCAGCTGAACTGTCAGCAAGTGTGGAGACAGTTTCTGAACGCTGCACTTTCTCCACCTCCACGGTCCCCAGTCAAGCCACCAACAGTCCTGGCAAACATTAGCCCCCTATACCTGACTCACTGTCTGCATGGCCCCAGTGACCTTGTTGATAGGGAGGGCTGACCGTGACCCTTGGAGCCAAGACCAGTGCTCATCCCGCCAACGGCTTCTCTAGGCTCTCACGGTGCAAGGCAAACCCCCTTCCGCGGCCTGTGAGTTGGCCTGCCTTGTCTGGACTTGGCTTCCTTCTACAGAACTCCTCTGGGCAGTTGACAGAACCTACCAGGCTCCTTCCAGCCTCAGGCCTCCATGCTCACAGTCCTTCTGCCTGGAACGTTCATCGTCTCCCCTTTATTTTGCACCTATGGATGGGTGAATGACCTCGTCTGTCCTGTTCACCACTTTTCCCCAGCCTCCAGTGTGGCACACGGGATGCCAAGGTGTTGTGATATCACCCACGCATTAATGATGAAGTCAGGCTTCCAACCATCAACTTGATGCACTGTACATATTAGTACTGATTACAGAAGTCACCACCCTATAAGCACGGGGTGTCCTAAGGTATTTGGGGAAGTCTCTTTTTTTTTTAAAGAAATTCTACAGCAAGATTTCACAACTTTTGGCACAATTCACGTTTGAGGCTGGCTAATTCTTAGTTCTAGTAGCTGTCCTGTGCATTGTATTTTAGGCAGCATCCCTGGCCTCTACCTACTAGGTGCTAGGAGGACCCTCCATCCAGCTGTGACAACCAAGTAGCTGGAGACACTGGCAGTCGTCCTTGGGGGAGGGAAGGAGAGTCACTCTGGCTGAGAACCACTGATGCAGAGAACAATTAATAATGGTGGTTAGGACTTTAATTCTGCCCACAAAATACCTAATGCCATGAGCAGTAAGATATTTTATACAGTATTACTAGCCACCATCCTTATTCAATGGGATGTACATCATTCAGCACAAGATCATTTCAGTGGGAACATGTACTCTGAATCCCTGCTGACATTTATGAACCACCATGGAGGGGCTGGGTGGTCCATCCTGAGAGCGTGAACTTGGTTTTCTGCATGAGACTCTAGGGGATTCCGATGTGAACCAGCAGCAAAGAATAGCAGGGAAGGAACAAGAGGTAAGAGAAGAGTTGGGGAACGATGGGGCCCCACATATCTGACATGACCTTCCATCTCTGTCCAGCACATGGAACAAAAGAACACCTTAGTGCTTTGGGGCCTTCCTGAGAGCACCCATGTGCAGTCCTCAGGCACTCGAGCACTCTGTCTTTCCACGGGGTGGGCACAGCCCAGGAATGCACCGTTAAGAATTGAATCTCAGTATCACACTAAGCCCCTGTCCCCTGGCCACCGCTTTAACTAATGTCACGCTATTGAGCTTGAAGCCCCTCTTCCGGAATGCAAAACGACATCCTAGTGTTACCTGCCACAAAGCAACAATATTTCCAATTATTGGTCAAATTGCAAATGCCCCATGAGTCATTTAAATAAATCTCACATGTATGAAATAGTCGATTGTGTTCTCAGAGCAATTCCCAGCTGTAAAAATAGAGCCACACAGAATGTATTTTCTTCAGCAGCTAAGTGAAAACACTGCACGTATAATGCATGATTTAAAGCCCTCAGGAGGAATTTCAATTTGCATTCCCTATTTTAAAATGTACAATCAAGTGCTGTCTTAAAGTGTTCTACACATTTAAGTCAATATTGCTTGCCTGAAGTCCCAACCACTCCTAAATTTTCACACATGAATTGATGACCTGAGGATTTTAATGCTCCCAGTGACTTTTAAAACAATGGCTTTAATAGGGCTGCATTTGCTAAGAAAACACTCTTAGACTTGACTGTTCAAGCCTCTGCAGGCCAGATGCCTGCCAGGAGGAAGGGACTGAGTATACCATCCTTCACTCCAGAGTCCAAACTGTGTTCTCTTAAGTGTCCACAGCAATGCCCTGGTGTTAGGATGCTTCAATATTCTTGACAGTTGATCAATATAGCTGATCAAATGGTGGTTGGCAGGGTCTGTGGCAGTGAAAAAGGGGCTGTCAAACAGGTGGCCCAAGAAACTGTGCCCAGACTCTTGGGGCCTGGGGAAAAGGGAATTAAAAGATTCACCATCATTTTCCATTTCTCATACAGCCATAGAGGTTATACAAATACTCATGCACTTTCCTAGTGAAATAATGAAAGGACTCGGAAATGATCTATTTCAATAACCTGTCATCAAGGCTAATGTCTTACATTATCTGTAATTAAGATATAGTGGGTACCCACTTGGAGATGAAGGAACCTATTATGTGGCATGTTGTTGACAATACTTAGCCTCCCAGGCTGGTTGACAAGAACTTCCCTACAGACTATCTGGAACTAACCCCGGTTGAATTCTATGATTTGAGCCACCAACTATCTCCACTTGCTGTCATATCATACTTACCAATGAACCTTCCCATAACAAGTGGGCTTCCCATAAGATGTTGTTAACGTGGGGAATAAGCTAATTGGCCAAGGGACTCCCTTTCCCTTCTTCCATCTCTTGTATGAGTCTGGTAACTGTCAGTCTCTCTGATCTGCAACAACCCTGGGGCTCCTGATAAAATCTGAATTTTCCTTCTATGCTTCATGTTATGGATCCCCCTTTATGATGCCACCTCAGGAGAGCCCACCTAGGCAGTCGGCTTCCCTAACATCATGCAAGTAAAATGCAACACCATTTCGTGTCTCATCCTGTGTCTCTTCTTCTCCCTTTGGTACCATTGAGAATTTATTTACAAACGTCTTTTCCTTTCCCTGCAAACAAAGAAGTCGGGAAAGTGCTGAACTTGTGTTAAAATCCTAAGAATGAAGGAGGAAAACAAGAATGTACCTCAGTCAGCTTTCTAACACACCTCTGCCCCCAAGTAGGCACATTTACACAGTTCAGGAAAAAATAGACAAGAAGCATCTTTCCTATTGTCTCTCTAAATACATTAAATATTTTGCATTAAAAAGTGGGTTCCAGTGTGGACACACTGATATTACGTTCCATTTTAGGTGACCGTAGTAGGGCTGCTTTGAGGTAAGTTCTGGCATGCACGGAAATGATTCTCTGATACCTGAGTACATGTTCATCTCCTCCTCCTCAGCCCCCTGTTCCAGTTCTTGTGCTGAAGTCCCCTCTTTATCCAGGTTTGGTTCAAGAAACCCAAACAGGAGGAGTCCATCCAAATCCCTCAGCATAAATATTTGGCGTGGATTACAAGTAAAATCCATGGTTATGCAGAGGAAGTTGGGAGTATAGGCAAACTGGGTCCCTGGTTCTGATTTTAACTTCTGGGGGGAGGCGGGGATTAATAATGCACCAGAGATCTGGAAGTACTTCTGAAGTAGGGAACAAGAGATGTGTGCAGCTAGTAGCTTCCACTTCAGGAAGCGCTCCTCTGCTTTCCTCTTTGATCCTCTCCTTTCAGTACAAAGGGCCTGTAAATAAATAAAATCCCAAAGGAATATGTGGTAAGATGATCACTCTAACATTGACACGTTTATTTCCGGCAAGCAACCATCAAACCAGCAAAGTTCTGCAAAGCTGAGAAACCATCTCGAGCGATGGGAAGCAGGCCTCCCACCTGGGCTTTGTCACCCAGATATGGAGGTTATTCCTCTAGCCTGACTTTATCTGCTGAGGTCCCGGCTAGTGTCTTCTGAAGGGGTTTGGGAAAGGTGTGTTCAGCTATTTCCCAGGATTCTTCTGAGATTGTGGAATAGACCTTTTGTTTGGTCCTAGGTCTGCTTGCATCAGGTAAGTCACACACCTGCTCTGTGACTCAGTTTCTTCATCTACGAAATCAGTGGTAACCCTCTCTCCCATCCCACACCTCAGAAGGTCGCTATGGGGACCCCATGACACCACCCTGAGAAATGATGTGGTAACTCAGCACCACAGAACTTTCCTTCTTAGGACCAACCGTTTTACAGGCCCCCACCACCCACCCACACACACACACACACACGCATGCACGCACGCGCGCACACACACACACACCTCTAAGAACAAGGATTTCTGCAATTAAAAATCAATGATATAATGACAGTTTTCCCTCTCACTTTGCCTAATCTCTGTTGTAAGACACCCCAACCTTTAGAGATGGAGTAGGCTGAGCTGCTTTTTGTCATGAAGCCACATTTTATAGGGGAGAACAGTCTCCCCAGCGTTCACAGCCAGTTATGGAGATGATGTTCACTAACAGTGGAGTTGGTGAGAAGCTGCACAGGAGATGGGGGAGGGGAAGGGC
Source organism: Manis javanica (assembly GCF_040802235.1). Classification (NCBI taxonomy): domain Eukaryota; kingdom Metazoa; phylum Chordata; class Mammalia; order Pholidota; family Manidae; genus Manis; species Manis javanica. The sequence continues at coordinate 12,870,399 of NC_133167.1, read as the reverse complement.
ATTTTTAAAGCTCCTCTTGTGTCCACAGGCCTGGGAACACATCTTTCACTAAATCTCACATGAACCTGCTGGATATGGTCGAGGTAACAGAGATGAAGAGCGACTGAGTAATATGCCCACATCACACAGCAGGAAAGGGGCAAGAGACCATGTGGATATGTCCACGACCAGGACGCGCTGCCAGAAGCTTCTCCCTGAGAGGGCAGACATGCTCCCGTCACCTTCCCTCCCTTGTCCCATTCCTCTGGGTCCTTCTTCATTCCTTCAGAGCTTAGGATTGGCACGGAACCACTTCTCAAGCTTCGCCTTTCCTTTTGCCCCCAGACGCAGAAGGGTGCTTTCAGCCTATGTGACAACCCTCTCCCACGCTGGAAAAGCCACCCTTTCTTCCACTATGAATTCCTTAAGTTCTAATTACCATATGCACTTGAAGATATGGTATCTCCAGAGAAGACACACCTCCTCTTTTCCCAACAAGAAGATCCCTTACACCTCTTCCCCTCATCCCCCCAAGTTTTGGTCAACCTGATCCAATAAACCTGATGATTAATATGTGAAATAACATACACTGTGATTTAGAAATAGTACTTTCCTTTCCATCCCCACCTTCCAAAAGCAATTTAGTTCTGAATTTTTCCAGACATCTTCTGCATGCCTGTCATCACTCTGAGTTGTCTAACAATTTTCCCAAGCACCCCATCTTCTTTTCTCCCAAGTTGCTTATGATACAGAATTTTTTTTAACATAAATCACTGAAAAATCTATGCTAAGCCCTAAGAAGCCCTTCATAGAGCATCAGAACAGTTGCCCACATAGGTAAAAATATATCCATCATCCCCTGACTGTGTTACTTTTTAAAGAGACCCTTAATAGTCCTGATAAGATTTCATTTGACAAAGAGCAGCTACCTCTTCAGCAAACTCAGTTTCCCTTCTTCCCAGACACCGAGCTGGACTACATTTCCCAGCCTCTGCTTTAGGTGGGAGTGACCACATTACTGAAACATACATAGTCCATGAAATGGGAACAGAAGTGATGTATGGCACTCTGAGGCCTGGTCCTTCAGCCCCGCCACATGCAATCCTCCACGATCTTTCTGCTTCCACCAGCTTGTTGCTGACAAGCATCATGACTGCAGAAACTGCCTGCTAAATAAAGTGGAGCCACAACATCGAAAGAAGCTGGGTCCCTGAAGCACCAGGCTTAACACAGACACATCCATTTTGGACTTTATGCAAGTAGAAAATGAGTTCCATAGTGTTTAAGCCATGGTACATGTTTGGGTTGACTTGTGATAGCAACTAGCATTACATTAACAAATGTAACAGTCAACAGTTGACAATTGTGACACCATGAGCTTGGGAATAATTAATAAATCTGTATTCAATTTCTATGCCTTTTTTTTTTAACGCTTTTCACCATGCAACCTCTCAAAGCATTCATAGTAAGTAATGATGAAGGAGATTTCAGGCTAATGCGACTTCCCATCCTGTTCTCCATCATTCACGCGTCTCATCTACCCAGCGCTTTTGGCGAATTCTGACTGATGAATTTATCAGGACTTCTATAAAAAAAGCTTTTGGAAGGACTGTAATATACAGCAACTCTCTCTTTCTCTGAGGAACAATTTTGGGGAAATTTTCCCCTTTATATTCATGCATCCAGTTTTTAAACTAGGACACTCTCTTTTTCACAGAGAAAATGCTATACTTTAGTGCCTTTTAATGACTTATTAAGGCATCTCTTGGGCACCATTTTTGGCTTGCATGCCAATCCAGAACAGAGCAGGCCATAGCGCATGCCAGTAGGTTGTAGTTATGAGGGTTTAATGAAAGTATAAGTTATGTTTAATGAAGTTATAAGTGAGTAACATTTCACACCTTTCCAAAGTTGTCCACAAAAACTTTCATCTTCTTTTTTAAGGGAACCAATCTATCTCCTTGGATTTAGCCACAGAGAGCAAGTGAAGGACTACATGGCCAACTCTTACTACTGATACAAACTAATAAATAGCAATTCTACAAAATTTAGGGCAAAAGGGGTTTTGTGGATGGCAATGCAAAAGAAAAAATGAATGACTGTATTACTCAGGAGGTCTATCTAAACATTGTGCTTATCAGCTACATGCTAACACTTCACCTTGTGGGTAGACTCACCTCTCCCACACAAGACCACGAGTAGTGACTGACTTTTAAGAAACTTGTATGTATAAAGGGTTGTAGTGTTGGAATCATGGAACCTCCTGGACAGCTGGGCACTCCTGCCCTCATTTCACGTAAGAGGAAATCAAAACCTGGAGATGGTCCACCACTTGCCCGTGTTCCTGAGCCTCGTGGAGCCTCCACGTTCGTCCTCTCCAGGACAATCTTGGCCTCCAGCCTTGCACAGCTGCCAGGAGAATGCAGGGCAGCAATGTGGGTAAAGTGCTTTCGCAGCCCATGGCCTGAGCTGGCACCACAGGCTGTCCTCCAGTCCTTCCCACAGGAAGAGGGGAGAGGACTTCTGTGCTGCTGTCCCGATGACCTAGTCCACACTGCCCATCCCCATCTGGCCTCCCCGATACCTTCCTGGTGGCCCTCATTTTGGCAGTGGAATAGCGACTCAGTGCAGTACTGAGGGTGAGGAGGATGGGTCTGCTCCAGCGGAGGAGTAGTTGATTACTATGGTTCATGATGATGGCAAAAGCGAACCAATTCTAAAGTAATTTCACTATTGTGGTTAAATCCTCTGCATATAACACACCCCATATTTTCTCTCCCCACTATGGTGTACCAATGTTCTAGAGTATCTTGAATTATTAAAGGATTATGGATATGTCTCTTCTGTCTAAAAATACAATATCCTCAAAGGTCAACCTATTTTGTGGATACTTCTGTATCCCTCAGAGCACCTAGCTGAAAAACTAGAACTTAAACTGAATCTACCCGCATACAAAAGGGCTGCCAGCTTCTACTCCTTTGAAGTCCTATGTGGGGCAGATTATCAAGAGGTAAGTCTCGGGGAATCTCTTTACTCTCTGGGAATAATCCTCTTCAAGAATGTGGGAGTGGACAACATAGGAAAAAGGAGACATGAATTGGCAAGTGGCTCTCAGGAACAGATGGTAACAGTACCCAAGTTAATGGGGACACTCTGGAGGCTGATCAAGAGTAAGTGACAGGTGATGGCAGTTCTGGAATAAACCGTACCCAGATCCGGCATTTGGAGAGGTGACAAGTGGCAGGGGTAGAGACATCAGCTTTCAACCTGCCTCAATCCTGACCTTGCCAAGTGACTGAGTCACTGTATTTTCTATTTCCCTGTCTGTGAAATGGGAACAATATTCTCTTTCTCCGAAAGGAAGGTGACATCCTCATCATCTCCATTCTCTAGCTTTAGAAATGGAACAAGAGAAGCGAGTATGTTGAAACCATAAAACTAAGTGTACGGCTGGGGTTTAAACCCAGGTTCATTTGACTCCTAAATGTATCTCTGCCCAGCAATATTCCAACTTTTCATCTGTGGGGCCCTGCATTGCTCCTTAGCCACCGCAGGTTAGCCTCAGTCATTCACTGAAAACAGTATTTCAGAATGAATAACCTCCACTGCCAAGATCTGGGGTGACTACCCCACAGGGGAAGTCTCAGCAGGATGTTCTGCACACCTGAACCTCCGGTTCTCACCTACAAACCAGAACTAATTTCTACCTTACAAGGGCTGTTAGAATTCGACCAGATCATGTATAAGATGTGCCTCACAGCACCTGACTCACTATAATCCCTGATCCTCCATTTCCTTCCCTCTTTTTGGGCTTCTCTGTGTCAGGTACTGTGGGAGGAGCCCAAAAAATTCCTGAGGTTCCTAATCGGTCAGTAAGACACACACATAACTAGGACACAAGACAGAAAGTAAGACAAAAGCTTAGTTTTGCAATGATACCTGTAAAAATATATACTTATCATACTCAATGAAATTTTAGGCTGAGTGATTTACATGCATGGGTATAACTGTTTTCAGCACTTGCTGAAATTAATTCACATCAGTATGATTAGCACTTTGATATTTATGATTTACCACCTTGCTGCACAAAACAGGCTTACTATGAATAATTTGGCATCTCTGGCCAGTCCTCCAAATTGCTAGTTTAATTAACAAGTCATTAAGAAATGAACACAGGTTCAGCATAAGGTGATGTGAGTCTATTAGTAAATTAATTTCAAAGAGGAGAATCCATATCTTTAGAAAGAAGCTCTCTTTGTAATTCAGTTCACGAAGTATCTTCCTGGCATCTCCCATCCCTTTGTCCAAGTGACAATTCAAGTGTGGACATACACTGAGTGCCATGTAAGGTCAAATGGATATCTGCCAATAAAGTCCTAAAAAATTATATTAATGGTGGCAGAAAATATATTTCCTATCTGGAAATGTTTGCTGAGGTTAACCCAGCATTCATATATAGTGGATGAATACTGAAAGAATCAAATCGTAACTAAATGACCAAGTGTTTTAAATAGAGTCAGCATGTTGAAAACAGTTATTTCTGGACATCATTGACTACAGCTGAACGACTTTTTCAGTCTGAAAAACAACAAAAAAAGAAGACTCTGGATGTTACACTTGCAAAACTGAACTATTGAACCAAATAGAGTATTTTTCCTACTGCGTAGACAATTTATTCATTCTTTATAACTAATATACAGAAAATTGTAAAAGCACCCAGTTGGACAGGGTTTGAATGCAATGTGCCCCTAGAAAGACTTCCTGGGAACACAGCTGTTTACACTTCCTCGCACAGTTGGAGTAAGCGGGAGTTTATTTCACGCATCAGCCATCCTTTGCACCACGGCCAGTGCTGGAAGAGCAGGGGCCTGTGGGAAGGACAGATGACCAGCTGCTCACTGGGAGTACTGCCCACTGAGAGTGGTAGAGAAAAGTGGCCTGGAAATCAAGCAGGTGAACACATAGAGCAGGTCACTCATTTACAAGGTCAAAAACACAATGAAAACATGTGCCCCCGAGGAGTTACTCACTTGGACCACTGTGACACACAGAACTCCCCCACTCCTGCCCCAACCACCTCCTCATGCCCTGGAAAGTCAGCTCTGTCCTAGACTCTGGGCTCAACAACTAAAGTACTCTTTCCACTCCCTCAGAACACTTCAGATGTGGCTACCTTCATGCCCAACTCATAGATCAAGAAACTGAGGCTTAGAGAAGTTTAATAAAGTGGCTTCCTGGCCTCCAGTTAGTAACTGACAGAATCTAGGTGCAGACCAAAGCCCGCTGGCCTTCAAATCCTCCATACTCTTAACTACTACACTGTGCTAAGGAAGAGGGGCTGGAAAAGAACATACACCATTTAGATATGACAGATTTTGAAATAAAGACAACCATTTTAAAAAAAACTGTATGAATAAAGTTGACCCTCAAACAATGTTCTAGGCTGTCTCCACACAGTTGTGGAGTTCAATTAGGCATCTTTTAAAACTCACACTTGTCCTTCGGTTGAGTTTCATCCAGCTCGGCCTAAGTCATTCTCTTTTACTCCAGTAAATGCACTCTACCTTTTCAACCCAAAGGTCAGTACTAATTTTAGAGTTTGAGTCCCAGAAAAAAACAAGTGTCTAGGGAAGGAACCAGAGTGGAGGGTGAGGGGGGTAGGCAAAAGGCATAAAAACATTACTTAAAACATTAATTCAAAAATATTAGCCTCTTCCCATTTCATGCATTTGGGTTGGGTTACTGAGGGATACCATACAGCCCAGTGAAAAGATGTCTTTTGAAAGGAAGCATGTCATTTGACAGGAATTTCTTTTTGACAAGCTATAAATATTGATTAGTCATAAATTTTTGGAAATTCATGATATCAGCTCACAGTTCAAACAGTTACAAACCCGGGTTCAGGCTCTGGCATGGACACATAGAGGCTGTATGTATGACCGTGGACGCTTCAGCTGCTCCACACACTTCTTTCCTGACTGTGGGATTGCGAATGATAATCAGTATCTGTCTTATAAACAGGCAAGAGACTTAGGAGACAACTCAGAGCCTCTGTCCACTGCAAACAAATACTAAGGGCACTTAGGGTGACTTGCAAGCCCAGCACACCCTCCTCAATCCATCCCCTCCTGACTACAGACTTGAACACTGAACTCCAACTCTGGCCAATCATAGTATCCTATTACCTTGACAACAGCCATTGGTCCAGGGAAAGGCACATGACCCCACCTGAGCCAATCAGAGTACCTCCCTAGGGCTTTCCCACCTGGAACTGGCAGGAAGCTCCCCTTTCCTCTCTGTGAGGCTGCAGGGAGGTAAGGGCGGAGCTCCCTGCGGTCTTGGTCCCTGGCAGAACGAAGACTGCTCACAGACAGAAGCAGAGACCAGAGACACTGAGGGGGCGAAGAGAAGAGCCCCCTAAGGCCCTGAGTCTCTGGTTCCAGTCACCCCGGGGCCATCAGCACCTGCCCTGCCCCAGAGTCGGTAGTGAAAGCTAATACTTCCCCACTTGTACTCCATGATTTTCTATGGGTTAGTTTAATTGGGGTTTCTGTGCTTGTAACCAAAAGATAACCCAGTAGCTAACAGTTTATGTAATCTGAACAGTGACCAAAGCCACATAAAAATATTTCTTCCTAAGTGGATTCCTTATTTAAAAAATGAAAAGAAAAATTTAGTAGAAGAGGCAAACACTGCTGTTATTTACATAGCATTTTCTCAAAAGAAAGAAAAACCTATTCTCATTTGCAGTCCCCTTATTCATTTTCGAGTGGGCTTTGTATTTGGTATTAAACTTTCACATACACCCACTTTCAAGATTTGGTTCATTAAAACTTAGGCTAAAAACAAGTGTGTGGTTTTTTTTTTTTTTCCTGTAGCTATATTAGTTGGCACTATAAATAGAGGGAGAAAGTGGGGGGAGAAAGTACTGATGCTATTTTTGGTAAGCTCTGAAGAGACATTCCCCAGGTTACCAGGGTTCTCACTGCGCTGAGAGGGGAGGGCATTACAAAAATGAAACAAAGCGCAGATACCAAGATCTGCAGTCACTACAACAATCCTTTCTGCCTTTTCATAGGATTTGTTTTCCTTTTCTATTAAAATCTCCTCCCCATTATCTTTCTCCCAAGAATTAACTGATAAAAATAGAAGGGCACCATGGATTCCAATTCTCAAATTATCTTTTGAAGCAAAGGGCAAAGTCCGAGGTCAGACTGAAGCAAGAGCAGGGGGTTCCTGATCTGATCTTGAACTAGGGCATCCACCCCAACCTTTGAGGGAATTCAGGGATGAAACTGGAGACATGCTTATCAAAATGCATAAATGGAATTACAAATAGACAACTGGCTTGGGCTCAGTGGCCATCCCCATGCATAAAAAGAGCCCTAGAAGGGAACATCAACTTCTTTGGACTGGGCCTCCATCCAGACCTAGAAATCTAACAGCAGAATAAGGGGAGAATAGCTGACTATGTACATAGACTTGGCCTGCTGGGTGAAAGGTAGCATTTTTCAAAAAAGAAATAAAATCTATATGCTTTCAGTGTTCTTAGACAAATTGTGAATTAGTAGATAAGAAATAATAAAATTAGTTTATTGCATTTGACTCTATTCCACACCTAAGGGTAATTTTTTTTTATAAAACTCAACATTGATTTTCAGACATACAATTCACTCATGAGGAGAGATGGTTTTAGAAGGAGAAGACAAGCACATTTATGGGTGGAGACAGTTTACAAAGAAGATCCAAGTATGAGGGAGATCCAATTTATTTAACATTTTTATAAATGCCTCTAAGTGGGAATATAAACTAGATCTTCATGCTGGCCCTCAATGTTACTTCTGAGTCCTAAGGAGCCAAACTGAATGATTACATAGGTTTAAGAGAGAGAAGAATTTCACGTAAACATAAAACAATGTATTTAAGAAAAACTGCACCTAGATATAGTATTTCTAAGAAAACCAGATCAGAAAGGAAAATCAGCCAAGAGGTTATAGATTTTCTTTTTAATAAGACACTGCTGAGATCATTTATTTCAACACACCCATTGTATAGACAAGAAAATCAAGTTTTAAGTGGTCAACTATACAAATTATTGGCAGGAATAGCCCAGACCTTCTCCCAACCCAGGGTTCTTTCCATCAAACTTGACTTTAGAGATTAGATAAAAATTACCATAGCAAAAAAAACAAACAAACAAACAAACAAACAAGACAGTATGTATCACCATCACTGAGAAGGTTAATGGAAAAAAACAGAAAGCATTCTTCTATGCTGTATAAAAACCATGAAACACAGGGGCCAGACCAGCCAATGGACCTCAGTGAAGACAGAACCAAGCCAAAAAGGGGTTCTGATGAGGATAACTGAAGTAAACATAGGCCCAGAAGCACTTCTGCGTTAGACTCTGCTTTTTGTTCAGTAATGTTCTATCTCAAAAGACATCATCAAAGATTTCGTTTTTTTTTTTAATATGAAGATATATATTAAATGCAGAAGTATCAGAGCCAGGGTGGAGGTGTTGGAGGAGTACTCTCCATTAAGCCTGAAAAGCAAGCACTCTTTCATGAAGTGTGCAGTAAACGTGTGAAAAATATGAATATGGTTTAGTTCAGACATCCATTAAATGAAATGCCTTTGGCTCATGCACCACTGCCAGTGCAAATGAAGTGAAAACACAGGCCCGTCTTCAAGGCACTGGGGAGTCTGGGGGCCGGGGGTGTTGCTATGACAGAGTATCTGCCACTGAGAGGCGCCCGGGGGTGAGGTGCACCTGTGTGTACACACCATACATGCACCATAGAGGGCTCGTGGCAGCAATTCTCAGGAAAGATGTTCTGGAACAGGCAATGCGGGACCTGAGCCTTGAAAAAGTGCAAGTTAGCCAGACAAAGAATGCAGAAGATGGAGAAAGAGAATCCTAGGCCAAGGCCCAGGAGGGGCAAAGAAAGGAGATACAGAAGCTCTGTGCTGGGAGAGCCTGCAGGCAGTTCAGCTTGGCAATGAAATCATTTGGGACGGGCACTTGCAAGTTCGCTGGCTGAGTGCTGAGGCATTTTGGGCCAGAACTGTCCAAAGAGTGACCTTGGGGTCACACCGTAACTCCAGGCACCATGCATTAAATGGGGTCCCACCAATGTTTCAAGTGCTGAGGGGCACTGCCTCTGCCTCCATATCTACAGTCTCCCTGCCGCTGTTTGGGACGGGGGATCCACCCTGCCCCACCTCCCCCCAGGGTGGTGTGAGGACGTGGGAGGGTGGTAAGGTCAGTCAACTGCAGAGAATGCATCTCGACACAGGTGAGGTAACACTAGAATTATGTATTACCCACCCTCCTTAACAGAAGCTCAGAAGCATTTTGAGGAGCTCAGGTCCCACACGATAAAAGACAACAGAGGGCTCACCTTTCCACTTGAGACACCTAACCTGAGTTAGGCTGTAACATAGTTGTCAGGCAAGGAGGCCCTGAGTTTTCATCAGAGGCGCACAAGCAGATTTGGATTTGAGGGGCTGGAGCAGCAGATCATCTCTGCAGAAACACGGAAGATGGTTGAAAAGGTGTAGAATGAGGAAACGAGGCAGAAGGTGGTGCAGTAAGGCACTGGGCATGCACAGGCTGTCGATGACCTTCCATGGGAGCCATGAAACCACTGGAAATGAGGACCCCATGTCCATGGAGAACCAGAAAGCAGGCAACCTCCAGGGTAGCTGGGCCCTGGAAACTCCAAGCCAGTCAAGCGTTGCCACAGGGGAATGCAGGCCTCATGTTCCAGATCTGATTTTTAAGGGAAGCTACAAATCCGAGTGACATCTTAATATTTCTAAGTGTTAACTCAAGTTCTGGATTGTTTGTCCAGACCAACGACACAGCTGCCAGCTGGAAATAACACACTGGCCACCACTTTGCCCCTCTGGACTCTAAAGCAGGGCAGGGCCACCAAGAGGAGAGCAGAAGTTGATGGGGTTGCACAGCACGGAGAAGCAGCAAGACTTGGCGACTGTCTGGATGTGGGAGTGCTAGGGAAGCCTGGCAACACTGTGAGGTCTCTGCTTAACACTGGGGTGCATGGTGGAGCCGTGACCCAGAAAGGAGGCTAAGGAGGTAGGGGGTAGGGGATGAGGAAAAAATCAGTTTTGGACTTATTGTGGGTTTTTTGCCTAAGGTGCATAGAGAAGACCACTGAACTATAGGTAAACAGGCGGAGATGCCAATCTGGGACTCAGTTTGTACTGGTGATAGATGAAGCTGGGGGAACATGGTTCACCCAAGCCTCTACAGAGAGCAGAAGAAGGCAAGGACAGAGGCCTGGGTGACCCCAGGAGGTAGTGGGAAATGACAGTTAAGGAAGAAAAAGAAAGCAACAGAAAGGATGCAAAACTCCAAATCAAACGGTGCACAGGTCTGGAGAGCATCAGTAGGGTCGCTCATTCAGGAATTGTAGGGTGCTCTCCTGTAGTCTACGGAGACTCTGGCCATTTGCTGAGAGCCGAGAAGAGAGGGGAAACTGGGGAAGTGTTAGCTCATTTAAGAAGCCTGGGGAGACACACTGGTCACTGGAGATGAGGTGGGGAATGCAGGGACAAGGGAGGTTATGGCATTTTTTAAAATACTGTTAAAAGATAAAAGAATTCATAGGAAGCCATTAGGCCCTACTACAGGGAGGCCTTCTCTCTCCCCTCTTCTAAGTTCCCTGACTCAGCTTGATTTTTCTCCTATTCTTGCATCCCACTCATTTTTTTATCATACAGTTAATCATAGCATAATTATGTTTCCATTTTGTCTATTTCCTCCCATAAGAATGACCATCCCAAGAGAGCAAGGACCCATACATCAGGGCCTAGCAAGATGCCTGGAAAGAACAGATGCTCAAGAAGATTTCTTAGATGATTAAGTAAATTTGGAGAGGTTTGTAGGAAGAAAATGGGGTAAGACATGGAAAGCCTTCAATCCGGGGCCCCTACTTTCTCAGCCGAGCAGGTCATGAAGTCACCTGCCAAACTGGAAGGAGGGCAGAGAAGACGTCTCTGTGTCAAAGAAGAGTTGCAATGGGAGTACCAGTTTGCAACCTGGAAGGGGAGCATGTGGTACAATGACACCGAGATGCTGAAGTTTCTGAGTTCAGAAGTTGAGCATCTCTAGATGAGAACAAGACTGGGATGTAGTTAGAAGATTGAGTTGCTTGAGTGGGTTTAGGTAACTGGATTTGAGATAATCAAGGAAGTGGGAATCAAGAGCATCTCCCCAGTGGATGGGGAGACTAGAAGAGGAGAGAAAGGCCTTCATGCCGAAGGAGATGCCTGACTGGCAGAAGACCACCACACAGAAGGGGAGGTGGGACATAGCTCATTTCCAACCCTACCACCTCAATCTCTGACTAGTATTTAATCCCCCATGTGTGGAACTTAAAATTAACATCCTTTGGAGACCGATTCCTTCTTATCCTTTTAAAATTACGCTACTATATGAAGTTCATGGAAGGCAGAGAGTTTCTGCATTGATTCATTTTGGTTTTTTAGAATAAAAGATGGATGACATCTTTATGACCTTCAGTAATTGCCCTGCACTCTACAGTATTTTCAAACATTATTTTAACCTAGAATCAAAACTTGGGAGTTGAAAGAAACCTCAGATTATTTAGGCCAACACCTTCATTTGCATAGCTGAAGAAAATTTCTGAAGTATTGCAAACAGCAGTAACTACTGATTTAGATATGCAGATAGCATTGAAAGTATCCTCAATTTTTGAAGTGTGCTTTAGATACACAAATCAGCAATGCTACGTTTCTTCCAGTTACGTGTTCAACTTTGAATATAAAACCTCCAAAGTACAAAATTATCACATAAATTGTTCCTGAACAGTTCAGAGAAATAAACTGCTCCCTGGCTTGAAAAAGGAAGTCAAACCTTCACACACCTTTTTCTCTTGATGCTAAATATAAGAATGTTCTCTACACAGTAGTCAAAGCAAGACACAGCAGCATTTCTCAAGAGAGACACACATGAAGATGATTTTTTGTTCATTAATACACTAAACCTTCAACAGCATCTCCATAATACCTGAAGGTGGAGTGCTGTCTTATGTAATACAAGCCTTAGCCTTCCCTCCCGGCTCAGTTTGTAGGCAAATTTAATACCAAATTCTGCTCACAATTTCTGAGTATTTGCATCTTAACCTGTAGCCACTAATCGTGCCAGATGATGAAAATAGCAAAGACCTGCTCCGTAGGGTTAAATCGATTGCTAGAGGCCAATTTAAAGGCTCTCTCGGAAGCAACTGGTCACCCCCACTCTGCTCAAGCAATGGTAACAAGTCAGAGTCCGTGTGTCTTGCCCTATCATCGGGCGGAGCGCTCGCAAAATAGAGGGTAGGGAAGCCCGCCGACTACCTGGGTACTCAGGTTCAGGGGCACGGGCACCAGCTAGGATGGACCGGAGAAAGCCGCGCCGGCCCAGTACTGCCGGCTGCGGGTCCCGGAGACGCCTTCTCCTGTCCCGGTCCTCCTCCGGGGCCCCGCGGGCCGGGCACAGGCGCCGGGCGCCTGTCCGTGGCCGGGGCAGCCGGGGGAGGCTGAGAAAGTTCCTCCGCCCCGACGTCTGCGCCCCGGGGCCCGCTCGCCCCGCAGCCTCCCAGCCCGCCGCAAGGTCGCGGCGCCGGGCCGGCGGCGAGCGGGGCCCCGGGACCGTCCCCGGCGCAGGGGGCGCGCCGGCCGCGCCCCTCCCGCCCCCGGGCGCCCGCACTCACCGTGCCTCGCTCGGGATCCCCAGGTGGCGGCCGCGGAGCGCGGCGCGGCCCGAGCCGGAGCCGGTGGCGGCGGGGCGCGGGAGTCGGAGCAGGGAGAGCGGCGCGGCGGCGGCTCGGAGAGTCCGGCGGGGAGCGAGCGGCGGCGCCTGCACACGCCGCGCAGCACGAGCAGCCGTCAGCCCCAGGGCGCGAGCGGGGCTGCCGCGGCGGCGGCGGGGGCTTTATCGCCGCCCGCCCGGCCCCCGCCCCTTCCTGCCGCCCCCGCCCCCGGCCCGCCCCGCCCCGCCTTCCCGCCGCCGCCTTTGTGTGCGGCGGCCCGCTGCGTCCCCGCGCCCGCACCCCGGGACGCCCCGCTCCCGCTCGCGGCTCGCGGACGCGGTCCCCCGCGGGTCCCCCTCGTGGGGCTGCGCCCGGAGACGCGCAGACCGCGAGGTGCGGCGCCAGCCGGGGCCGAGGCGCACGTGGGGCGCCGGGATCGGGTGTGTTGGGAGGGGGGGACCCAGGGGCCCGCGTTGCGCCCCGGGGACTGGGGCAGTCGTCTTGGCTGCCCCTGGGAGAGGCAGGAGGGGCCCCGGGGCAGTGCCCTCCAGTCCGGGGCTGGGACTAAGACTGTCAGGGCGGGCTGGGGAGGGGCAGATCCTCCGGGCGCTGCGCAGGGTGCCCCACAGCCGACTTCTCCCGGCCTCGGGGACAGAGGAGCGGCGGCGAGGCGCCGCAGGCAGATGGCAAACAAGGGAATCCGGAAAACTGGATTCCTGGCTGCGGTGACAGCACAGGGTACCCGCAGAGTCCTGGGAAGCCAGCTCTTCCCAGGCAGTGACTACAGCTGATGGGACTTTGTGCGCAACAGAGTCGCAACCCCCAGAGGCCGGCGACGAATTGCCGTCCCGCTCACAGCAGATTTATCCCATGTCCGTATTCGGTCCTCCTGTGTATCAGCTTAGGTTTGCGGGGGTCCCGGCCTGAGTGACATAATTTATGTTGCCTTCAGACGGTGCAGTACCCTCACCAGCAGACCCATGGCCCCACCTGTGAGAAGGAAATGTGGTAATTCTAATTCACAGCCTTGAATTAAGGTGGTATCTACTGACCAGAGCAACTGGGATGATCTACAGTTGGCATGCAGGCAGCCATGCTAGACGGTGTGTGCGTGTGTTCAGCGAGGGAGTCGCTTTCAGAAGTGTAAGGGCTGGGGAAACACCGCCCTCAAAAAGAAAACCTGTGTCATTATTTTACCGTCATGCCTCATGTTCATATTCAGTTACAGGGTAGGCTATAAATCCTTTTCCTTGCTGTTTCCTCTGCCTGAAATGCTTTTTCCGATGATCTTCGCATGACTGCCTCCTTATACTTCAGGTTACAACTCAAATGTCACTTCCAGGAAACCTTCCCTGACCACTTAAGCTAAAGTCACTGCTTCCCTTCTCCAACCTAGTACTTTCTTCATAGCCCTCACCATGATTTGATTTTTAAAAAATTTTATGTACTTGTGTCTTGGCTAGTTTTCTTCCACCCCTCCACATTAGCATATATGGTCCCAAAAAGCAGGGAAGAGAAACCAGTTCAACATAGTTTCCAACTCACCCCATCCTTAGTGTCTAGAGCCAATACTAGGCATATAGTAGCTGCTCAATAAATATTAACTGGCGGGTGAATAAGTGCCAAGTGACAATTGATATGTACATGAAAGAATTAACGTGGTAAGGGCATTAGAGCCTGGTCTTAGGGAGGTTGAATGAGGGTGGGAAAAGCTAGAGGAGAGAAGCCCAGAGGTGGGAGTGAGCTTGGTGTGTTTGAGAAGCTGGGAATATTCTCTTCCAGATGGAAGGGAATCATTCAGGAGAGGGGTGGAGACACAAACTAGAAGCCAAGTTATGAAAGCCTGCCCGATTCCCGGCACCCACTTCTAGCTCTTCATTTTAGTTGAAATTCTTTGAGACAATTGTAGGTTCACATGAAGTTGTAAGAAATAACAGGGAGGTCCCCGGTGTACTCCGTCCAGTTTTCACCAGTGGTAACATTTTGCAATACTATAAAGTCACAATCAGGATGTAACACTGATACATTGACTCATATCTCAAAACACTTTGGTAAATTGTTTGCAACTTAAAATTTTTAGTAAAGTTACTCCAAAGTTGAAAGATAGTAAAGTTAGTCTAAGTTTTTGAAAGAAATGCACAAATGTTATTTTAAAAGGTTTCAGTCTCTTGTTTTAATGGAACCAATTTTTTTAGGGCAAAAATGTTTTATTTTCCAATTAAAGTATAATTAGGGCCCAGATTCTTCAACTATAAAAGACATTCAGAAGACTTAGGGACTTAGCTCCTTTGTTTATATTTTAATGACTGCCATTCGCTTCCCTGTTCTACCTAGCACTTGTCGAAGGAACGCTTTGAGCAACACTTCTCATGACTTGTCAATTCTGAAATCAGACAGGATGCAGTGCTAACTAATATGCTGAACTAAGCACCACCACGAATGTACTTTTCTCTCTCCTTGGACATTGGATGGGACTGCCAATGAGTGTCTCCCAAAGGGAAGTGATTCAAGACAAAGACCCATTCTGCAGTGGGATATGCCGGGAATACCAACTATGCCCGTTACAGAATGTGCACTGCTGGTATTGGCCAGCCTTCCTGATGCCAAGCAAGAGGATACAGATCCAACCTCCCAAGCCTTCCATGACATCCAAGTGACCAGGCCCTTCAACACCACTCAGTAAGGGGCTACCCTGAAGGTGTTCCCACCTCAGGTGGTACCTGTGAGCAGTGGTTTCTCTAGTGTCTGACACTCTCTGAAATGCATCTCTCACAGACAGGCACTTGGGTCAGCCAGCACTTCCCTCCTGTCTCTACCACGGTCTTGTTTGAGAAAACCAAACCATTTAATGCCCCTACCTGCCTCTTTCTTTGCAAGTCCACATTCAGAGAAGAATTTCATTTTGTCTTTCAATTGTGTGGCTTGCCTTGTCCTCGGAGCTTCAAATTGTTTATTCCTTTAAAAAATGTGACCTGGAGTTTAGCCAGCTCCAGCCTCTCTGAGTTAGGCTTTGTATCCATAAGCTGCAGTTGGGAGAAACGCACGACATACCCAAACAGAATAAAACAAATGATCTATTTAGTCTCTTTTCCTCTCCTGGAAGAGGTCCAGCGTTGAGTGCTTTGGAAGAAGTTGAAAATCCCCCTACCTCCCCCACACTGGTCCCCCAAAACCCAAACAGTATGACCTTGTCTTTAAAAACTGTCCTTAGTTCCCAGTGGGTGATAGTGTTTTGTCTGGAAGACTGACCAGTGTTATGATAGTAAGTTAATAGTTGCTCCTCTCCTATCTAACCCCTGTTTAAAATACATTACACCACAAGACTACTTGTTACACAACATTATAGATGCAAACACAGTTATGTAAGTTTGTTTCCACCAGGGGAAAGACTGGTTCTAACAGTTCACTTAGACAACTAGTTTCTGGGACTGTTGCATTGCTATGATTTTTAGTTAAGCCTATAAAAGGCATTTGTCTGTTTAGTTCCGTTTCAAGTTGGCTTTCAAATAATTCAATTTCCTTTTGCGGCAACTTCTGAAACTCTTCAAACCAGAGTGTCAATTTACACTTCCCATTGTTGTTACTACTTTTCCCCAAGAGCTTCAGAGAAAAGACAATACTAAGTGCTAGGCTGAGTATTTTATTTTTTATATTTATTTGGCTAACTAGGATGGAAAACCGTTGGGTGCTGAGGATCACTGGGATATGGACCCCTACAATTGACAAGCAGCTGTGCTTCTCTTTCCCGCAGAACAATAGATAGCTGTTTCCCTGCTTTCTTGTGTCTCTCTGACCTGTCTTCTTACCTGCATCCCAGTGTCTCCTCCCTTTCACCCTTGTTCCCTTCTCTCTCAAAGGTTCCCAATTACTGCCAATACCAACTCCCTAGTTTTTCAACAGTCTTTATCACCTTTGGTCTGTTGGCAGCATTTAACTTAGGTGTTTTGCCTGTTTTCAAACTATCTTTGCCTACTCTCTCCCTCTTCAAGTCCTTAGCCAGCCTTTATCTTTCCCTCATCAAATCCTCCTCCTCTCTTACCTGAGCGCTATGCACCTGCATGCCTGAAGCTGGCTCCGCTCCTGCGCGCACTCTCCCAGTGGAGTGAGCATTGATCGGTTGTGGCCACTCAGCATTGATTCTCCCGTCTCCTGATAGCAGAATCTCATTTCCTTTGGAGAAACCTGCCCCCTGCTTTATGTGCCACCTTGTTGACAATGGGAGACAAGGTGTCCTGACTTCCTCTAGCCAAGGGGTGGACATACAACCAAGCTGGACCTCCTCTCAGGACTTTGACTCCTTAAGGGAGTAGGGACAACAGTTGGAGGTGACTCATTCCAACTTGATGAGACTGTGAATTCTTCCCATCTGGGTTTTCAGAATCACGATGGCATGGCCCCTACCCCTTGAGTAGAGGCCCACGGTAGACTCTTTTTTCGAGCCTTTTTCACTTCTTACCAGATTCAGTTTTCCTTTGCTTGCAACCAAGGACCCCTAACTGACACATCATGGAGGAGCATAACTTCGCTTAGTTCTGGAAGAATTCCAAGCCTGTATCTACAGATGGCTTTGGCCCCTGTCCCAAGTTCCTACTTGCATATCTCCAAGTGCCTGGCAGACACCTCCACTTACTATCCCATCACCTCCCACCTAACACATACCAGGCAAATTTATTCTCTTCCTCCCCAGGGCAGTTCTTCATCCTGCACTCCACAAGTGCCTTACAGGATTAACTGCCATCTCAGTCACTGAAGCCCAAAAGATGGGAATTAGTTCTGTCTCTTTCTCTGTTCATCCATGTCCCATACCCTGGGGATTATTAATGGTTTCTTCTCCAAATCCCTCTTATTCACCCCTTTCCCATTTTTTTCCAGATTAGTTCAGATGCTTATCAGTTCATACGTGGACTACTCCAGTAGCACCCTAACTATTCTCTCACCTTCCAGATTCTAATCACTACTGCCAGCTTAATCTTTTTAAAATACTGCTTCAATCACACTACTCTTACTCCTTAAATTAATTCCATGTTTATCACTGATATTAAAATTCCTTGGCTTAGGCAATGTTCTCTGCAGGTTGTTACAATCATAGTTTCTGAAGTTAGACTGCCTGTGTTCAAATTCTAGTTTCACCACTATATAATTTTTTCAAATAACTTAACCTCTAAGCCTCAGTTTCCTTATCTGTAAAATAGGGAATACTAAAAGTATAACTACACATATGGCTAAGTGGGGATTAAGTAGTTAAGCCATGAAAAGTGTTTAGCTGTTTGCCACATATTAAGTGTTCAGCAGAAAATTATTATCATGAAAGCTGTCCACAATCTAACTCCAACCAACCTTGCTAGTCTTACCTTCTCATTTTGTCTAATATGTTCCTAAAGGTTTTACCAATCAGAATTACTCACCTAAATATTGTATTATTCTACCACCATGCCATTGTTCAAACCATTCCCTCTGCTCCAAATGCCCTCCTCTCACTTCACCTGTATCAGTTATCCTGTCTTGCATTACAAACTATTCCAGTTTTAATGGCTCAAAACAGCTATTTTATTTGTTCATGATCCTTTGGGTTGGTGGGGCAGGGTTCAGCTGGGGTGGTTCATCTCTGATTCCCCCAATATCCTCCCTCCTGCAGCTGCAGGTTTCAAGGTGCAAGTGTGGCCCCTCAGCAGGGACAGCAGGCACTCTTAATCTTCTCCCACCTCCGGCTTTTTTTTTGTCTTCATGGGCCTTTCTTCCTGGTCGTATTTCAAACTGAGAGGCTTCTGTCCACATAGGTTTTCCAGCAGCACTTAAAGACCTCATTACATGATGTCCCAAGACTACAGGAGGGTGAAAAGCAAAGTCACAAAGTCTCTTAGGCACTAGCTACGGATTTAGCACAGCGTCGCTTCTGCTGCATTCAGAGAGCTATCTGAGATTGAGGGGGGAGCAGACTCTACCTCTGGCTGAGAGATGGAGTGCTCGCCTCAGCCTGTCATAGCAAGATATCATAGATTTGGTGCCTTACAACAACAGACATTTATTCTCTCGCAGTTCTAGAGACCAGAAACCCAAGTCCAAGGCACCCTCAGGGCTGGTTTCCAGGGACACCGCCTCCTGTCTTGTGGATGGCTGCCTTCTCGTTGTGTCCTCACATGGTCTTTCCATGCACACATAGAGAGAAACCTCTGGTGTCTCTTCCTCTTTTATCAGTCCACCAGTCCCATCACATTGGGGTCCCACTTACATGCTCATTCAATTCTGTTCACCTCCTGAAAAGTCCTATCTCCAAGTATAATCATATTGGGGGTTGGGGTTTCAAAATATGAATTTTTGAGGGACACATAGTCTATAACAAGAGGAGAAGAAGAGTCACATTGCGAAAAGGCATCCCGGATGGGAGGGATCACTGCACCCATTTTTGGATGTAATTCACCACTTTTCTCTTCCACTGAAGCATTTTTTATCCTGCGTCATGCCATCTCAGCCTAGCCAGTGTGGATGTCCACTCACACAACACTCCTATAGCTCTGAGTACAGGCGTATTATTTCACATGACCACATCCATCCTGCCTTGGATGTAAGCATTTGGTTTAGGCTCTCACTACAAGGCACTGGCCAAGATTAAAAAAAAAAAAATCTTTATGTCTTCATATGGTACCTTGTATAGAGAAGGCCATAATAAATGTTTGTTGAATGAATGGAAAATGCAATTAATTTTACTTTTCCAAAAAGTGACAGCCACTCACATACCAAGCTAGGTTTGGCACCTAGGCAGTTTGCATGTTTTTGCTGCTGCTTATAAGTCCTCCATCTCCACCTCTTCCAGCCCTCAAGAACATTTCTTGTGGAAAAAACTCAGAAGAGTGGACACCGGGAGCCAGAAGGGCTGGGTTCCTGTCCCCTTTCTGCCACCTCTGAAGTATGATCGTGGGCAAGTCATTTTCATTTCTCTGGGCCTCAGTTTCCTCATGTGTAAAAGAAAAATAACAATTCCCTTTTAGCACTGTTGTGAGAAAAGAATAAGAAAGTTTAGGCGAAAGCACTCTGTGAAGTCCAAAGAGCTTCAAAAAATTACTGGTATTAGTCTGGTTGGGCTGTCATAACAAAATACCATAGACCGGGTGGCTTTAGGAGTGGAAGTTTATTTTTTCACAATTTTGGAAGCTAGAAGTCCAAAGTCAGGTGTTGGATGGTCAGTTTTTGGTGAGACTCCCGCCTTGGTTTCAGATGGCCTCCTTCTCACTGTGTGGTCACGGGACCTCTTTGTGCATAATATGGGGGAGAGAGAGAGAGCTCTGTTAGAAAGACACTGATCCTATCGGATCAGGGCTCCACCTATATGACCTTATTTGACCTTAATTTATTCCAAAAAGGCCCTATCTTCTGTAATATTAGGGAGTCGGGCTATAACGGATGAACTGGGGTTGGGGAACAAACATCAGTCCCTAACATTACTATTGTGGATTCAAGCACACGTTGATCTTCATTGGTCTGCGTGGTTCCTTCCTATTCTGCTCTATACCAACCCTTTTTGTGTGCCTTCTGCAGTGGCTGGCACATTGTAGAAATCCATGAATGATGGCATTTACATTTATTACTGTTTCCCCCAGTCTCTGTGGATAGGTGTTGGGGGAGTAGAAGTGAAGATAAGTGTTCTGAGATTTCCAAGTCTAAATAGAAAGAAAGGATTTGTTCTCTTAGGTTCCTAACTTTGCACCAGGTTAGGAGGCTTCTGGGAGACCATGTTGGTCTGTGAGCATCTGCCCGCTTTGCTCACCGTAGTGGGTACCCGACCCCTCCTCTGGCCCCCAGGATCTTTTAGTCCTGGCTTCACCTGCCACAGTGATCTTGGAGGTCATCTTTCTGGGTGGCAGGATGTAAGAGGGCTGGTGGTGACCTGCGTTAGACTCTGGGTGAGTGAGAAACAAAACCCCCTTCCTGAGGCCCTGAGGTTTCAGGTGTATTTGCTACTTTAGTGTTGTTTAACTGTATTTGCTTCCTAGGGCTGCTGTAACAAATTACTGCAAACTGGTGGCAACAGAAATTTATACTTTCACATGTCTGGAGGCTAGAAGTCTGAAGTCAAGGTGTCAGCAGTACATGCCTCCTCTGAGGGGCTCAGGGAAGAGTCCTGCCTTGCCTCCTCCCGGTATCTGGGGTTTGGGCCATCCTTGGTGATCCTTGGCGATCCTTGGCTTGGAGCCACATTACACCAACCCCTGCCTCCTTCTTCACATTGCCTTCTTCTCTGAGTCTTCAGGGGGCCTCCTTATAAAGACACTGGGGCTGGATTTAAAGCCAAACTTAATCCAGTATGACCTCATTTAATTTAATCCGATCTGCAAAGACCCTATTTCCAAGTTAGGCCATGTTCTGAGCTTCCTGGTGGACATGCATTTTGGAGGGGACACTATGCAGGCCACTATATACAGGCTGTAATTTATAACACAGAGCAGCGCTTCCTAAAACCACCAACTGGATCCCCCCCAGTCATAGGGCAGCTCTGAGCCTGTGCCCGCCGTGCCCCACTGGAGTTCCAGCCTCCCTCTGCCCCAGAAGCCTTCGGCCTGTGGGGCCGTTGCTCTTTCATGTCCTCGCCTTTTTCTCCTGCCTCTCTGTGGACCATCTTTCCACACATTCATCTTGATTCAAGGCCATCACTCTCATGGAAACTGGACTGGCAAGGGAAGGCCACCCACAAAAGGCAGAACAAAGGAAAGCAATTAAGCAGCAGAAGTCAAGTATTTTCTTGAATGAGCAGTGGTTAAAGGGTGGAGCACTCAGGTCAGTAGGCTATTCCCACCAAATCTGCATTTTAAAAGATCCTTCCGGCTGTGGTTGAGTCTGATGGTCAGGCGGGCAAGAGCACAAGCCAGGAGGCCCCTGGGACGTGGTTGTAGAGTTTCTGAGCTTGAACTGGGTGATGGCGGAGCCATGCGGGTGCTGACATATTCCACGGGCAATACTGGTAAGACCCAGGAGGCCTGGGTGAGGGAGTGAATAGGATCAAAACTCTGGACCCTATTGTCAGAGAAATGCACATTCAGACACTTTGACACAAGCCTAGTGACTCCTCTTGTGGTTTCCTGAAACCCATTCCTTCCTGAGGTTAGCAGGCCTGGCCTTTGGGAAATAGCTGCAGACTTTTGGAAAAAGCTGGTTTCTCGCATCTCAGTTTCTGAGAGTTTTTCAGCAGCCGCCAGGCTGAAGTTTGACTCTGTGAGAGCTCTCTGGGGTGGCTCGACGTTGCCCAGAGTGAGTGAAGCCATCGGGTTTCACAGGCTGGCACTGCACCGAGCTGAGCCAAGGCAACAGCCACAGAAAGAGCTTTCTGAACTATCTTTTTCAAAGACAATGAGTGCCGAAGAGATGCAACTTCAAAATGGAAAAAGCCAGTGGATATCCTGGGGTAAACCTGGGGCAGAAGTAAAAGGAGGCAGACCCAGGGAAGAGCACACACAGTTCAGCTGCTAGCAAGTGGGAGGGCGTGCACGAGGGAGCAGGGCCACGTCAGTCGGTAAGTCCCTAGCCCTGCTCGTGTGAAGTCAGGCAGCTCACAGTGGCCCTTGTCCTGGTGGCCTGCACTGCAGGTGAGTACTGTGCGTCTGTGTGCACACCCATCACAGCCTGCCCCACACCGCATACAGCTGGTCAGTACAACTGGGTTTCTGCTTTGCAACCTGGGTAATGAAAACATGTTCAAAGTTGGTGCCCAAGTACTTGGGGACCCGCCCCCCTCACCCCCCCAGACAGAGGCTGGTAGTGAGTGGGAGTAAACTGACTCCAACTCAGCTGGAGCCATAGGGACTGATATCAGTGGGGGTGACCATTCGGGAGATCCTGCCCAAGGAAGGCAGCCAGCTACCGTAATTACCAGGTAAGGCCTGGCCTGGCATCGAGAGCCAACTGGTTGAGTTTGGGGACTGCGCATACAGTAGTAAGATCTCTGAGGAGTTGTGGTAGCCAGCATCAATGGATTGCAGCAGTCTGAGCCCCAGAAGGATGTATTTGGAATGAAACAGTGTTACTGACAAATAGCTGCTGGGTTGAGAAACAAGAGTTCATCTCACTGGAGAGAGAAGGGGGGCCGGGAGGGGCTGGGCAGGTTTTCAGAGCTCTGGTCCAGCAGGGATGGATCAGGAGCCTGGATGGAGACAGGGACTGGGAACACACCGTGCTGGTTGTGAGTGGGGCTGCAGCAGAGTACGCAGGACGTACATGGGTCTGGTTCTAGTCTTCAGGGTGATTGCTTTGGCTCATGAGCTTTACCTGAATAACCCATCGGGTAACAGGTCTCTGAGGCAGTCAGGCTCTGATACATTTGGCACATAGGTTCCTGCTGAGACTCAAGACCAGGCCTTACATCTGGTAGGATGCAGGGCCTGGCGGGCTTTCTTGGATTTCCCGTATCCTCTGCAGTCCCTGTCCAATCCCTCCCCTGGGGGCGTGCGTAGAGGAGGGTGCTGGCCTTCCATCTTCCCTCAGAAACTCAGGCAGCTGCCCACCAGACTGGGTACTCCCTCTCCACCCCAGCAGTGGGTTTCTCCACCCCAGCAGCTGAGCCTTGGACCAGATTACCTGGTCTGAATTTTGGCTCTGACACTTCCTGTAAGTACGACTTGAATAAATTTCTTCATCCTGTGAGCCTTAGTTTCTTCCCTGAAACTAAGAAAAAGAACCCTATAGAAAGGGTGAGTAAGAGAATTAAATTAAAGAGAATGTATGTAAGCAGAATGTAGGTCCAGTCCATAGGAATACTACCTGATATTATCATTGTAGGTCATAATTGGCTGATTTGTTTGGGAACTGGTATCACATCTGGGGCTGCTCCCTGTCCTTGCCCTGGCTTTTTCTTATTATGGTTTCTGCCTCTTCTTCACATTTGGGATGCTGACATGCTGACCTACCACCAGGTTGAGATGCCTTAATGTACCCAAGGGAAATTCTGCCATTGCATTTGCATGAGCAGGTATTCATGTGCATTTTAAAGAAAGGAGGGGAATCAAACCCATGTCAGCTCAATATGATTTTTCCTTTAAAAAAATCATTTCCTTTCTGAAGGAGACCAGACCTCTGCTTCTTCTGGGTGCACAACAAAGGTGATGCCTCTTTTCAAAAAGCTTGCTGAAGGTTCAGTACATAGGACTGACTGATGAAGAAGGTTGTTTGATCACTCAGCTCGATTTGCAGCACGATTGAGGAGAGGTTTAAGAATGGTGAGCATACGAGAAGATGTTCATAGGAAGTGTAATGATGTGTTATTCTCCATCATCACCAGTAATGATACAAGATTAAGTTAAATCAATGATAAGAGGAAACAGTCAGTTTAGGTGCAAAGAAAAGAGTTCATTCTGGTAGAACCAGATTATAAAATACAAAAATTAGAATTATTCTAGGTATCCTTGAAGTCAAGTGTAATATGCAGAAGGCAGCAATATTAACACAGGCAAGCACCCATTCTGGGTCTGTTTAGTCTATATGATTTATAGGCAAGTAATAATGATCATGGCATTTTTTTCCTGATAACGGATTTATTTCCTTCTCCTTTGCTTTTCATTGTCTGCATTCATTTTCACGTCTTCATGTCCTCAATTCCTTTTTCACCTTGCTTTAGTGACTATAAGATGATTTTCCTTATGTCCATTTTAACCAAAAGCTAATACCCTCTCTCCTTTCAAATTGCCCTTAAAATTCTTTATCTGATTTCCCAGGCCTTGTCCGTGGTGTGTTTTTAATGATATTCACAAGTCTGCAGAGAGCTGAAGATGATCGAGGAATGGGGAAAGAGGGCTTTACCTTAGGTTTTATTCAGCCTCCCAAAGTCTTTGGTGAGTCGACATCTGTGTAGATCTCTGTGTTTGATTTCCCAGCACCCATTTCCCATTCTTTGGGTTATGGAGCCCTGATGAGGCTCTGGGGGCACTACCTCCTTTCCCTTCACACATACTGTGCCCCTTTGGAAGCAGTCCTGGTAGCCCACCAATCAGAGTGGCTGAGACTTCCCTTGGCAAGATTGAGTGGGTGACGCATGTTAGGCCAAGTAGACACTTTCTTCCTGAAATCGGGATTGTAAGCAATACAAAAACAGCTGGAGATTGTTCATCATGCCAATGGCAATTTAAAGAGTTGACACATTAACTACAATCTGACACTTCATCCCTGGAGCTACACTGTTCCTTGTCCTTGTGGAGTCTGGGTTTTGTTTTGTTTTGCTTTTAGCTTTTCTTTTATTACAGAGCCATCCCTATCCTTCCCTTTAATAAGTTCCTTTGCTTAATTTAGTTATGGTTGATTTCTGTGCTGTAAGCAAAGAGCCCCCAAAGACACTCTAATACATTGTTCTTTGTAAGATTATCAAACACTACAAAACAATTTCCAAATGTTGTCTTAAAAATGATCTTTTTTTGCTTTAAGGCATTAATAAAATGTTGATTATTGGCATGGAGATAGTTGTCACATTTCTGGGAGAGTCACCAGATGGTGACATTACATATTATTTCCTAATTTATCTTGAAATGTGTGTGTTTATTGAATCTTGAGGAAATGCTTGATCTCATTACGATGTTATAGCTCTGCTTTTAAAACACCAAGCTATAGAATATCCTGTAGGGATAGAATTTGGATGTGATAAAAGCAGTTCTTTGGCACTATCTCAGAAGTATATACCCAACTTCAAAACAATTTATGTCCAGAATGTCTGAAGGCAAACAAATATCCTCAGAAGGAGAATATTTCCTAAGCGGATGCAGCCAATATGTAGATTTTATTATAGCTCTGTCAGGAACCAACTTACACATTGCTCTTGCTCACACATAAACCTTTCACAGATTATGACAAATCTTCCTTGATACGTAGGCACTGCTCTCAGCAAAACCCTCAAGCAGTGGACTCTAACCTAAAGCTATGTAGGTGGTGGGAAAAGGCCATTGCTTGGGATTTTAAGGAAGATTGCAGATTAAATTGTTATTGATTAACTTGTTATGAAAGATTAAGTGGGGGCTAGAAAAGATTTCTATATTTGTAATAGAAACTCCATGAATAGTTTTTGTTTTTTGACCAGTTATTTTGGTAGACCTGACCAAAAAAAGATGGGAATTATAATGCTGAATCCCAGTATTGTTGATTTTTAGAAACTCTCAGTGATAAGTATCAGATCCTAGCAAAAGCAAACAAAGTTTTACTTATGAGGAAGTATTTTCTATTTCCTCTCTGCTTCCAGCTCTGATTTTCCCTATTTCACTAATGTATCAGTCAGCTAGTGGTATATAACAAATCACTCCAAAAGGTAGTGGCTTAAAACAGAAAACATTCATTAGCGTATGAGTATTTGGGTTGGCTGGGTGGTTCTTCTGGCCTTGGCTGGGCTTGCTCATGCATCTGTGATGAGTTAGTGGGCTAGCTGTGGGCTGGATATGCTGACTGCAGCTGTACTCACACAGCCAATCTGGTGGTTGGCTGCATTCTGGTCTAGGGTGTTCTCAGCTGGAACAACTAGGCTCCTGTACTCATCTTTCAGCAGGCCAGCCTATACTTTACTTATCAGGCTTGTCAGGGTTCATGAGAGAGAGAGAAAGAGACAAGAGATAGAAAGAGAGAGAAAACACAACACTTTTTTGAAGTGTATGCTTGGAACGGTCACACTGCCACTTTGGTCACATATGAAAGGTATGGATATAGAAGAGGCATGAAAATCTGTGGTCATTATAGACTCCCACACTTAGGAGTGTCTTGACTCTGCTAGTATGGTTTTTTGGTTTTTGGTTTTTTTCTTTGTGATGTCAATGAGAAGAATGGGTGGAGAAGGATAATGGGCCAAAGAGTAGAGAAGTGGAAGAGAGAGACTCAATGTGGGTTGAATGTTGGAAAGAATTTTGGGGATTTGGCAAACGAGGCATTTAAAAACAACTTCAGTGTAGAAGAGAAATGAAAGTGAGAGGAAATAGAGTTTGGGTATGTGTTCTCATGATTTAAGAATTAGATCCCTTTTGTTATTCTATAACAGATGCAGGCAAAGTATGGTCTTTTCATTAAGTTACTTTTTTGGCTACAGAGTCGTGCATTTTTCAGTGCAACTTTGTAAGACAGAGGCATCTGGGGTCTCAGGACTAATTGGATGAAGCATTTAGATTTCTAAAGGAAGACCTTTAAAAGAAAAAAAAAGCTCTACCAAACTCTAAGGAAGTTAAGAAGGAAAGCTAAAACATTGATTATTTCTCCCTCTAAGGAGGACAATATTTCGTGAGCACTGTCAGGTTCAGCATGTCAAAATTTTGAGCAAATGTATTGTTCTCTGAAGACTTTGTGATTTTAGTTTTTTTCAAATATCTGTGAAAAAATGTTTTTCAGATATCCAAAGAAGTAATGTGTTGACTAATTCCTAGGCGTACAGTGCTGCCAGTTTAGCTGAGCATTTGACAGATAGCTCCTATGGGCCCACATTCTCTTGTTCACCCATTTCTATCCTAATGCTGTCGGTGCTTGAAATCTATAATACCTATGGGATGAAGGGGAGGCACCCTGGCAGCCAGGGGCTTGAAAGTTAGCCCACTCCATATTCAAATCCTGACTTCACTCTTCACTGTGTGAACTTGGACATGTTTCTTACCTAAGCTTTCTGAAAATCTCAACAGAAGAATAGCAATTCTTTTGCACACATCTATTATAAGGATTAAAGATAATGAATAATCACTGTTGAATGTTTATTTTTGACTCCTCAAAAAGGGGCTATAGACCAGCCTTTATTGAGCCAATGTCAAGATACTGCAGATTCCCCAAAGTTGGTCAAGTAAGCTTGTCTAAAGTCCAGTGTCGGGAAGCCATTGAATCAACAAATATCTCTCTTCTTATTGCTTGTAGGAGAGGAACAGAAGTATAGCTATCAATTTAGGTGCTGGAGTTAGGTGTTAGCTGTTAGGTGTTGTGCCACTGGGGCCATGTAAAAATAAATCAGATATAGTTTTATTTTTCATATAGTTATTCCAGATTTCAAGATACTTACAACAACTTCACTGGGGAGAAAAAACAGAAAACTTTAAAACACAGCAATTACATCATCAAATGCTTAATTTGGCAGCTCAGGGCCTTCAAGGAGAGATTGATAAGGGCTGAAGTGGGTATTGAAGGTGAGGAAAGGTTCAGGATTCAGAGATGGCAAAGGGCAGACTCTGAATGAAAGTGCCTGGTGGTGCTTGTGGACTAGAAAAGAAGGAAGAAATCAGAGTGATTGGTGAAGGCTGATCAGGGAGAGAGAAAGTAGCTGATGTCGAGTTTTGCAAGCCAGGCAGAAGCCCCTGAATTGGACAGAATCTAGAATATCACTAACGATTTCTGAAAAAGTAAAAGAATCATGAAATTTGTGCCTGGAAGGGACCTCCAGATTCCTGAGGCAGAGCCTGGAATCAGGGTTGGGGTGCAGGGAGTCAGGCATGTGTGGAGGCGGTGGTGAGCACAGGAGAAAGTCAGAGAGTCCTCACTATTTGTGTGTTGGAGAGCTGGGGGTTCTTCTGCGCCCCATTTATTCTAGATGGGCCAGTGCTGTCCTTGCCCAAACATCCGCTTTGGGCAAAGATTCAGAAGGTAAAATCTGTCCTGTTGGGTATTAGAAGGGTGGGCTGAGATGCCCTTTCCTGCTCAACTTCTCAGAAATCAGGGTACTGCCTAGCAGACACTTAACAAACAATGCCTTGTCCTTCAAGGGCTTGAGAAACAAGAATGAGAACAGTATGCCTCAGCTGTCAACTGATACAACTGCAACAATTTCCTTCCTCCCAGAACTCTATAGCTCAACAGAGGGCCTTTCTCTCTCTATCTTGAGGCAAGAGACGGATAGAAAATGGGAACGTGGGATGGAATAATGTGGGCCATTCCCTCAGTTCCTAATGTTTATTTTTGCCTTTTCCCCAGATTGTCAGTTACAGATAAACTGGCCCACACCACATCTCAGGGAAATCAAAAGGTAAAACAAGTCCTCTGATTCAACTCTCAGTGGGATTTCCAGTACTCTACTCTTCTGCCAACTGAAGGATGAGAACTTTAATGTTTTTCGGTGACTTCTCAATAAATGACATCTATGTCTCCAAGCTCGCATTCAGCATGAACAACAAAGGAAAAGACTGAAGAGGCCCAAGAGTCAAGATAAACTCCCTTGTTTAAGATATTTTCCTACTGAGAAGGTCTGTCATGATGGGTAGAGAGGAGAGGAAGAGGGAGGCTTACTTTTGAAGGAGAGTGATATTAAAATGTAAAATGTGGCTTTTTACCTGCAAATAGTCTATATAGGAATCAATACTTTAAAGCAAATTATAAGCCATTCAAATGCATCTGTTCAGCATGTAAATACTAAGGGCTTACCCGGTGCCAGACTCTGTCCCAGGCACAAGGAATATACTAGTAAATCAGAAAGTCCCTGCTCCTATGGGGTTGACATGCCCACGGCAGAAGATGGACAATAGCCTATGAAAAATACTCTTTCAGGTTGATGCCAGTGCTAAGAAGAGGCATTAGGCTGGGAATGGCGACAGAGAGGAATGGAG
Source organism: Manis javanica (assembly GCF_040802235.1). Taxonomy (NCBI): domain Eukaryota; kingdom Metazoa; phylum Chordata; class Mammalia; order Pholidota; family Manidae; genus Manis; species Manis javanica. The sequence continues at coordinate 12,841,121 of NC_133167.1, read as the reverse complement.
TTGACGGTGGTGTGTAATCTTTTAGAGTGTTATGGGTAGGTCTTTCTAATGAGCCGATACCTGAGGGAGGTAAGGGACTGAGCCATGTGGACACCTCGGGAAAGAGAGGTTCATGCAGCTCAAGAACAGGATGCCCAGCTCAAGTTGAATTTCAGATAGTAAACAAATATTTTTTAGTATAAATATGTTCCAAATACTGCATGGGACATATTCCCAAAAATCATTCGTCTAACATTCAGCTTGAGTGGGGCACCCTGTATTTTTATTTGCTGCATCTGTAACCCCTGTCAAGTCTTGAAGAAAGACTAGGTTTGGCAAGTTCTAGGAGCAAGAACGCCAGAGACGTAAACAAGGGGAAGATGAGGAGGAGAAGAGTCCTAGAGGGAGCAGGTGGCTGGGTCACAGAGGGCCTTTGGGCCATTGCAATGATTCTGGCTTTTCTTTTGAGCGTGACAGGATGCCAGTGGGAGGCTTTGAACAGAGATGTGCCAAGATTTATTCATTTTTTCCCCCTACTGTTTAATGAATTTCATTCAATACTCATTCAAACAAATTACTGAATGCATACTAGATTTACTGATCTAGAGCAATGTTAGGATCCTTTTCCTGCTTTCCAGGTGCTCAGCCACTATCCAGGGGAGGTAACATTTAATAAAACAGGTAAGTAACAGAGGTATGTAACAAAACAGGTAAGGAAAAAAACAGGTATGTACATAATACCATAGGTGGATGGATTACTCGGGCCAGAAAGTCTGCAAAGCATTTTGGAACTGATTGGACTAACTGGTCTAGTAAGGGCAGGTGGAAATTATGACACGTTCCTCTTATTTCAAGCCCAGAGATGTTGTTGTCTAAAATGTGAATGGAGCTCCGGAGGGCACTGCAGCCTCTGTACGCAGTGTCATCTGGACATGGTACTCCCCTTGCACACTGTGCCTGGACAGTCCATGGCGAACTGAGTGGACTACGGGATGAGCTCCCACCCCCCAAGTGAAGCATCAGCAGGCCGGAACTCTGAAGTGTCCAAGTGGCTGTTCTCCACCCTGACGCACCACATGCACCACCCTTGTCTGCAGTAGGAATGTGGACTCAATAACTGTGCATTTAATAAAACACCCATTACTTTTCCTTAAGGATTCATACCTCTGAGGTGTTAGAACCCAGAAAAATTCCTGGCATAGCAGAGAAGCTGTAAATGTTTGTGGAGTAAATATCCAACTTAAGCATCAATTTGCAGAAAGCATTTGAAAGTGTTTCTAACAGAGTTATCAGCTTCATCGGTTAACTTTAACTCATTTTTTTCAGGCTTCCTGAATGAGTACAGAAGAGACTGCATGTCCTGTGGCTTCTCTGAAATGGCCAGAGAACCTCAGAGAAAGGTTCTGCTCGAAGTCGCTCATGCTCTGGAGTTTGAGTCTCTGGCCAGGAGCAGAGGTCTGGAGCCTCAGTCTTAAGGCAGGAGCATCTGGGCCAGCCAGGGGAATACAGTCCAAGTGAGAAGCTGATTATGACTGAAGGACAGGTGTGTGCGCAGGCCCCGCTCTTCTTTAGAAAAAAGCTAAATTACTGTAATGTTTTCTGGCATTCTCTGAAGAAGGGTCAGAAATAAATTCATGGCAACTCCCTGTTTTCATTTCCTAGGCCTGCTTTAACAAATTACCCCAAACGGGGTGACTTAAAACAGCAGAAATCGTTTCTTGCACAGTTCTGGAGGACAGAAGCCCAAAACCGAGGTGTCAGCGGCACGTGGCCCCTCCCATCTTTTGGGGAGAATCCCTCCTTGCCTGTTTCCCTGTCTTGTGGTCCCCGGGGTTCCTTGGCTGCAGAAGCATCACTCCAGCCTCAGACCCCGTGGTCACACCGCCTCTTCCTCTTCCGTCTCAAGACTCTGTGCTTCTCTCTCTCAGGACACTTGTTGCTGGATTTAGGGCCCACCTGGCTGACCTTTTCTCAAGATCCTTAGCTTAGTTACATTTGCAAAGAATCTTTGTCTAAATAGGTTCACATTCACAGGTTCCAGGTTAGGACACAGACGTATCTTTTGGGGTAATGCCATTCAACTCATTACACTCCCCCAAAAATCAAAGTGAAAGTATCAAAAGAAAAGGAAAGTATATGAATACAGTGCAGATGTGTAAGAAGATGTCTGGTGTCATACGATCTGTGCCAATATACTGAGCAAATGCTGTCAGAGCCCTCCCTGTCCATACTCCCTCGGGGCCACCGCTGTCCTACACACACCAGTGACTTCTGCTTGCAAACATCTCTCACTCTCTGCCTGAGGGTCTTCTCTGGTTGCTCAATTGTGTTTGGCCTAATAGCAGGTGAGGTAGACTAAAAATTCCAAAAATGAATATTCCAGGGAAAATCCTCGATGGATAGGATCTGGAGGTAAATATTTCAGCTTCCTGTCCCTCTGGTGGGATAACTTGAGGATAGCAAGTTCTATCCATTCCTTCAGAGGTCCCTGGAGGGACTGAGTCCTAACTGTCCACAGCAGTAACGTTCTTATTAATGCGCCCAGTCTTAGTTTCCTTCCATTCCCTATCATCCTTCCCTTCATCCCTGTAAAGGCTTCCTGGGACCACCTCAAGATCCTTAGCTTAGTTACTACCTAACTACCTGCATTCCAGTGCTTGGCTCAGAAGGTAGGACCCAAAAGAAGACACACTTAAATATATGCGCTTCCATTTATTGAGTACTTATGATGCCAAACATTATATAAGAACTTTATCATAGCTAATTTACTCATAAATAATAGCCATTTGAGTACCACATTACTATCATTTCATAGATGCCAATACAGAAGCTCAGAGACATCGCTGGTGGTAGCACATGGAAGGCTGGGATTTGAACCATCTGGGTGGAACTTTGAAATCCATGCCCTTAAACCCTGTGTAAACCTCTCTATATTAAGGCTCTTGCATTAGGTTCCCCAGGAAACAAGACTCTGAGATGGAGATTGGTGTATAGAGAGCTCACTGGGAAGTGTCACCGATAACAATATTCATGGGGGACTGATGAAAGCAAGGGTGGTCGGAGGGAGAAGTTGGACTGTGATACAGTCACAAAGGCTCATCCTATTCCAAGACGTGCCCAGAAACTGGAATGGCCCTTCAGAGTTGTGCTGCCTTGAAGGGGAGGTAAGGCTAGTTCTTTATACTCTCTCCAAACTGCCTGGTCAGTGGATGTGGGCTGGCAGTGAGAACATGGCTTTGTGTGAGGTGGCTCTACTTAACATAGAGCCGTCTCTGGGGGGAAACTCATCTGAAGTCTTGTGTTGTCAACATTCTCAGCAACGGGGGAGAGTGTGATTTACTCCGAGAGAGGATCGGGTGGTGCACTAAACCACGTCCTGTCTACCCTTTACACTGCTTGCATCCAGTGTTTTTTATATAATACCCTCAAGGCACAACTCCCCCAGGATGCTGGTTGACCTCTTTCCCTAGGTGAACTTTTAAGAAAAAGGTTAGTAGGATGAACTACAGGCCCCATGACTGTAGCTAGTCTTCAAGCAGCAGCTGATCTGCACATTCTAGATTTATCTTGTCCTCAGTTGCCACTTCTGCTGGTTAATGGTTTACTTGGTGGAATAACCCATAACCTCAACCCCGATGGGTCTGAACACGGATCAGTATGTCCTTCTCAGGCTATGGCCGCTATCCATTCACTGTCAAAGTTGCACAGGGAAGCACCAAGAGAAGCCCAAGTGGGTGACCTGGGTGACGAGCAGTGTTCCCTCTCCCCGTTGTGTAGCAGCGGCCTCACCTCCCCCTGATAATCAGAATCGGTCACTCCAGTGAGGGTGAGACAATTTACTCTGCTTTCCTGTCTCTTGGCACGAGGAGACCGCCGTGACTGGGTGGAGCCCGGGAGCTAAAGATTAACGGGCACTTGGTTTGCCCTCTGGTGCAGGGCTTTCCACTGGGAACTAGGATCTTTAAACTCACAGAAACTAGAGTTACAGGGATTAAAAGCACATCCCTGAGCATGATGGTGGATGGGACCATTCCGACTTCCATCCTTTGGTTCCGGACATATGTATTCTACCTTCTGTGGTCCCAACACATAAGATCGTGACTAATGTAGAGTATATGCTGAACCCCGGTGGAGGGCAGGCATCTTCTCCAAGCTGTTACCCGAACTGCACCTTCAGAAGTCCATTCTGTTGCTCTCTCACACGGCGGCAGCTTCTGAGGGGTGCACTAAGTAATAAGACCAGCATATCCCATGGTCATGTGACCACTGCCACGCCTCTTTGCTGCAAAGTGAGTAGTCTGGTCCCATATGATGTTATGTAGGACTTCTGTTAGCGGACCAGATGCTCTGTAACTACATAGTGTTGCTGGCTGAGGTCCTGTGGGAAGGAAAGGGAAACTCAGACCCTCCAAAATGAGTTTACACATCTGTCAGCATCAATCCTGACCCCTGCATGGTGGGAAGAGTGCAAAGTAGTTCTCAACAGGGGCGGTGTCATCACAGCAGTTGTGACAAAGGTTTTGGGCCATCGCACAGGGAGCTTGGGAATCAGGATGGCCTCTCAGGGGTGGCTTGATTAAAGGCAAGAGGGCTGAACCTTTGTACTCACCCTCCCGCCAGTCATTTGATTCTGACTGTCCCCAGAAAGCCACAAGACTGTGGGAGAGCAGCTTCCTTCAGCTGACACGGATTCCCAAAGAGCAATTCAGCTGAGAGCCTTCAGTCCCCACCCACCTCCGCAGCTGGCCAAGGTTCTGGCCGCACAGCATCCACGAGGGCTCATTTATCTTTCATGAGTGGGATTATGGCTGCCATTGTGTTTCCTCCCTGGGGAAATGGATTGGCCTGGAATGGCTCTTACTCAGGGCAGTGAGCAGACTGTAGGTGGTTTCAGCAGAAATTATTTCAACGGAGTGTGGGGAGGAGAGAAGAATCCAGACATTTAAGAAGTAACTGAACTATGGAGGCTGAGCTAATGAATCTAAACCTCTCTTGGCAAGAAACTGTTGAGCAGAAGAGGGATTCTGTAGATTTGCAAAGAGTGAATTAGAATGCTCTTCTTTACCCAGTGGGTGCACTTCCAAAATAGATGGCTCGCGTTATGAGAGAAATTTGGAAGATTTTTTTTTTCTCTGTGTGAAGTTAATTAGTCCCCAGGGGAGCTAAATCTGTGGCTCTAGCTTCATTAGTTCCATCCCAGCTGAATCAACTGGCCGGAGAGCAACCAGTCTTCAGGAAAGCTGTAGCAGTCAAATCCAAGATTATCCAGGAGGTCGAGTTATGTACTAAGTCAGGCAGGCAGGGTGGGTTACATTCACGTTATCTACAAAACATTTACATCATAGATATAAACAGAGAGATAACATAGATGACATAGATATCATATATCATTGTAAAGTGAGCTTTGACACTGGGGAGTCCAGTGGGGGTTGGTGAAAATTTGAGAAAGTATTTCTGTATGGATCCAAAACATCAGGAGCTATGATATTTTAATGGGACAGATTTGAAGAAGGTCAATAAATTCAGATGCCATCAGGACCTTCCATGTCATCAAATCAGCAGGTCTGATGCCACTGTAGTTTCTGAGCATCATTTTTCTATTGCCTATCTGTTTAGTGTGTCAAATATGGAGAACAGAGCTTATTATGCTATAAATATAACTGATGAGGGCAGGTGGAATTCTCATCCACTCATGAACTGTTTAACTTCTTAAATCCTATGGCTCTTTAATTTTTTTCCCATGCCAGGAAGATCTGTCCTCAGTTTAATCAGGAAGGACTCAAGCTTCTTTGAGCTGGGCTAAGAGTGGGAACCTGAGCAATCTCAGCTTCTTATGTTGTTTGTGGCAGAGGAATGGGGTGAAGGAGAGGATAGAAAATAGTGTGGGTCTCATTTTAAATAACAGAAGAAGCCCCCTTCTTATGAATATAAGAAGCATTGTTTCGGGTTGAATGAAGAGTTCAACCAGGTATGTATGGAGGTCAGGTATGGTTCATCCCTGGACATCATAAGTTCATAAGTATGCCCTTTAACAAGAGAAAATAGCCTAGACTGGTCTCATGCTCAGCAACATTGAAAGCACCTCTATATGCCTGTAATCTTATTCTCATGCACCTCTAACCTCTCTCATGGTTATCTCTTTTTCATCTTCAGATCTAGGAGCTTAAATGCCCCTTCTGTCAAACAGCAGGAGGTATCACTTGGTAGGTAACTACTGTATCTAAAGTGGCTACTTCCCTGTTATTTTCTCTCAGATCTATGATTGTTGCCATTATAGTACACACCCCAGTTTATAATCATTTTATTTCTGGGTTCACCCACTTGAATGTAATCTCCAAGAGGGCAGAGACCTACTCTGCATTATTTCACAGTCAAATACAATGCCTGATACTTTGTGATAAGTCAATAAATGTATGTGGATTGACCTAGGTCTTAGCTCTGCCATTAACAAGCTCCGTGACTTTGGACAAGACTTCCAACCCTCTCTGGGCTTCATCTGTAAAAAAGGAGGTTAGAAGAGGTTGACTCTAACTCCAGAGTTAAGTGACTTGAAATGGACCTAATTGGGTGCTTTCTGCAGTTGTGTGTGTTAGTTCACACGGTAGCCTCACTTCAGGAGTTTATTTCTCTTTCTAACTGGTTTATATACCTTATTTTTCATAAAGCAGCTTGTTTTGACCCAAGACATATCTACTGCCAAAACTGAACAAGCCCTTATTGGAAAAATATGTCCATGTCACTAAATTTCAGTATTCATGATTTCCAAAACCACTTTACTGGAAGAACATGGTCAGTCAGTACAGAAACCCCCAATACAAATTAAATTAAGTAGTAGGGTCCATTCAAAATGGTTGCAAAGTTTTGTGATCTCTTCAGAATATTTCAAATGATTGAAGAAATGGCAGTATTTACTGAGGTATCAACTTGTTCTTTCATGCTAGGAATGAGGTATTGAAAAGTTGAGAAATCCCCTTGAAAGGCTTGCTGGTGAATTCAAAGGCATACAATTACCATTATATTTATTCTTTGATCACAGAAAAATGGTCATCAGGATTCACGGGAACACATCACTCAGTCGTGAATTGTCAGCAGAGCATAGGGCTCAGATCCCTTTGTATGGGTTGACGTCAATGCCATCAGTACCACAAGTAGAAGGAAGTCAGGTCTGATTCTCTTGGCATCTGTGGTATCAACAAGTCTTTTCTGGCACTGAAATGTTTGATGGTACCCAGCTATTCATGTCATCTTTCAACCTCTAGTGACAGCTTCCACAAGGAAAAAATGAAAAGCAAGTTCCAGTATTGATAATTGTTAGCAGCAGCATCTACATTTTCCTAAGTAAGCTGGAATCAGGTAGCTAGTTGACTTAGGGGCATAAATACCACTCATACATAGCACAGCAGTGCCGAGTCGGAGAGGTAAGTAGCAGGTTGGAAGTGAGCTCACCTACAAGGGTTCAAAACACCACATCATAGCTCTAGAGGGTATTTTGCTCAGTGAAATAAGCCAGGCAGAGAAAGACAAATACTGTAGTATTTCACTTATTTGTGGAGTACAAAAACAAAGCAAAACAGAAGGAACAAAACAGCATTGGACTCATAGACACTGAGAAGTGACTAATGGTTACCAAGGGGAAGGGGAGTGGGCAGGGGTGGGGGACTGTTGAACCACTGCGATGTACATTTGATAACTTTTTTAGAAAGTATATATAAAGAAATTACAGAAAGAATAAAAATTTTTTAAATGAAAAAGCGGGGGAAAAAAAAGACCCCATCAGCTGAGAAAAGCTGGTCTGGAAATAGAGCCCTTACACAAAATGGCCGGACAACTGTGTAAAGTACATTATCCGTGTGACCACGATGGCCCGGTACTTCATTCACAGTGCACGCTGACAGGGCCTTCAGTGCAGACTCACACCCAGACAGAGATTAAATGCCTTTCTGTGTTTTAAGAGGGATTAGAAACCTGTATACCAACAGGGCGAGTCCCAGAAAGAGCAGATTTCTTCAGAATCCTGAATGCCATTGCTATAGGCTAGACAGCTCTTTGAGCCAGTAACTAAGCGCGGATTAATTCAGACCTCAACTTCAAGTCTCAAGAACAAAGAAAAAAATGTTCCTTCTTGTGAGTAAACACACTTTAAACCCTAGTTAATCTGCCCCAGGCAAAAATATTTCTTTCCCAACCTCACTCTTAAAACTCACCAAGCTCCGGAGGTCTTTGTCCTCTCCTTCCTTCTCCCCCTTTGCCCTGTGTCTTCCCACACTCCTTGGCTCCCACCCTTACCCCACAGCCTTTTATGAAAATTTCTCAAGGATGTTAGACTATTTGCCTTGCCCTTCTTTATTTGTAGTCAAGAAAAATCCATTTCCTCTTAGCCCTAGAGCCTTTTAAAAGTGTGTGCTTTAAAGATTCCCTTCCTTCTTGGTCACAAGAAATATGTATATGTAAAAATATGCAAATAACATAAAACATGTATATGTAAAATATGTAAACAGGAACTACAGGATTTCCATGAAGTATAGAAACATAGGTAATTTTATGTTATTTTTCTATAAATTGAAGATACCGTAGACAACATTTTGTATTCTGCCTTTTTTTCAGACACTAAGGATACCCCGTCTATCTCCAATCCTCCCAAGACCCCATGGCTGGAATCTATGGATAAAGTCTGAGGCTTTGGTTTGTATTAGATGTTAAGTTGTTTTTAGTCACATGCAACACAGTGAAGGAGTTTCTTTGCTCCTTCCCAAGAGCACATTGTGCTAGTGCACAGAGGGGGGAATATGTACTGAAATGGGAATGGGAAGGTGGGAGGGTCACCGCCAATGGGCAGGGCAGAGGCTCCTGTCCCCTCTCACTACCCCACTTCATCGCGTCGCCTTCTCAGTTTCTGCCAGAGAGAAATGACCCCTGCCTAGCAGGTTAGCCTCCCCCTGGTTTTCTCATCCTGGCCAATGACCAAGAAACCCTAAGTCTCTTCTCTTGTACATATATTTTATTTGGTCATTTTTTTTCTTATCTACAATGTGCCAAGCATTATGGAGAGCTTCTCTGTGGAGGTGAAAATGGACAAGAGAAGAGACAGGACCTCTGCCTAGGGGAATAGCAAGTGTGAAAACCATGACTTAGAGGACAAATCAGACTTTTAAGAAAATGTTAAACCAAGAATCATTGGTTCTACCTGAGTCTTCAAATGTTTTCAGGCATTGAATTGTTCATATTATAAGGTTATTTACAGTTCTCATACCAGTTCGCTTAGTTCCTGGGCTGAGAAACATTGGCATAGGATAGGAAGATAGTATTTTAGAAATATTTTTTCTTTAACCTTATTTTAAGCGATTGCAAACTGGAAGCCAAAAAAGGAGGAAGTTTCTGAGGTCTATGTGAAACATAATAGTTTGCAGTAAGTAAATGTAAAAATGTGTTGTTTGAATTCTAGGCGCTTGGTGTCATTCAACTTTTGATTCTTATTTCCTTTTTGAGTGTCTGGGTTTCAAATCTCTCTCCCATGAAATTTTATATGTGAAAACTGGAAGGGTCTCTTCTCCTAGAATCAGGAGCTATAAGGACAAAGAGGGCTCGGGACTGTGAGCAGACATCTTGCTGCCCAGTGGAGGAAAAACCTGAGATTAAAACCCAGCAGAAGTGAGTGGAAAGATGGGGAAAGAGAGAGAGACAGAGAGTTCAGGCATCATGGGCTGGGTCCCAGAGCCCATCAGACCTGAAGCAGGATACACATCTCAGACTTCCAAACCAACACTTTATCCTTTTTGCTTCAGTCTTAGTTTGAGTTCAATTTCTACCTCTTGCAACCAACAGATATAGATTAACATGACTTCCAAAAATATGTTTTTTTTCATTTCCACCAAACCTTGCTAGAAAAATTAGATATAAATTCATGTAAACTTTCCAGCTACCACCAAACATCGGCAGTTTCTCATATAACAGTTTTCTTGGACTCATTCAACTTTGTAACAAGAGATGTTCAACTCTTCAAGTACAGATTATCATACAGAAGAAAAGTTAAAGCGTATGTTTGCATCTGTGGAAAGAACAAACATTGGTAAGAATGAGTTGCTAATGAGGATGAATTTTCCTTCTGAATGTACTTTATTACACCCTTCATACCTTAATTGGAGATATTATTTTCAGACAAAGCTCTGCTCTTGTCCACAAATGAAAAACTTAATTTTTCTTAGGTTGAGAAACAAGCACAATTTTTCCCCTATTTCTTGGATATATAAAGAAGAGCCATAAATTGGAGAGGTTGGTGGCCTGTGTCTGTGGTTTGTACAAACTGCTTCCACTTTTTCCTGAAACATCAGAAGACGAATCACTGTTGAAAATAGTGGGGTTGTTGCCAGGCCACTTAAGCCAATCCTGAAGATGAATTATTAGATTTAAACCCCAGGAAGTGGAGACTCAGATGGAGAGGAGCTGGGCCCATGACCTCCTTTCCCATCCTCGTTCACCGCAGTAAAGAAAGAAAACCCAACACATGGATAAACTGGAGACCCTGGGCTCAGGGGTGGGAGTCCTAACTTCAGAACTACTTCTATCAAAGCTAAGAAACTGAATAATAATAAAGTCCTTTAGTCTCTCTCAGTTTCCTTGCTCAGTGAGAGTATCTCAAAGTTTTGGTGATGATTTCATAAAAAAATCTTGGATTGCTGAGGCAGTTGACAGTTTTAGTGGTTTTCACACTCAAAGGCTTGAAACACCACTTAAGGGAAATGCAATGAGTCTCTGTGAAAAGAGTAACCATTTGGCTTTGGAATTGTTAAGTGTATTTCTGCAAAGTCAGGTGGGCCTGGGAAGCCCTGCAGAAAGTCCCGGGAAGTCTAATTCATAGAGCAGCACCCCCTTCACTCTCTGCCTCATTAGCCATTTAGGGAAAATGACCAGATACAGTATTAGAAAGCTCTGCGGCAAAGCAGAAACTGCTTGAGCTGGAAGACAGCTCCACCTATTCACTTTCTAAATAAAGAAAGAGTGACTCATGGTGCTTCTGACATTTGTGCAAGGTCTCGTAAGGGTTTAGTGGTCCTTAGGGGAGGCTCAGTCCTCAGGATGACACTGAAGTACTAAGTATTTCTCACAGATTCTGGCCATCAGCCTTTCTTAAAGTATGTGTGTTGGAATACTGGTGAGCAGATGTTCCGGGCAAAAGTTTGCTAGACAAATGGATTTGGGAAATGACATGTACGAGTCCTTCTTGGAGCGCACTAATGACCCAGATGTCTTACAGTGGGGAAAAAAAAGAGCATTTACCTATATTTATCAAAGAGTTTGCCCAATATATTTGATAAAGAAACCCTGTGCTATGTAATACCCACCCACCTGAGTAGATCAAGTTTTCCATGTGGGAAAAGCCTTGTATGTCTGTTTAGTGTTAGCTCTGCCCAGGGACTCAAGCTTCCATGTACATTTTTAACTTTGTTCTGGGCTTTATTGAGCCAGTTTAGATTGTATTAAAATGTTAAATTAAAAAAATTAAATATTCTACTGCAAGAAAATTTCAAGCATATTGTTTCTGATATTTTTACAGCACAACTTAGGAAATACCAATGTGCTATAACTCAATGAAGTTCAGCATGTGGTTCTTGGAATCAAACAATCAGATAATTAACTTTCTGAGTAAGCTTGAAATATGAATCCATGAGTCAGGATGACAAGCCAGCTCGGTTTGGGTGTGCCTAGCCGACTAGGATTTATTAGTAACCCTAAATGGACCTTTTTACCAATACTACTGAACACCTTTCAGTGAAATTGCTACTTCTTTCCAGGGCTCACTAATTCAAATGCCTTCAGGCAACAGCATAAATGGGTAAAAATGCAGTAGAGAGTGGTAGGGACCATGGTGAACTGGGGAGGACTTGACTCCTAAAAGCAAAAAATTTTTTTTGCTGTTTTCCAAGCAGAATTCATTTGGGGGCTGAATTAGTTACATGTGATGTCAGTGGGTAACCCTTGTTTTGACCTTAAAAGGGGAGGCAAGACCTAAGTAATAGCAACTAGAATGATCCTAGAAAATAGTGGCATTTTGCTGCCTGGTAAGATTAGGGAACTGAGTAATTGACTTATCAACATCATGATTTATGCTTCATGGTTCCCATCCATGAGACTGATCTCACCAGTGATATGAGGATTTGCCCTTTCTATGAAATTGGCAGAGAGGGACATGCATTTAGCATCCAAACTAGACTGAGCATTATCGACTCTCTTGAAAATTCAGAAGGCACTAGAGTAGCCCAGCAATGATTTGGGGGCATCATTTTGGCCAACAGTAGCATAGTACCAGGGAAACTCACAGTGGTGTCATATGTTGAGATTTTAGTGCTAATAGGGAGTTTACTTTGGTGAGGTGAGACCTGTAGAATTTTCTGGGAAAATCAAAACACCATAAGTTAAACCAAGAGAAGATTGCCTAAAAGTGATCGAATGGTTGAAAATCAGTAATCACATGGAAAATTAGATGGAAATGGGTTATTTTGTTTGTAAGAGTTGCCAGGAAGCCTCTACATAAAGCAGGTTCAGGAGATAAATGTTGGTAATGAAAGGTAATTTCTTTCTGGAAAACATTTTAATTTGGATAAATACGCATGCTCAGTAATTGAGGAAGGGCATCTTTCCCAGACATGGGAAGAGCCATGAGCCATGCAGGTGGCAATGGGATTCAAGAGCATTTCTAAACCTTCTTCCTCCAAGACTTTCAGAACACAGAAAGTCCATTTTGTGAGTTTTCAAAGGGTGATAGTGTTTCTCTTTTGGCCTCAGATAAACTCCCACAGTGCCTGTTATGGTGCCATACCTAGAGTGGATGCTCAGTGCACAACTGAAATTTGTTCCTGGAAGAACAATAACACCAGCTATCGTTGACTGACCCTTCGACAAATATGAGAAAGGCACTGAACTGAGTGCTTTATATACAATGCCATTAATTCTTTGGCAACCCCTGTATTATAGATAAAGAGACTGAACTTCAGAGAGGGTGGGTACCTCATCCAAAGTAATGTGACAAAGCTGTAAGTGGCAGGGTCAAGAAATAAAGCCCATATGCTTTTAAACATACTCTGTAACTAGATAGGAGTTTGTAGAAATGGAGATGTCTGAGAAACAAGTGGATTTGGGGGAAGGGGAGCTGGAGTCTATAGATATTATTGGATTGTGTTTGGGAAGGTATAAATCAGGAAGAGATTTGAAGAAAGAAGGAAATAGGGCTCTAGAGAGGAGAGGGGGCACTACAGATTAGAAAAGACTCAAAGCCATCCATCCTATCTATGCTTTAAAACTAAATAATGCAATTATTGGTGACTATGAGGCTGGGATCCTGCTGACAGCTTGGGTCAAGAGTATATATTAAGTTAAATAGTGTCCCCCAAAAGACATCTCCAACTTCTAAACCCTGGAACCTTAGACTATGATCTTAATTGGAATAATGATCTTTGCAGATATAATTAAAGTAAGATTCTCCAGGTGAGATCATCTTGGATTAGGGTGGGCACTTAAACCCAATGATGTGCATCCTGTAAGAGAGAGAAAAGAAGAGAGAGAAATGCGAGGGGAAAGCCATGTGTAGACAGGGGCAGATACTGGAGTGATTTGCCCAAAAGCCAAGAATATCAAGGATTTCCAGAGCTGCTAGGAGCTAGGATTGAGGTACAGAACAGGCACTTTCAGAGCCTCCACAAGGAATCCACCTTGTTGTCTTGATTTCAGACTTCTGGCCTCCAGAACTAAAAGAAAATTAATTTCTGTGTTTTAAGCCACTATGTTCATGGCAATTTGTCACGGCAGCACGAGGAGCTAATACAGAGCTCCTGTCAGATTTGTCGCTAAGGACCTGCTCCCTGTGGTTCACAGGTTTCTCTCAGGGCTTCATTGTGCATCTCCAGGGAAATGGTTTGATAATGGGGAAATGTAGCTGGACATCTGGTTTGGGAGCTGGAAACTCATCTTGAATGTCACCTATTAGGTGGTACTTTCATGTTCTTACTGAGGAACTGTCTAAACTGGCAGTAAAAACAGACCATTCATTTGAATTCCTCAACTCCCCATCTTGATTCTTCTTTCATTCCTTCTGTGGCCTGACCTTGAACAATTGATTCACTATCAGTTTCTTGGCTGGCAGACCAAGACTGCACCATCAGCTGCTTTATTCAGCTAATGACTGCAGAGTCTGAAGGGAAAGACTGACTAGTCTGCATCTAAGACCGCCACAGAGTTGAAATGCACTAGGCCCAAGGAACAGGTGTCATGGCTGTGTCCCAGCTCCCCCATCCCAGAGTTGTGCAGACTTATCCTTCAGGGTTAAAAAGTTAGCAGTGACTCTCCATAATGGGTTAATATTCTGGTATTGAAATATTTGAGCGCAGAGCTATGATGCAATGTCTCAGTGGGCATCACCCCCAAGCCTGCTATGGAAACAAACCCCCAGAGCCCCTGGAAGAGGAGCTGAGATAGACCTTCAGTGTTGCCGCAGATTCAAAACACACATCGTGGGTCTGTAATGAACTGAACCTCTTTTTCCCAGTGGACAGGTTTACCTATCCTGTGCTCCACTAACAGTTTCCCGTGGGTGAGAGGCACTCAGATGCGATGCACAGATAGGAACAGGTGCAAAAATGCAGTATCCCCCACATTACAGATCCTGGGCTGTGCTCTTCTGAAATCACCTACCATCATCACATCGTTTTGTTTCGTGTTCTATTCTGTTCTCACAGGTATTATCTCTGCAGCATTTCATCTGTGCTACCTTTGAAAACATCTGCTGTCTTTGCTGGGAAAAGAGAGAGATGTGATGCTTCCAGCTGGTGAAGAAACAATGCTTTTCCATACTTATTAATGCTAAAAAAAACCTTTATTTACTCATTCATTAGATTTTTTCAGCAAATATTTATTAAAAGCCTTTTTGAGGTATTAGGCTATGATTATAATAAAGTTTCTCTTCATGGAGCATGTACTCTGGTGGGGAGACTGACACCATATGAATGACACATGACTGTACGATTGTCCAGGTGGTGATTAATGGCTATGAATTAAACCCAGGAAGGGTAAATAGGCCGAGAGGGTTCACAGGTGTCTTAGTCAGCCAGGGCTATTACAAATATCATAGACTGAGTGGCTTAAACCACAGAATTTTACTTCTCCTAGTTCTGGAGGCAGAAAAGTCCAAGATCAGGGTACTGGCCGATTTGGTTCCTGTCTCCCTTGCTTGGAGACAGCTGCAGCCTTGGTGTGTCCTCACGTGGCAGAGAAAGAGAGAGTGCCTGTAAGGATGCCAGTCAGAGTAAGTCTCCATCCCCATCACTCAGGTTATTTCTTTATTCAAAATACAGTTGTATTGGGGGCTAGGGCTTCAACATATGAATATTGGGGGCACATGATTCAGTCCACAGGTGTAACGGAGGTTGCTATTTTATGTAGGATGGCTAGGACAAGCTTCCCCGATACTGGATCTAAGAACTAAAAGGAATGAGGGAAGGAATCTTTTGGATGACTGGAGAATACTTTCTAGATACCTAGGAAAACAAAAGCCAAGCCCCCAAGATAAGAATGTGCTTGGAGAAACATCTGGGAGATCCATGGATCTGCAATGCAATGGCCAGGGACCGAGTGCAAGAAGTTGGACTCGAGAGAGGCTAAAGGGTTGGAGCAGACTGTGCACAGCTCTGTAGACCACTGTCAGGCCCTGAGTAGAAGTGACATTATCTGACCTATGTTTGGAAGGATCCCTGGGGTGGTAGTTTGTATACTTTCTTACTTCCTCCAAAGAGAGCTCAGAACTATTCTTCTACCACCTGTGCATGCACATCTCTTCTCATTTTAGTAAGTAGAGCTTGTTTCTTCTCCTCCTGAATCTGGGCTGTTCTTATGATTGTCACTGACCACAGAATGCAGGGGAAGTGACCTACTTGGACTGCTGAGACCAGACCTGAGGAAGATGGACAATTTCTGCTTCCTGCCTTTTGAAACCCAGCTTCCATGCTATGAGGAACCCAGGCATATGGAGACACCACATGGAGGAAAACCACAGGCTATGGTTGACAATCCCACCTGAGCTCCCCCACAGCAGTTGGCACTACCCATCCACTGCCATCTCGGACTTTCCAGCCCAGCCCTGAATGCCTTCACCCCCACCCATCATCATACTGAGCTGAAGAGCTGTCCACCTGAGATGGTCAACCAACCAAATCATGAAAAATAAAATAGCTGTTGTTTAAAGCCACAGGTTTAGAATGGTTTGTTATGCAGCAGTAGATAACTGAAATACTCCCCCTCTCATTCTCCTTTTCTTCATCCCTCCCTGCTTCCCTTCTTCCTTTCAAGCCCCTTTCCTTCTTTCTCTTTTCCCCTTTTCCTCTTATCTTTCTCTCCTCTTCTCTCTCTAGTTATCCCAAGAGCGGTTAACTCTGTATTAGCTTTTTATTGATGCACAACAAATTACCACCAATTTAATGGCTTAAGACAACCCTCTCCTATTAACTTTAAGTCAGAAGGCACATACTGGATTTTCTGCTTAGTCTCAAAGGCTGAAATCTGTGTGTCAATCAAGCTGAGTTCTTGTCTGTAGGCTCTAGAGAAGAATCCACTCCCAAGTTCATTCAGATTATTGGCAGAATTCAGTTCTTGCAGTTGTAGGATTGAGGTCCCCATTTTCCTGCTGACTTTCAGCCAGGGGCTGCTGTCATTTCTTAAACGCTGCTGCCCACATTCCTCGCCAGAGGGCCTCCTCTATTTCCCAGTCAGCAGGGATGCATGAAATCTTTCTCCAGTTCTCAATCTCTGACTTTCTCTTCTGTGATGGGCCAGCAAAACTCTCTGCTTTCACAGGGCTTATGTGATTACATCAGCCTCACCCATATATTCTCTCTACCTTTGGTCAACTATGCTGTGTAACACAGCTTAATCCTGGGACTAAAATCCACCATATTCACAGCACTGGGAATTATGCAAGGGGCGTGTACTGGGCTTGAGGAGAGGATCTGGGGGACCATCTTAGAACTGTGGTAGGCACAAGCACGGCCTGATGATGATCAGTGTTTTGAGAAATTAGATCTTTGTGGAGCACGAGGAGAGTGCATCGAAAGTCTTCTTGGACTATGCATGAGTACTATCTATTTAACTACTAGAGTTGATTTGCATGAAGAGTTGGTTTTTGACTGAAGGAGGAAAAAGGAAAGCTTTTGTTAGCAGGTGCTCAAGATTGGGGGAAGAACTTAGCTTGTGCATACCCCCCACCCCACAGATCGATTGTGAACCCCTCTGGAGAAACAGCATAGGTGAGAAGCAGAAAACAGCTGAGTTCAGGGAATTAGGAAGGCATTGATCCTATAAGGCTCTAGAGAAGAATCCACTCCCAAGTTCATTCAGATTATTGGCAGAATTCAGTTCTTGCAGTTGTAGGATTGAGGTCCCCATTTCCCTGCTGACTTTCAGCCAGGGGCTGCTGTGAACATGCTTCAGGATTTCAGTAGCAGTGTGAGGACCTCAACCACCCTTCCAGCAGACACTCACACCTTTCTGGGATATTCACACCCTTCCATCTCTTTCAACTTTGGTCTCCAGGGTAGAAGTGCAGTGGCCAGAAGAGCAGCAAGCGTGGCCAGAGCTCCAGGTTCTCACAACAGCAGGGAAGTGGAGGTGTCTGGGGCAACGAATCCTGTTTAAAGCTCTGCATTAGGGAGATAAGTTTAAGTGGCTTTTTAAAAATCTTTTGAATTTCATTTTTAAAGAAATATCGATGGCATTTTCAAAAATTGATGGTGTACAATATTACATTAGTTTCAGATGTTCATTTTATAATCCTGACTAAGAATGGGAATCATGAAATCGATTGCTATTTTACTACCTCTTAGTCCTAGAAACATTTTTATCATTTCCCTTCCTGGAAATTGCAATGAAATGTTCACAAGCTTATTTTGCTTTCTTGATGATAACATGCCTACCTTGAAACATTTTTGTCTGTCCGGTTCATCTACATGTTTAAAGCCTTCCTTGTTATGTTACTCAGAGTTGAAGGCTGCTGTCTTCTGGGTACCAGGGACCTTTATGAAGACTTCAATTAGTTCTTTCATTTTAAAGGGTGTTCAGATATCAAGAGAGGATAATTACCCCCATGTTGTGCTTCCGGTTGTATATACATCACATAAAAGTAGACAAGAATGATTTTTACATCAGTGATATCTAAGGTTCCAAACATAATTATATGTTTATGTCAAACTTGCTCCTAGGTCATTCTTTCTAAGGGCTTCATGAGCCTCACATAGCCCCCTCTTCACTGTGGGGAGCGGCTCTGCAATGTGCTCTGATTGATAAATGAATGCTATTATTTGGGTGGTAGATGCAAGATGAGGTGTAGTCTTGCTCATGCCCAGGCAAAATGTGTGGAAGAACATTGGCTTTCTCTCATCTTCTCAAAATTTGAAGCTCACTTCTACCTCAGGGTCTTTGTACATGCTGCTGCGTCTGCCTGAAATGCGCTTCTCCCAGATCTCGAAGGAGCCCCAGTGGGTGCTTGGGTGCTCCCTCCTCAAACAGGTTGTCCTTGACCTTCATATCTAGAGTGGTTCCCTGATGCTGTTGATCAAGTTGCCCTATTTTTTTTTCTTTATAGCACTTACAACAATCTGTAATACTTGTGGTACGTGTTTACTTTTGTAACCTGTTGTCGACTGAGACCTTTTATGTTATTCTTAAATGGCTGACTTAGGTTCAAAACCGAGGATGAGTAAGTTGTTATATATCCCTGAATTCTAAAAGTTCTAAAAATTGTCACGAAAATCCGACCATCCCCTGGGCCTAACTCAAAAGCTGCAGGTATGTCCCTGTTACCTTTAACTGATGAGAGGAGGGTAGGTTCTGGAAAAGGAGGGTGAGTGGGAGGGAGAGAGAGAGGGAATCAGGGACCACTAGCCTTGTGTAATGGTGGGAGGCTGTTTCCTCCCTTTCCCCACCGTCCTGCCCAGCCAAGTGACCATGCAATCTCCAGAGACTGGTTCCTAGAGTTGGAGCTTTTAGTTGAGGAGAGGCCAGTACCTACTCCCTGGATAGAGGCTTGACTGGCTGCCTAATGGGGATGCTCGGCACAGTGCAGCTCTCGGAGTGGAATGTGGTAAGGGTGTTGCCGTAGGAGTTCAATCATGTTCTGTGGAATCTGGGGTCATCCACAGATACACAGAGTGTTAACTTCTTCTCACCTGGAATTATCTGAAGGTGGGATGCTTTGAAGCAGATGGGGCCCAAAGAGTGAGTACAGACTGTGGTCTGGTGTACCTCAGAGGAGAGTATTTCCCATGGCCCTTAGGGGGCCTAGAAGAGGACCTTGGGGGTTCCTGGCACTCCAGATCAATGAGTACAGAGGTTAACAAAGAGCACAGAGTCACAGTCCTGGCCAGGTGACAGGGAGGTGACGTCCATCTGGGGAATGTTGGAAGGGGCTCAGTGTTCCGGAACATAAGCCATTGTCTGTGCTGGGACCCTATCATTTGTGGACTACTTGGTCCAGCAGATGCTTTTCTAACAGAGATTTATAAAACCTGCTCAGTTCAGAAGTAAGACAGGGTCGTGACAGGAGGCTTCAGCACTACACCATCATTTGTTTGCCTAAAGCAGGATGTCTGGTCACTTCCTGGCATGCCTTAATGACCATGTCATTGTGAGGAAGGAATTTTAGACATAATAAGACCCTTTTCCAAGATTTTACTGAGGCAGATATTTTGTAAATGTGAAGAAACAACTCTAAATGAGAGTATGACTCAAGAGGGAAGGGCATTTCTAGGAGGGCATGAGGCAGAAAAGGAAGTGTCTAAAACAACCCAAATAGTCACCAAAGGAGCTCTCAGGGAGTGATCATTTTAAAAGGTCATGTACAAAAAATTGTTAAGTGTTGTGAAAGTGAAGGAAACAAAAAGCATCATATCTATTCTCAGAACAGAATATGAGAAAAATGTCCCGGAACAATGTTTTAATAAGGTGGTGCAACGTTAGTGGGTAAAAGAGAGGTCAGACTTCCCTTGCTCTCATCTTCTTTCCACCTCTTTGGCCAGGGCCAATGGACATTAATCTGGGTGAGTATGGAGGAGGTATTACTGAAAGAAACTTGGATTTTCCATAAACAGAGAGATCTGTCATGTTCCCAGATCAAAGAAGGTAAGTATTTAATTCTTGCCAAGTTATGTATAGAATTATTAAAAATTCCAGTTAAAATCCCAGGGGCATATGTTCCTCAAAGTACATGTTCAAGAATGTAGCAGCACAATTCATTATTGCTAAAAACTGGAAAAAATCCTGCAGAATGTGTAAATAAATTGTTGTGGATTCACACAGTGGAATACTCTACAGCAATGAGAACAAGCAATTACACATTACAGCATGGCTGAATTTTGCAAACATAATGTGTAAAATAAGCCAGATACAGAATAATACATACAATATGACTCCATTTATATAAAGTTCAATAGCAGGAAAAAACAATCTATGGTGTTAGAAGTCGGGATAGTGGCTGCCTTTGGAAGAGTAAAGACTGGAAGGATCTTGAGGGGTTCTTGATTTGGGAACCTGCTAGCGAAGTATTAGTTCTGTGAAAAATCAAGTACACACTTGTGATATGTGTACTTTTCTGTAAATATGCTACATATTAATAAGATGTTCATATCATATACAAGTAAAGAAACATTTCCATGGAATTTTGTTATGGAACTTGACTTAACTCTTTGGAAGTTTATTTGGACAATTATAATGGTAAGTGTGTGAATTAATCAAGGGTGTTCCCCAGAGAAACAGGAACAAAATATATGTATACACACACACACACACATATATATATGTGTATGTGTGAGTGTATGTATGTGTAAGTGTAATATATATATGTGTGTGTGTGTGTATATATATATATATACACATATATATATGTGTGTGTGTATAAAAAGATTTATTATAAGAAAACAAGTCATGTGGTTATGGAGGCTGACAAGTTCCCTGATCTATGGTTGGCAAGCTGGGAATAGGAGAGTCAGTGGTGTAGTTCTAATCTCGAAGTTGGGATGTTTAAGACCCAGAAGGAGCCAAAGTTTCAGTCTGAGTGTCCAGGCATGAACAGAACCATGTCCACTGCAAAGGCCATCAGGTAAGAGCAGTTCCTTCTTAGCTTTTTCGCTGTTTGTGGGCCTTCAACTAACTGTGAGGCCCACCCACATAAGGAGAGAAATCTGCTTTGCTCAGTCTAATAATTCAAATATAAATCTCATTGAGAAACACCCTGCAGTCCATTAAATGGAGCTGCAGTCCATTTAAATACTATAATGTAAAATTAACATATTTTAAAATTATGATATAAAGTCGATACCTCTTCTGTTACATGATGAGGAACTAAGAGAGGGAAGAAAACAGATATCTGCTCATCTATGCATATATGTGCATATATAGACAAACATACATGTGACAGTATCTCTTTTATACACATATGTATATACACACAGACATATTCATAACAAAATAAGAAGAAAATACTCATGACAACTACAGATCTCATTGCTGTAACTGGTCATGTGATCGTAGCTGGGATCTATAACTACCGTTTTCCACTGTCCATTCCATATTCCCTTTGTCTTCAGCAAATACTTCAGCTAGTCATAATTGTTTACCTGCTAGGATTAAGGGTCTGGGCCATTAATAGGCTTGCCTAGATTGGATTGTTGTAGTTCTCTCTACTGACCCGAATCACAGAGCAGGGTTATACTAAGAGACGCCCGAGGGGATCCCTTGCACCTCAGGTATACCCTTCCTTTCTCTGCTAGAGAGCTGCAGTGCAGTTTCCTCTTGGTAGTCAGGATCAGTCTACCAGCCAGCAGTAACTCCCTTCTTTGCCTGATGATTCAGAAGCATGAGGAGGCCAAAGTGTCCAGGTGGAAGTCTTCACTCAATGGAATCATTGTTGTATCTTCTGGTGGAAGCACTTCTCGCTTTGGAACTAAGATGCGTAGGCCAGCAGAGCAAATGGTCACCAGAACGGGCAACAAAAATTTTGCTATGGGTCACTAGGGGTAACCGTGAGTGGTGCCATTCCCATTCCCATGCCTGATTCCTGAACTCTTGAATCCTGGCCGTGGGAGGAAGAGTACTATGTGTTAGGCACTGCTGCAGAGTATGCACAGCCTTCTGGAGAACCTTGTCCAAGCCCCGCCATGTACTGCCGCCTTGCTAGTGCTGCAGCTGCATCTTCAAGAGGCCGTCTGCTGTTTCAACAATATAGCTGCCCCAGGATGGTGCAGAACATGGCAAGACCATTGAATTCCATGAGCATAGGCCCACTGCACACTTCATTGGCGGTGAAGTGAGTTCCCTGATCAGAGCAATGCCGTGTGGAATACCATGGCGGTGGAAAAGGCACCCTGTAAGTCCACAGATGGCAGTTGTGGCAGACACATTACAGGTTTGGAAGGCAAATCTGTATCCAGAGTAAAGATTACTCCATTACGAACAAAACAATGTCCCGTCCATGATGGAAGTAGTCCAAACATCACCAGGGACCTGGCTGATCACCCCAGCAAATGATGCCATACTGGGCACAGAGTGCTGTTCTCTGCTGCTGGCAGACTGGGAGTCAGCAGTGGCCATAACCAGGTTGGTCTTGGTGAGTGGACATCCATATTCCTAAGACCACACATAACCTCCAGCCCTGCCACTATGGCTACTTTGCTCATAAGCCCATTAGGTCAGGACAGAAGCAGCAGGGAAAAGAAGCTGACTGGTGTCCACAGAATGGGCCTTTCTATCCACTTGATGATTAAAAGCCTCCTTTGCTGAAGTCACCCTTTGGTGAGCCCTGGCATGGGATACAAATGTCTTCATGTTTTTTACACATCCAGATACATCTATCCACAAACCTCTTCCCCACATTTCCTTGTCATTTATTTTCCAGTCATGTTCCTTCCAAATCCCTGACAATTCAGCCAAACCAATGCCTACAGCACATAAATTGGAAAATAATGACCTATTTGGCTGATCCCCTTGCAAACCAAGTGAACAATCAGGTGCGAGGCTCAGGTTTCTACCCACTGCTGTCCCTCATGGGTGTCCCAGAAAAGGGCTGTAATGCTGCAGCTGTCCACTGTTGGGTGGTGCCTGCATATTCTGGAGAAATCATCCATAAAACAGGCCTGAATCTTCTCTTTTTTCTGTCAACAGATCCTAAGGAATTCCCCATGAAGTACAGGATGGGAGAGAAAAGGCAATGTAGCAGGAGTGAGGACCATAGGAATTTGGGCCACTTCATGTAATTTATTTGTGCCTTCAGGGCCTGCTCAGGACTTGATCATATATATACCACATCTATTTGATGACTGAGTGTTGCTGTGTACACCCAACTTTACGGCTTAACGGGTCACAAAACACCCAGTTTATGAAGGGCAAATCAGGTCAGGTGGTAACTCAGTGGCCCATGGTTAAGCATTCAGTTTCTGCAAAGGCCCAGTGGCAGGGTACAAGCTATTTCTCAAAAGCAGGGGATAATATGCAGAGGATGGTGGGGCTTTGCTCCAAAATCCTAATGTCCTGAGCTGTGATTCACCCAGGGGGACCTGCCTAAGACTCCAAATAACATCAGTATCTGCCACTGACACATCAGGAGCCACTGGCTCTGCTAGGACATAGGGCCCAGTGGCAGAGTATCTTGAGCAACAGCCTTGGACCTGTAGCAAAGGCTTCTCTTATTTTGAGCTCAAACCAGCAGCTTTTTGGATCACTCAGCAAATGGACCTGAGCAACACACTGAAGTGTAGAATATGTTGCCTCTAAAACACAAAGAGGCCCCCTAAGTGTGGTGTTTCTGTTTTGGTTGTAGGAGGCACCAGAGGCAACAGCCTATCTTCACCTTAGAAGAAATATTTTGACATGCTTCTTAGCTCTGGACCCGTAGAAATTTCACCACGGTTGAAGGCTCCTGAATTTCAGCTGGATTTATTTCTTACCTTTTGACATGCAAATGTCTTATCAATAAGTCTAGCATAGTTGCTACTTCTTGTTCACTTTGTCCAATCAGCATGTCATCAGTATAATGGACCAGTGTGATGTCTTGTGGAAGGGAAAAGCAATCAAGATCCCTCTGATGTGAAGGTGTATTGTTAGCCTTGCCAGCCAAAAGCAAACTGCCTCTGGTGTATATAATGGACAGGGAAGGGGAAAAGGGCATTTGTCAGATCGGTAGCTACGTAACAGTTACCGAGGGATGTATTAATTTGCTTAAGCAATAAAATCACATACTGTACAGCAGCTGCAATTAGAGTCACTACCTGGTTAAGCTTATGATAATACACTGTCACTCTCCAAGACCCGTATGTCTCCTACACAGGCCAAATAGGTGAGTTGAATGGGGATACGGTGGGAATCACCACCTCTGCACCTTTCAATCCTTGATGGTAGCATTAATCTCTGTAATCCTTCCAGGGATACGGTATTGCTATTGGTTTGCTATTTTCTCACCTAGAGAAAGTTCTAGTGGCTTCCCCTTGACCTTTCCTCCATTAATAGCCCTCACTCCACAAGTCAGGGAACCAGTGTGGGGATTCTTCCAGCTGCTTAGTATGTATATTCCAATTATGCATCTGGAACTGGGGAGATAACAAGTGGGTTAAGGAAAGCACTGACACAACTTTGAAATGGACCAACATTAAGACTCCATTGATCACTTGACCTTCTTAAGGCATTGCTGTAATGTGTGGGGTACAGTGACATTTTGGTTCTCCTGGAATAAAGGCCAGTTCAGAGCCAATGTTGAGCAGTCCCTGAAAGATCCAATTATTTCCTTTTCCCTAATATACAATTACTGAGGTAAAAAGCCGTATGTCCCTTTTGAGAAGGCTGGGAAAAGATTAACAGCATAATTTTGGGGGCAGTATACCAGGTTTCTCCCCAAGGGGGCCTACCTTCCATTCATTCGAGGGATTTTGGGTCTGTTTACTGGCTCAAGTCTGGGAATTGAATGAAGAGCTATGACTATGTTTTTGTGATTCAAGGTAGGCTTTTGTTCATGAAATCTAGAACTTTTCTGCTTATGCAGAGCAAGGAAGAACAGAATAGGTTTCCTATATATTCCATTTCTAGGGACTCCACAATCAATTAGTCAACACCGCAGTCTACATAGACTGTGCTGATTGCTGCTTCTATTCTGTTGTCCATTAGAGTATCCATTCCCACTCGTCACTGCCAGTTGAGTGCTGCCACTTGACCCTAGCCACCCCAGAATCCAATTATTCTTACTGCATTTAGGTTTCCCCATTAATTGACCACTGTTCCCACTGTAAGTTCTGGCCTACAGAGAAGAGTGAGCATAGAGCTCTTCAGGATGTAGGAGATACCCTCATGAGTTTATTTTTCACAGTAGTGGTGAACAATATGTCTTCTGGACCCTCCCAGTCTGGTTGTGTAGGTCTAACATGATAAATTCACTCTACAACTGTTTTTCACCAATCTCAGCCCTGTGGCTGCACATTGGGTCTTCTTAAGGGCATTTATTGAAGCCTTCAGGTCATTTATGCAGTACTTAAACTGGGAATTCAAATTCCCGAGCTCACCCTCTTCTTCCTCACTTAATCCAGCAAAATTAGGAGCAACCAGCCAATCTTATTATTTGTTAGTTTGCCAAAAATGTTCAAAAGTATTCCAAGTGTTGGAATGCTTGAAGCTACGAAATTGCCTGGGCAACACTCCACAGTCACCCAGATCCTTGCTTCCTATAAATTGTTGATTAGGAGCATCAGATGGCACTATTTTGCATACCCCTATTGCCAGATCACATCATGGACTATTAGTGCTGCATTAGGACTGCAAATAGAGTCATACAACCACAAAGAATTGAATTTTGTAACAGTCAGTAAGCTTGGAAGTGGATCCCAAGCCTCTGATGTTAATCACAGCCTTACTCACACCTAGAAACCTTTTCAGCCTTGTTAAATTCTGACCCACAAAAACTGTGAGATAATAAATTTGTGTTGTTTTAAGCCATTAACTTTCCTGTAATTTAATCTATTGCTCAGCAGTAGACAATTAATACAGTAAGAAATGCTTAGAAAATTTTGAAAAAGAAGAGTTAAAGAGGGATTTGTATGAGATAATAAAACTCACTTAAAAATGTTGATAATCAAAACAGTGTCATTCTGAGCACCAAGAGGTGATGTAAAAAAATTACCAGAAAAAGCCAAATAAGTCTGTAACCAATTGAATATGTATATTTGTAGATATTACATCTAATATGAAGGAACGGTTTTCAACAAAATTGTTGGGAATATTGACTAAATATCTGGGGATAAAATTAAATTTAAAATCTTATTTTATAGGTATGACAAAAATGTTAAAGAGTTAAATCTAAAAAATAAACTGGAGGAGGGGAATGATTTGTAAAGTTAAAATATGGTGACATACACCGTAAGCCTTATGGGGACCTCATAGTCTTAGATCTAGTAATTCCTACTCTAGGAAAACATTCTTAGAAAACCCAGAAGTGAGATAAATATTTTTCAATAAGGATTTTTGTTTTAGCATCTTTTATAATTCCAAAAATATCTAACAAAGGGAAATGTTTAAATAAATCATGACAGACTAATAGTATGTACACAGTCTTCAAAAGGAAGGGTTTAAGTGCATTAGCAAAATATTTTTTCTAAAAGTATTTACAGTAAAACAATATTTTAACTTATACTTTGATAAGTACAAGAAAACAAGAAAAAACTATAAAATTATTTAAATATAACATGCTTAATTGTATCATAAAGAATAAAACACCTAGGAATAAATCTAACCAAGGAGGTGAAATACCTATGTGCTGAAAACTACAAGACACCAATAAACGTAAATCTATCCCATGCTCATGGATAGGAAGAATTAATAATGTCAAAATGGCCACCCTGCCTAAAGCAATCTACAGATTCAATACAATCCCTATCAAAATACCAATAGCAATCTTTAATGAACTGGAACAAATAGTTCTAAAATTCATAGGGAACCACAAAAGATCCTGAATAGCCAAAGCAATCCTGAGAAAGAACAAAACTGGGGGGATTATGCTCCCAAACTTCAAGCTCTACTACAAAGCCACATTAATCAAAACAATTTGGTACTGGCACAAGAACAGACCCATAGATCAATGGAACAGAATAGAGAGCCCAGATATAAACCCACACATACATGGTCAATTAATATACAATAAAGGAGTCATGAATATACAATGGGAAAAAGACAGCCTCTTCAACAACTGGTGCTGGGAAAACTGGACAATATGTGTAAGAGAATGAAACTGGATTATTATCTATCTCCATACACAAAACTTGAAATGAATCAAAGACCTGAATGTAAGTCATGAAACCATGAAACTCTTAGGAGAAACATAGGCAAAAATCTCTTGAATATAAACATGTGCAACTTTTTCCTGAACACATCTCCTTGGGCAAGGGAAACAGAATAAAAAATGAACAAATGGGACTACATCAAATTAAAAAGCTTTTGTACAGCAAAGAACACCATCAGCAGAACAAAAAGACATCTTAGAGTATGGGAGAATATATTTGTAAATGATTTATCTGATAAGGGGTTAACATCCAAATATATAAAGCACTCACACACCTCAACACCCAAAAAACAAATAACCTGATTAAAAAATGGGCAGAGGATATGAACAGACACTTCTCCAAAGAAGAAATTCAGATGGCCAACAGGCACATGACAAGATGCTCCACATCACTAATCTTTAGGGAAATGCAAATTAAAACCACAATGAGATATCACCTCACACCATTTCAGGTGGCCAACATCCAAATGACAAGAAACAACAAATGCTGGCAAGGATGCAGAAAAAGGGGAACCCTCCTACATTGCTGGTGGGAATGTAAATTAGTTCAGCCATTGTGGAAAGCAATATGGAGGTTCCTCAAAAAAGTAAAAATAGAAATACCATTTGCCCTAGGAATTACACTCCTAGGAATTTACCCAATGAAAACAAGATCCCTGATTTGAAAAGACAGATGCACCCCTATGTTTATCACAGCACTATTTACAATAGCCAAGATATAGAAGCAACCTAAGTGTCCATGAGCAGATGAATGGATAAAGAAGATGTGGTACATACACAAGATGGAACATTATTCAGCCATAAAAAGAAAATAAATCCTGCCATTTGCAACAACATGGATGGAGCTAGAGGGTATTATGCTCAGTGAAATAATCCAGGCAGAGAAAGACAAAGACCAAATGATTTCACTCAATTGTGGAGTATAAATACAAAGCAAAACAGACGGAACAAAATAGCAGTAAACTCACACCAACAAGGGACTAGCAGTTACTAAAGGGGAGGGGTTGGGGAGGCTGGGTGGGGAGGGAGAAGGGAATTAAGGAACACTGTAATTCACAATCATAATATAGGTAGGTCATGAGGAAAGCGGTATAGCATTGAGAAGACAGTTAATGACTCTCTAATATCTTACTATGCTGATAGACAGTGACTGCAATAAAGGGAGTGAGGACTTGATAATATGCGTGAATGTTGGAAACACTATGTTGTTTATGTGAAACTATCATAAGGTTGTGTAGTAATGATACTTTAATAAAAAAATAGTAATGGAATGAGGTATTTCCATATATTACTTGGTTTTAGCAAATCACTAAATTGTTGAAAATATAGATATCTTACCTTTTAAAATGTATATTTTTTCTGATTTCTGATTCAATTTTTAATAAATGCAAAATATTAAATAAATAAATAAACATGTTTATATAGAAAATGTAGAAAACATATAAAAAAAGGAAAGAAAATATAAACAAAACTCACCACCCAGGGCCAACTAGTGTTAACATTTTATTTTATATCTTCTTGAACTTTTCCCATAGTGTGTATACATATTTAAGTATAACTTTTAAATAAAAACTATAATGCCTTATATTTTGCAACTTAGTTTTCCATTTGATATTAGAGGATAACCATATTTTTATGAAAAGAAATCATATTCTAAAAATATGACTAAGTGTATAGCATTTCATTTTATGTAAGTGATATTTTTGATCATTTCTATATTATCTTTTTCACGTTTTTGTTTTTAAATATTTACATGTTTTTCTGTCTTATATTTAAATATATATATCTTATGTATATTTATATATTTATAATATTCCACACTATGAAGAACAATCTGAAAATTAACTCATATCCTTGAAAAGTTACTTCAGGGAATATGTTTTTTCTTTAAGCCAGAAAAAATTGTAAGTGCTGTGATTTATGATTAATATGAAATAACATAAATGGGACATGAGTTTTAAGATGGTAGAGAATTTGATAAGAAAGTTACTTTAGTTTTTAATTTACAAATGAACAGCTTTAAAATTTTTTATAGGAGTGTATGTGGTTAAAAAGTCAAATATGCCAGAAGGGTTTCTAAGGAAAGCAGTTCTATGGAGAAATGTGAAGCTTGTTTTTTGTCTAATTCAGGGTGAAAGAGTGGTGTTTCAACTCTTTTGGTCTGGAAACTCTAATGGTAGAACGTACAGATAATTTCTTTGGAGTACCATCTTCTACAACAAGGGTCTTAGTTTTCTTGAATCTTCCATTCAATTTTTAAGAAAAGAACTCATCTAATTGGGAGAGTAAATGCCCATCTACTGGGGACATTGGCTCCTGGGCAAAAGGTTGGCTTGACCTTTTCACCTACAGACTTCAGTTGTCCCCGTGCTCTGTATTTGGCCCTGTGACTCACCGTGACCCTCTGTTGTTCCTAGAAGCCCCAAATGCAAGCATTCCTGTTGGCTCTTGAAATCACGCCAGATCTTCCTACTTCTCAGATGCTCACCTATCTCTACCTATTCGTGTCCACAAATTCTTCCACTGGGATCAAACACAGTGCCTGCATCTGCTTTCCATTTTTCTAGAAATTTATTGAAATCTTCAATCTAATGATGATCCCACCTTTCTCTTGTTTGTTGAAAGTTTTATCTTTTAAAATTACTATTAATATTCCCTTGCAATAAATTAGTGGAGGAGCAGACAGGAGAGGAGATAGATGTATATGTCTAATGCACCCCCTTGAACTGGAAGTTACCCATTTGTTTTAAATGTATCTGATTATTGATTCTAGCATGTGCAACTTGTGTGTTTATCAAATTGATATTACTGAATTTCAATTCTTCATCTGTACAATGGGTATAATAAAATATGCCCTGTCTGCTTTTTAGATGGAGCCAAAGGAAATTATCGTATCATATGCATGCAAAGGGTTTTATGAAGCCCAGAAGCTACACACAGCTAGGGTTTATTTTATTCCCCTAGTCTTCTCCCATTTGAGATATGGTTATTTAATCTTATAATCTAGCTCATAAAGAGGTTTCTCAGAGAATATAGACTTTTTCCTCTTCTAACCCTATCTTATGTTAAACAAAATATGATTTTTTTTAACCATCACGTAAATTTATTCAAAAGGGATTACTTTTTGGATCATCTTTGAGGTGCTATTTTCTTTTTATTACTTTAAAATGTCACAGGTCTCAGCAAAATATTATAATACACAAGACCATGCCAGGATGCCTTTTTAATTTTTTCATTAGGACAACTAATTAGCTGGTAAAAGGAGAATGAAAGAACTTGTGAAATTTTCAATCAGTGTACTAACTGAAAATGTAGTTTCTTTTCCTTGTGATTGTCAGATCATTAGGATCATGTTGCAGCTCATTCGTTGGCCTCCAAAGAAAGAAAGGTGAGTTCGCTCAAGCAATTTGAGTCCTGGTATTCTTACTAGACATAACTCTCCTGAAATGCTTTGCCTTATACATTCTAGCTCACCTAAATGCAAGTTAAAAGTGATGGATGTAACAGCTTTAATCCTCTCTCCTTTGCTGTGATGACTCATTGCAGTTCACTTTCTGGTGATTAATAACTAGCTAAGGCAACCCGCCTGTGGACATGCATGGGATTTCCTGTCCAGTCATCAAACCGTTCATCTGCATGTATCAGCAATAGGCATTAATCATTAATACTAAAATACAGTGCTTTAGAAGCAAGGGATTATAAAGAGCACAGAATATGTCCATAGTTAGAAAACAAAGAATTCAGTATTCTTTTCAAGGTCCCCAAATTATGCAGTTGAAAGTCACTCCTGTGCCATAGCCTGTTATTCTAGGACTAACACAATTAAGAACCATTACTGGCTGTATCAATTCTGCCCTTCTTTTCTGGGGATGGAGAAACTGAAATACATTTTTTTCAAGAGTTTATGATAATCATAGATCATACATCTAAATACTAGTGGTTATTTCCCTAACCTGAACCCAAGCCTCCCCAGGAGGTTATAATTCTTGATTGTTGTTTTTTTTATAGCTCTCTTTTTTTTTTAGCTATTAAAAGTTCATATAACCTTTCCTAGTTAGATTTTCGTTTGAATTTAATTAATGGGACTGAAGAGCCAAATACGAAGGGATTTATAGAGGCGGGGATTTCTTTTAGTCCAAGAAAGTTGCAGATATCTTCTAGCCTACCATTTCCTGAGCTTGCTTTATGACAGAAATCATCTAAAGTGTGCATTGGTTGGCTGCCTCAGAACTCAGTTGCTTAAAACAGCCCACCTATTGTTGCCTGCGGATCGGTTGGCTGGCTATGTGGTTCTGCCAGTCAGCTCAGCTCAGCTGATCTTGGCTAAGCTTACTTGTATGTCTGCAGTCAGCTCTCAGGGAAATTTATACAGTTTTACTCAAATGTCTGATGGTTGGTTGGCTGGCAACTGGGAGATGGAGTGACATGGGCCACATGGGTCTAATAACCTAGCAGACTAGACTGAGCTTGCTGACATGGTGGCAGCCAGCAAGGGGACCAGCAAGGCCTTTGGGGGCTTAGTTCAGAGCTGGCCCAGTGTTTCTTCTTCTACACTTTGTTGGTCAGAGCAAGTCTGAAGCCCAGACCAGATTCAAGGTGGGGAAATAATCTTCATTTCTCTACCGGGGGGGAGTGTGATGCCACATTATAAAGCACATGGATATCAGAAAAGGTAGAGGATTTAGGCTCTTTGCAAAAAAAAATTCCACTCCAGGTTAAATGTTAAAAATATAGATTCTCAGGTCCTGCCTGCCCCAAATATTAATGTCTGTCTTAAGACAAACAAATTTGAAGTTCTAATTGATTCCATCCCCACCCAGTGGTCTCAGAACATCTAGGGAACTTTCTAGTCTACTCCATCTCACTCATAACCTGTTCGCTCTCTGAGACTGATGAAGCAAGACTTTGCACAACCCCATTTTCTGCAAAAGAAGATAAACTAGGCTGAACTTTGTAGTTCTTCTTTCAGAATATAGAACAATGACATATTCCAGAGAGAGATCCTTGCTCCATGAAGCTGGCCTGTCAATGCTACCAAACTTAGTCTTCAGAATATGGTACTATTAACCCTATGGCAAAGTATCCCTAAATTCATTCCCTCAAGAAACATTAATGAGTATCTATTAGATACCAGGCTCTGTAAACATAAAATATTAAACAATGTTAAGCCTTTTGGCTTAAACATTGGGTTTACTAAAGAAAGAGTAAGACTTTCTTGCCAGAAAATTTTCTGGGAATGAACTGGAATTAGTGATATGAGCAAATATTTTATTGCATATATATTTGCTCTAAACATCAACAAAAGCCTTTATGTCAAAAATTTGGGTAACCTTTGCATAGTAGGAGTATTAAAAAAAATTGAATATTCAGATTCAAATTAGCACCCTTAAAATTTGTATTCTTGTGGGTGAGAATTTTTTTTTTCTTGGGGTAGGCTGGTTATTTGAAATTCAGTAAAATAAGGAAGGGAACTGGTGTTAAAATAATCTAAATTCACAGGGTAACCAGGTTGAAGAGGAAATTTTATTTCTTGGCAAGAACATTGGTATAGATTACACCATTTCAGTGTTTATACTAAACTAGCTACATCAAATGTGTCCTTCATATATTTCCTAGTTTCTAATAATGGTTCTTAAACAATGAGGCCTTTGCTCCCTTCAGTAAGCTTTTTCCTGATTGCCTATTAAATGCTGAGCACTTGGAATATATCAGTATACAAAGCAAAGGGCCCAGCTTTTGAAGCTTAACTTCAGTCTATTGAAATCCAAAGGATCCCCCAGTCTGTAAGTGTTTTCACTGTTGGTAACAATACCTTATCCTTGAAGGAAAAAAAAATCAGGGGAAGGCGAGGCAAGTACTGTGCTGTAGGAGTGCTCACCTTACCGACTTGGCCCAGAAGGTTTTAATTTCAGGAGATAGCAATTGCATCTTCCCCCCAGAATAATCTATTTACATTATGAAGCAAAGAAAAATGAAGAGAAGAAATACTGTCCAGGGAGAGCAGAAATCTGACTGGGGAGAGGCATGAGAATTTGGGTGCTAAGGTTGCCTGCCGGAGCAAGGAGCCCCCACAGGCAGTTCTCATCTCCCTGCTGAGGCTTCACAGCAGGGCCCACGGGAAGCCCAGGGCGTGGCTGGCAAGGGTTGAAGGAAAATTCCAGAGCCCAGGGCGGTAACTTGGGGACACCACAGTGTCTTTGGCTTGGGCTTCATTAAACAAACAATTTTTAACAAAGCCCTCAGAAAACAATAATAAAAATCACCCTTAAAGTGGGAGTATTCAGAAATGAAATAAAATAAATAACAGGGAAGTTGTTTATTTTGTTAGAAAAGAACAAACCATGATTTCAGCCTTCAAGCCTTTCAATAAAGGAGCTGTCAGAGAAGAGAAAAGATACTGCGGAGGAAGCAGGAAGGATGCCATGAACCCAAGGGAGCCACCGTTTGGGAAAAACCCAAGTTTGGATGAAGTGAGGCTATGGAGGGTGGTCTGCGAGTTACCAGCCTGGAGGCAGGACAGTGACTGGGACGAGCATCATGACTAATTTTTCCTGGTCTGTGATGAAAATGCCAAGATATGAACAGTACAGTAACAACAGGAGGGACTCCATCTTGGGGCTAAAAGTCCAGTTTAAAAACCAGGAGTTAGGTAAGATTTCTAACATATTTTATGGTAATCAGCCAATGGCCAACCCTATCTTAAGGCAGGGCGAGCAGTCAGTCCTAAATGATATGTTTCTACTGCTGGAGGGTAACCACCATTCTGGAGAAGAGGACAAATAAATTCCTTGTGTTAAGTTTATCTTACAGAATATCTGAAGGACTGACTATGGATGATGACACAGTGTCCCGCACCGGAGACAGATGTTATGGGACTACATACCAAGCCTACATCCTGTGGTGCATTGCCCCATTCTTGAAATCCTTAGAAGACACAAACCCTAAGCCTTTAAGCATGCCTCTTCTCTGGAGCTGCCCACACTCCCCTTTCCTCGAGTGTGTACTTTGCCTTTAAATAAAGCCTTCTTGCTGCTCAGCTGATGTGTTTTGTCTCTGTGCTATTCCAGGGGTGTCCCTGTTACTTTGCTATTTCATTCAGTTTTCTAGACTTAAGCTCCAGTCTCCTCTCTCTCTCTCTCTTCTACTTCAGACAAGTAGGGAAGGGCTACTGAGACCTCTGATTTGGGTTTGCAAGTTCCCATTGCCTGGGTGACCCAGATGGGACTGCAGCTGTGTGATCATGCTCTTTAGCAACCTGCCTGAAAATCTCCTTTCTTTGCTTGGGGAAGTTTTCAGAACGTAACCTCTCTCCATCCAGGGCTCCTCAGCTCCCCCAAATCCTGAGGTGGTAGGGGCTTAGTTCGCATACCATGTAGATGAAGTGTACACAGGGCACCCGGTGACCTGGCTTCAGGAGTTGGCAAGGGGTTGCCGTGTGCCGAGCCAGAGTTCAATGAGCTTCCCTTCCTCCCTCTGCCTTCCCTGCCCTCTACTGCCTGCATGGCTGCTGCTGTCCACCACTACTCTCGCTTTAAGGAATTATTTCCTTACCTACACGTGTCCAACCTGTTTGGGAATTCTTTCTCTATAAGAGCCAAGAATCCTCCCTCATCCAGGTTGAGGTTTCACCTAGTGCCCAGCGAGAGACCTCCCGGATGCAGCTGCCTGAGAACAGCCTGAGATGGCTGCCGGGAGCCTGGGCAGAGAAAGAAGGCACTGGAATGAATCTGAGAAGCTTGACGTAAGCATATGGTTTGGGGCAGGGCACATGCTGTGTCCAAAAGCCAGGAGGTTCAGAAGCCCATGGTGTCCCTGACCATTACACCCATCTTGTCTCCATGCCCTTTCAGCCACCCCCTCGTGGAACGTGCTGTGGCTCAGTTCCACCAAGTGGCTGCTGGTGTTTGTACATTTTCTGCTCCTTTAGGACTCTCAGAATTCAAACAGATGAAAAAATATTTAATCTGGTCATTGGTGTGTGTGTGTGTGTATGTGTACATAATCTGATATATGTGTGTGTGTGTGTGTGTACATATATACACATACACTTGCTAAGGGACATATAAGGCACGGGTATCCAATATATCATAAATATAAAATCCCCTACTTATAATGTTAACTTGTATGTGCAATGTGCATATATATATGGTGAAAAAACTTATGAGGCTAGAAGTGAACCAGGCAATCAATCAGCAGAGGGATCACAAAACTGCCAACATTCTAAGGAGAGAGTGCATTTGGCCAGTCTTAAAGGCAGGTAGACTAAAAGTCAGGCATTGAGATTTCAGGGTCAGCCCTCTTTGGTGTTCCTTGAATTTCTGCCATATACTTGTTGCATGACTTCCAGCAATTCCCTGAACTTCTCCTGCCTCAGTTTCTCCTGCTGTAATCTGTGCATGTGGATACGATACAACTATAGGAAAAGATCTCATGATGATGTCTGGTCCATCATAAACACTCTGCAAAGGATGACTGTTATTCTCTGCTTTGAACCAGTTGTCATGGTGGCCAGAGCAGTTTATCACCAACTTAAATGCTTTCAAAGGCAAGGCGGGCAAAGCCCAGAGGTGAAATCAGGTGGGAAATTGAAGAATGCATGACCAGCCCAAAGGGCAGCTACTACTCAGACCTACCCTTTTCTTGTCAGTATTGTCAGCTTTTCTGATTTGTCAAGAGAAGTTGGATATCAGGATTTTTAAATGAAAAGCCCCAGTCTTCAAACACTGAAAATGACCTTAAAATTAAAAAAAAAAAATCTGTTCAGGCCAACAAAATGTGTCTGTGGTCTGTGCCCTCCCTTTTGACAAGAAGTTCACTACCACTGCTGAACGTGGTCTGATATGGTCCCAGACATCTGAGCAGGAGGCACCGGGGAGGGAGGGTGGGGTGCTGGTGGTTAATGTCAAATCCTGGCCCACTGCAACAGTGCCAACAATATCTCCTTGTTCTCTCTGGTGGAGGAGCAGGGCAGTCCTGGGACATAGTCCTACACTGTCACCACACTGTAAAAACGAAACCAGAAGGTGGCCATGTCCCCCTTAAACCAGGTGGATTTTCACCAGGCCACACTACTAACCATTCCCTTTGTAGCTAGAGCACATCTGAGCACATTTCTATAGGTTGCTGCTTGGCCCAAGACCTTATCTGGGACACTGAGTTGGCTACAAAGAAGAAAGAGATTTCCATTTCACCCCTGAAGGATCCCCATACAAAAGCATTAAAAGGTAGATATCATTCACATTTTGAGAACTGATTCAGGCCCAACCCTATGGGTCAGTAAACACTTGCATTGAACCCAGTTAGTGGAGTTTTGGTTTGTTTTGGATAAATTTCCTTAGGTATTGCCTCTGTCCCAGTACTTATTCATGCATGATACTGACTCTTTGGAGATGGCATAGGAAAATGAGACATCTACATACCAGAGGCACTGTTGTATGTTAAATGTATGTAATAGAAAGCATTCTACGTTTGAGAATTTAGTACCTTAGTTGTTTCCTGGCTAAGGGCCAGTATTTGTTTAGCTGTGTGAAACTATTCAAGTTGTTACTGTAGCTTGCAGTGAGATGGATCAATATTAAGAGAGATTCACACAGGAAGTCATGGGTTTATTTAATAACTGACTTCTCACTCTACCCATTTCCTAATTTGTCCTTGAAACTACCTATAGCTGTTGGTGCACAAACTGCCCTTCTTGTAGCCTTCTTCTGAAGAAGGTGTCTTAGAGATTCAATTTCTATTTTCTCCTTGACAGGGACCCTGTCACCCTGAGCACAAAAGACTGGACATCTGGTCTTTGTCATAACATATAAGGAAATTCAACAATGAGGTAGCTTGGTGTACTGCTGTCTTAAGAGTAGAGTTCCATAGTGAAGGTGCCATATTGGCTGAAATAGATGTCTCTCTTGGAGATAGTTGATGGGAAATTCCCAGGGTGAGTAGAAGGCTCCACAAGGTATGCTTATTTGGGGCCTAAGATGTCTAAATCCTTGGAAGATAGTAGGTGCTCAATTTGTTGGAGCAAATTAAGCCATGATTTCTCAGAGGAGAGCATTCCATTTATCATCATTCATTCATTCATGCATGCATGCCTGCATTTATCAAAACAGCTTGAGCACATAGCTGTCTGGTGAAATTGAAATCCTGGGCACTGTGGGGGACACATCTGAGCTCATTCTCAAAGAATTTAAGTCTATTTGGGAAGTGAGATAAAAAGTTATGCTTCAGTGTAGGACTCCAACAGAAGAAAAAGAGTTGTGACTTCAGCTTTTCCAGAACCAGCCTCCTTTCGGGTTTTTTCAGATGTGAAAGGGTTTTTCCTTTTAGTACAAAACTCTTTTTGAGTGTCCTGACCACTCTATTTAAAATCTTTATGTGTCCCTCACCTCCCCAACCTCTCTCATCTTCATCAGCCCTGCCCTATATTTCTTTCATCAAACTATGTTTACTTCTTTGCTGTTTTCATTGGTTATTGACTGTTTCCCTTTATAAAAACTTGAACCCCGCAAGGGCAGAGACTTATGTGTTTTGTTGATTGATGTATTTCAAGAATAGAATAGCACCTGGAATATGATAGGTGTGCAATAAAGATTTGGTGGGTGTTGAATAAATAAAGCTTGAAAAATTACAGGTGAAACGATTTTAAAATCTTTCTCAACTACAATATAGTAGAAAGAATGTAAACTTGGTGGAGGCATCATACTGAACCACTGTTATTTTCCTGAGTTTTTATATTGCCCTCAGGGCCTACTGAGAAGAGTAGAACAGTTTTCACTTACTTTGGGCCAAAAGACTGCAGATAGATATACTATTTGACCTTCTTCATTGATATCAGCTGGCCAGTGGTCTTTCTCACCACTACTCAGGGGAACTTCTCTCTGCTTCGAATTCTTGGCCTGTTCCGTGGTGGACTTGAGAGATCCAGAGAAAGAAACTTGCTGTATTTGTGTTGGAAATATGACTAACTAAGTAAAAATGAACTTTGAGATCTTATTTCCTAATGCCTAATCTTATCAACAATCTTTTAAGTCAAGTTTCATATTACCCATCTGTGGACAGAGAAAATGAGGACTAAGGAGTGACCTCTTAACAAAATTTGTTCAAGTTCACATGGCTGATGAGTGGAAGGGATGCGACTTGACCAAGGTCTGCCTAACTTCAGAATTAGTACTCTTTTCTTACTGTCATTTTGCTTGACTGAGGATCTAGAAACATTCCTTTAAGTAATTTGTATAAAACTCCATGCATGCAGCTCATACTATGGTTCATGGAAATTTTAGTTCCTGGATCTCACTTTTTCTTCCCTTTTCTTTCTTTAAAGTTAAAAACTTTTTTTAATTTTTATTTTTTCACTTTTTTATTGGAATATTGTTGATACATATTTTATTGGTTTCAGATGCACAGTAGAGTGATTCAACAATTATATACCTTATTAAATGCTTACCATGGTAAGTGTAGTTACTATCACTATACCAAGATATTACAATATTATTGGCTATATTTCCCATGTTGTACTTCCATTCCTGTGACTTATTTATTTTATAATTTGCACTTTTCACCTCTTTATCTTCTTTATCTAGTTCATCCATCCCCTATGGTAATCAATAGTCTATTGTCTACATTTATGAGTCTATTTCTTGTTTGTTTTGCTTTTTGGATTTCACATATAAGTCAAATCATATAGTCTTTATCTTTCTCTGTTTGACTTATTTCACTTAGCACAATGTCCTCTAGGTCCATCCATGTTGTTGCAAATGGCAAGAGTTCATTCTTTTTTATGGCTGAGTAATATTTCATTGTATATATGTACCAACTCTCTTTTCTTTAAAAAAAAAAACTTCCCTTATAAAGTTGAAATTTCAGTTGGCCAAGTTCTAGTCAGAGACATATGCCAATGTGTGACGTGGTACATACCCTTGTTTCTGGAAGGCACTGCATTCCCTTTTGAGAACCAAACATTCATTTTCAGGTTACTACTTGAGTCTAGAGCAACATGAAAGAGCAGATATTTAGACAAGCAGCTCCCACAACATGTGGCAACTGCCTGTGATTACACTAGTGACAATGGCTTTGAAAATGAGTAAAGACCAGCTCCTTCATGTTTTTCCATATTGGAAGGCAACACTCCCTCCTGAGAGGAATGGTAGGGTATCTCTTCCTGGCATCACTTTAGAAGTTAAAGAGAAAAAATTAATTACTGAGCTTCCTGCACAGTGAATTAGAAAAATGAAAAAGAAAAGTTGACTTAATGAGATCGGGATAACAATAACACCATTATCATTATAAAAAATATAAACAAATGTTCCTTAAATTAAACTGGGAGGACACTTCACAGAACTGGTCCCAGCCTGACTCCTCACACCAAGACCCATTCTCCATGAAAACTCCCCTCAACCCCGAGGGGTCCACCAGGACAAACAGCTCTAGGACTTGGTAGAAAACCCACACTTTGGGCTGGGAAAACAAACAAATTTTTACTTAGGCAAAGCCCAAGGGATCAGATTTCCTCTTACCATTTCTAGAATGGGATTATTTCTTGATCATTATGCCTGGCTTCTGACCGAACTGAAGGACTCAGTGGCTGCCTTTTTCACGGCCAGAACTATCTTTGTGTGGTTCCTACTCTTTCATCTTCACTTCCTCTCTTTCCCAACACTGCCCTATTTTTCAGATAATTTGGCCCCAGACTTTCAGTCTCCTGTTCCAAGAAGCTGTTTCCTTACTGATTTCTTGATTTCTTGGTGTCCTTTGGTGGCAGGTGGTCCTGCGGGACTGAGCACCAAAACAGCTCTCTTTAGCCTAGAGCAGTGGGCAGAGGGGCTGCTCCATCCGACTCACCAGGCAGATTCAGCGATTTTCAGATTCAGTTCTTTGGCTGATAACAGAGGCATGAGGCGGTTCTCAGGTCTTCAGTGTCTCTGATATCATTTATTTATTAAATCCCTCATTCATTCATGCCTTCACTCTCCTAACAATTGGGATTCAAGTCTGTTTTTCAGGGTGTTGAGATAAAGGCAGGACGTCCTGTCCTATTTGGAATGTTCTTTTTATTTATACTTTAGACTTATTCTTATTCATACTTTAGAATAACTCTTATTCATACCTTAGATTTCAGTCCAGTTATCAGCTCAATACTCCTAATTCTATGCATTCATAGAATCCTTTTCTTTTCCTTAATAGCATTTAAGCCAGTAAATGCTTTTCTATTTTCTATGTGATCTTTGGATTATTTATGTTCTCCTCTAGACTGTAAGCGGGATGCCTGTTTTGCTCACCATTGAATATTCAACATCTAACAAGCACCCCTCAAAATGATTGATATATGTAGCATGGAGAGATAAATCAAAGATGATTATAATATTTATTGTGACAGCAGCATAAACTGTGGTGTTCATCTAATGCATGTTGAGTTGTAGGGTGGATAGGATGAGAGAAAAACTTCGGGAAATGACACTTGAATTGAGTCTTAGATTGTGAGGAGGTGGCCCAACAAAGCACATGGATGGAAACTCATGGTGACAGTATTCCAAGTTGGGGTGGTGTCTAGAGCCAAACCTTGGAAGTGGGAGAGAACAGAGCTGACATGTTTGAGTAAAAGCAAAAATCTCAATGAGTCTGAGGTAGAGAGTATGAGCTGCGGAATGGAAACCTGACAGGTGAGACTAGACACATAGACTGAGGACCCATCTCAAAGGCCTTGTCTATGCTGTGTTGACCTTGTCCATGCTGTGTTTACCTTGTCCGTGCTGTGCTGACCTTGTCCATGCCGTGCTGACCTTGTCCAGTGGGTGATGGAGACACCACTGAAATATCTCAGGTAGGGTGGCAGCATGGACAGACATGCTGCATGCTCAGACAGCTGGTAGGCCCTAACTGCGTCACAGGCTACAGGACGGAGGTCAGGAAATGCCTAGTATTGCTAGTCCTGGAACCAAGTTGCCAGGAGAAAGGGGATTCCCAGAAAAGTTGGGAGAGCGGCTGCCTGTTACGCTGGGCAGAGGCGAAAGAAGAAATCTGGTTTAGATTAACAGTGGGAAAACTTGATTTCTTCTTCAAAAGCCAGGATTTTAGAAACTTCTTTTTCACTTTCTGAGGGGTGAAAAATATTGTAGGTGTTGGATGGCACATAGGAGACAGGATCCCAGAAAGAGAGGTACAGCTGCTCTGTTCTCCTTCAGAGTGACGATGCTTCCTTTCAAGTAACGATCAATGGGACCAGCCACTTCGTCCTCTGACCACAAGGCTTGATGTTTTATGAAAGTGCACACTAAAGAGATTTCAGGAAAATGATGCATGAGAGAAGGAAATACATTGTATTTCATTGTGGAAATAATCTATGGCTCAGTCATCATGATTTAATTAGGACTGCCTTGAAGTTTCTCTTCCTGGGATGTCTCGACACGTAGTTTTCATTCTTTTGAAGAATTCTTCCCCTTTTACATCCTGACTTTTAATTTTCCCACTTGCCAAGATGGCCCTTCCCTCTTAGCTCAGGATTAGTTCAAAGCCTCCCACTTCTGAGCCCAGGAGCCCCAACACTGTCTTGACTCGGCAGCTTCTCCCATTTCTTGTAGGATTCTGTGCCCACTCTGTGGGAAGGGATCCCAACCTGTATAAATCTCTACTCCAAATTCATTTAATTCCTAACATTC
The DNA here is from genome assembly GCF_040802235.1 of Manis javanica. Classification (NCBI taxonomy): domain Eukaryota; kingdom Metazoa; phylum Chordata; class Mammalia; order Pholidota; family Manidae; genus Manis; species Manis javanica. The sequence goes on along the minus strand of NC_133167.1, from coordinate 12,799,151 downwards.
CCCAAAGCCTCACCAGCCTCAGCTAAAGGAGAGGCAACACGTCTCGGGGGCCAAGCTGAGGAAGGTGCTCCCTGTGTTGTGTAGGATGCCAGCTTTCCGCGTGGGACTCCCTCAGCGGGCTGGCCATGGGTGGCCAGTTGTAGGGGGAAATTGTGAGATGAATGACCCTCAGCTTTTCCACACATCTTCATGTGTCCCCAGACTTTATTCCTTGTCCATCTTAGTCTCATTACTCATCAATCATAGAGCCTTGCCCTGGAATGACCCTGGATTTACAATAATAAGATTTGGATTCACTTCTCAACTGAAATGCAGAGGGTATGGCCATTAGGAAATGTCTCTCCTGAATGTTTCTCTCATTCACAAAAGCAAAATCTTCATACCTACCAGCCATATAGGCTATGAGAATCCAATATTATGGTACATTTACAGGTGCTTTGAAACGACAGAGTGCCATGTATATGTGAAGGATGTTGTTAATAGTGATATCCAAAGCCTGGAGTCGGCCTCTGTGACCTTTCCCTACTTACTCTAAGTTACTACCAAGGCATGTAGGCTGGATATGATCCCTCTCTGTCCTGGGTGTTTGTCTCTCTTCTCCCATCTTCCCACAGTGGTCCTGTATGTTTTCCCTTTGGGTTCATATTATCTCCCTTATTTATTTTCAGATAAAGTTACCTATATCAATGAACTAGTAAAAAGAAGGAAGGCAGCTGTAGTATACTGCTTGTATATAACATGTATGTTGTGATAAACATGTATGTATGATAAACAGATGCATTAATGAACTTGTAAAAGAAAATATGCTGTGTGGTATGCTCTGTGAAAACCAAAAGGCCACAGATTCCCATCTCTCCCCTCCGTCTACTCCCTCTTACCTGCTCTGGGATTTAGGTCAGCACTTCCAAAGGTGTTATATAGGAACAGAATGATCAAAGTATGGGAAATGATGGAGTAAACAAAGCTTAATCAGTTTCTTTACTGTGGGATTAATGTGCACTGGGAATATACAAGAAGGTTTATGCATGTTTTTGCAAACATGTTCGACCCTTTTCAAAATGAAGCATCTGGGTGACTGATGTTTTATGGGGTGCACTTGGGGAAAGGCTGCCTTTAGAAAATTCTGTAACACGGAATGATGGTATTTCGTCCCAGGGTAGTTACACAGATTATATGAAATAATATATGAAAGTGTAAGCTAGGGCCTGGGGCATGGAAAGCTTAAACAGCAATGTCTTGGCATCTGAGAGATGTTTAATGATGATGCCCAAGAAATGTCATGCTGTCAAAAAATGGACAATTGTTGAAATCTGAGCAGGAATTGACTCCCCCTGCCTCCTGTAAATGTTCTTATAAACCTTTCCTACCATCCAGCACCCTGGCAAGGCCTCCCCAGTTACACTGTGGGTGGGATGAAGTACAACAGGATTTCAGAGCAAAAAGTTATTGGTTAACAAAGATTGAAGATTGTCTGTGATCATACTTAGGACTCCCCAGTGAGAAGGGAAGCTTGGAAGACGAAAGCAACATGCAACACTCAAGAAAGCGTACAGACGGAACCCAACAAAGGCTTGGCCGTGCTGGCTAAGTTGGACACCAGCTTTTTAGTGAAAAGAACCTAAAAACCAGTCAAAATCCATTGCCCCTCCTTCATGGTTTCTCATGTATGACTCTTTAGGACTCTGGAACTTGCTCTCATTAGGGGCATGGCATCAGTCATCCTTGAGCCTCACTGACTGTTTTTATCTTTGTCATAAACCTCAAATTAAGAACCTCTCAGGCATGCTCACAAGTGGATATCTGGTGTGGGTGGGCCTGACTTGATTTGTTAGAGTCAGATTTGGGCATTCACAGAGGCAAAAACAGGTTAGCAGTGCCCTTCACAGGGTTGTCTTGAAATTAATAACATCAGTCACAGAAGGTATATACCAGATGGTATACACTAGATGCTCAATGCGCAATGCATTCTCTCACTCAGTCATCTGTTTGTTCCACATTCACTGATTTCTCAAAATTTCTTGAGCACCTTTTCTCTGATGGGCATGGTGATAAGTTCTGGGAACTCAAGTGAACAGGACAGACGAGGTCTTAACTGTCATAATTTATGTTCCCCTGATAGAAAATACTTGTTTCTTTAATCCAGAAGGAAGAATGGAAGGAAAAATCCTCCATCCCACCCAGGCATCTTATGTTACTAGAATTAGAATCTTTATAAGGCATAATATTTATTCTCGGGCCCAAAGGGAGTGACTCAAACTTAAGATTTTCAGGCAGCTGCACGTGGTGGACAGCAGCCCCATGTCAGGCTTCTGAGGAAGGTGTCTGGAAAGGCAGGTCCTTGTGGAACACTCTGCTCTGGGTAGGTAAGTGTCCATTTTGCCAGTAAATGGCCTGAGTGCTAGAAGAGATCATATTTATTTTTCACTCTCTCGATCAGAGTTTTTACTCTAGAAGACAAGGCCTGTCTCTCTTGATTTGAGGTGGAAGCTTCGTCTAGGCCTACCCGAGATGACTGGCCAGTCCCAGGCAAGTGGGCAAGTTGGACTATGAGTTAGATTCCCACTGAGGAATGTTCCTGGCATTCAGTCTCCTCCCTCAGTTTATTTCCCACCTTCTGGTGTTAAACACAAGAGGTTATTTGAGCTGAGGTGTCTCTGAAGAATCTACAGATTACTATTGTGTGAATAAAACATCTATCTAGCTTTCCATTCGGTACTATGTGTTTACTTTGTTGCTGAGTTTTCTTGATTGTTCTAAAAATGGATTCGAGTTTTTCGTCAACTATAATTCTTCTCAGGAAGAGGACTGTAGTAAAAGGATGAAGGGTGATGCCAACAGTCATCTAAAAGTTCAAATATCACAGGAAAAAACATTGTTCTAACTTTCCTGGATGGGAAGGCAAAACAGATATAAAAGAAAAAAAAGAGAGAAATTGCAAGAATGGTTGCAATAAAAGGCATCTTGACAAATGGTAGACATATTCTGTAAACTTGATCTTCATAGGATGCAGTGACAAGCACAGATTTAATATTATTGTGAAAAGGTAAGAAGCTTGGGAAAATAATAAGGGACGGCCTTCAGTCCACTGGGACGAGTCTCAGTCTGAATGTGATTTCCTTGTGCCATCCTGATACCATTTGCTACCTTGTTATCAGGTTTCTTTTTATGAGTATGTGAAATATTATGTCTGTACAAATGGCTTCGAAATATTTCTGTCTAGTCCTGATGACTCTACCTAGTTTGTCATTCATTCATTCATTCATTCATTTATTCATTCATTCACTAGATAGGAGTACCTCCTAAGTCTAAGGCACTGAGAATTCAAGAGTTGCCAAGTCTACTTCCAGGAGTTTATAATCTAGAGGGGGAAATAAAGAATCACTCCAATACAAGATACAAGGGAAAATATATAGAAAAAGAGTCAGTGGAATCTAGAGGAGAGGGGAACCCATTTTGCCTTCCCATTTGCATTTCTGCTCATGCCCTTCATCTACATCTCAGTCAGAGTGGTGCTCAAGCCTGCGGCTTTGAATCAGATCAGTAGGCGCAGCTCTCAACTCTACACTAACTGGCTGGATCACCTTGGGCAGATCATTTACCCTCTTTAAGTTCCAATTTTCCCATATGTAAAATGGGGATAAAAATATTATTTTTAAGTATAATAGTGGTATCCACTTCTAATGTTGAGGACCAAATAAGGCAGGGGCTCTACAACAGTCAGCGGAGTGGCACAGAGTAAACACTAAATAAAATGTATTGTATGTTCTATCATAGCTCATCCTTTCTCCCGATGTCCTTGTCTACATCGATGGTCCTTGTCTATGTCGGTGGTCTCTCAGCCATGCAGCTTAAACCCCAGGAAATTTCCCTCTTCTTTCACCCTGCACATCTAGCTACCAAGCTGCGTCTGGACTGTCCCTGCAGGAGGCCTCTCCAGTCCTCTTGTTTATTTCCATGCTGCCACCCGAATTTTGGCCCTCATTTAACATTAACTACCAGCTAATATCTTGGAGGGTTTACTCTGCACCTGTATTCTTTTATTGACCTATAATAACCTGCATAAGGGGAGCTGAGGCTTGAAGAGATTGAATACGCAGCTCAAGATCACACAGCCGGGAAGTGCCAGCACCAGGGCTGGACCAGAACCGTTTGCTCAGGGTTCCCCATGCCATCCTCCATTCCCCCGGCCCCAGAAGACAGGCCAGTATCTTTGCTCACACTGTGAGCTGTTCTCCAGCTCTCAGCTCCACTCACCAAAAACCTTCCCCAGAAGTAGGTAGATTATGGTTATGCCAGTGAGACACACACACTGTAGAACATACTGTAGAACAAAATTCAGGTACTAAACCTTGACTTTCTGGTTCAAGTCCTCATTCACAATTTAGTAGCTATGTGACCTTGAACAAAGAGTTTGTCTCCAGTTTTTTCAATTTTATCCAGCTTTGTTGATGTATAATTAACAAATAGAATTGCAATATATTTATAGTGTACATTGTGGTGATCTGATATATATATATACACATTGAGAAAGGATCCCCCCATCTAGTTAACACATCCATCACCTCATATATTTATCTTTCTTTTGTGTGTGAGAGCATTTAAGTTCTACTCTTTTAGCAATTTTTAATTATATATTATTATCAACTGTAGTCACCATATCATACATTAGTTCCTTAGATCCTATTCATCCTATTACTGAAAGTTTGTACCCTTTTACTAAACATCCTATTTGGCCCCACCACCCAACCACCATTCTATTTTCTGTTTCTAAGAGTCTGAGTTTTGTTTTATTTTGGGTTCCACATATAAGTAAATGCCAGGCAGTATTTGTCTTTGTCTGGCTTATTTCACTTAGCGTAATGCCCTCCAATTCCATCCATTGTGCTGCAAATTACAGAATTTTCTTTTTCTAAAGTCTCAGTGACATTCTATTATATATCTATTCCTCATATCTCTCTCTCACATTTTCTTTTTCCACTGACAGACACTGAGGTTGTTTCCCTATTATGAATAATGCTGCAGTGAACATCTGAGTGCAGATACTTTTCTAGATACTGATTTTGTTTCCTTTGGATATAAATCCTAACATGAGATTGCTGGATTATTTTTAATTTCTTGAGGAGCCTCCATACTGTTTTCCTTAATGGCTGTACCAGTTTACACTCCCACCAACAGTGCACAAGGGTTCCCTTTTCTCTACACCCTCACCACCATTTATCTCTTGCCTTTTTGATGAGACATCCTAACAGGTGTGAGGCGGCATCTCACTGCGGTCGTGTTTGCATTTCCCTGATGATTGGTGAGGATGAGCACCTTTCCATGTACCTGTCAACTATTTGTTTGCCTTTGGATAAATGTCTGTTTGCTTGTTTTTTAATTAGGTTAACTGTGGGGGTTTCTTTTGGTTTGTTTTGCTATTGAGTTGTATGAGTTTTTTGTATATTTTGTATACTAACTCCTTATCAGATAGGCAGTTTGCAAATATTGTCTCCCATTCCATAGGTTATTTTTCATTTTGTTGACGGTTTTCTTCACTGTGCAGAAGCTTTTCAGTGTGATATATTTCTTTAACTTTAATATCAGGATTATAATAATACCACTCCAGAGGATTACTGTAAAATATATATGTATATATATGAAGTGGTATATATATAAAGAGATAAAATATATGAAGTGTCAAGAGAAATGCTTGGCATATTGCAGGCATTCAACATCTGCCTCTGCTTTATTTTCTGTTTTTTGCTTCATCATTGACTTAGTACACTGACTTGGATTTAATAGGGACTCAAAATACAGGTTAGTTGATATGATAGCCTCAAAAAAATTAATGAGATTATGCTATTAATAGTAAGGGAATCCTAGAATATCAATAGAAAAACTATAAAAGACTAGTAAATAAAGCCACTTAAATTAACAGTGTTCTTTTTCCCTAGCTGATCTTTTAGAAAATTATTATTTTTTAAGTACTAAATAAGTGTAATGTTAATTAGTTAGGGATTGAGATTTAATCTACTCCAGGACTGATTTAGAGGAGCTGAAATTGGCCTTTGAGGTACAATATTAGAGCTGCTAAGCAAACAATTTCACCTAGAATGGGGGAAAAGATGATATCAAGCAGAGATTTTCAGATACCCCTTAGTGATGTGACTGTATCTTATGTCTTACTGGAACAGCTGGGTGTTTTATCCATCCCTGAACAGGTGAGGAATAGCCCAGTGAATGCTACTGGTTAGCCTTGCTATTCTGAATGGTCAGAGACCCCCAGCAGCAGCATCTCCTGTAACCTAGCCGTAAGCACAGCATCTGGATCCCACTCCCAACTAACAACAATCTGCATTTTAACAAGATTCCCAGGTGCTTAGCATGCATACCGAAGTCTGAAAAGTAATGGTCTAGAGTGAGATTAGGTTCTATACCTAGATCCTCTTCTGAAGATGAACTAACTTCTGGCTTTCAAAAGCAACTGGATTGCAAAAAATTATCTCATTGTTCATATACTCTACTACAACCTGTGATCATTGGCCTGATTGGAAAGGACATTCCTATGTCTCCTTGCTAATTTTCAAGAGAAACTCATTGATCAAAAACACCAGCCTGGCGAAGTTGTCCACAGAGCATAGTTAATACTGCAGAGTGAATGAGGTTGCTGAGTGCGTACAGCTCAGAGAAAGCTTATGTATAAAAGTTGTGCCCATTCATGGATTTCAAATAACTGTAAGACTTTTTCTGGGCTCTCAAGATGATTGGAGATTACGGGACTTTCAGCTAATAGTAATTTACCTACTGTGGAATGCATAATATTTTGCTACAAGAGAAAGCAGCAATAAAACTTCCTTCTAATGCAACGGTGCTACCCTGCCTGGCAACTGAAGAGTTGGTTCTGGTTAGACTTCGGGCCAGGTGGTAAATAAAAATATAGGGCACCAAGTTAAATTTGAATTTTAGACAAACAGGGGGTAATCTTTGAGTATAACTCAATCCCATACTATCCTCTGGTCCTGTATTTTATCTGGCAACCTTAGTTCCAGCTTAGGGGGCTTCATACTAGAGATTTGACCAACATCTTAGGTGAGAATTGCATACAAGAAAGTATGTCACCCCCATACCTTCCTCAGGGATCTGCATTTCAGGCAAATGGATTACACAATTTATGTTTTTGACCTTAGAGATCCTCAATCTTGTTTTTCTGAATTTCACAAAGATTAAGTGACTTGTCCAGGGCAGCAAGTCTGATTATTTCTGGATCTACTTTCCCTCACATTAGTCATCTTGCATAATGTAACCTCGAACCTCAAAGTACTAAATTTGACGTAGAAACTGTTCTTATAAATAATCCAAAAGTAATAGAAGGGGAAAAAAATCACAAGCAAAACAAAGTAAAGGAAGAAATAAAACTAGGCATTGACTGTGGAAACAAATGTACTAAAATACTTCAAATATGTGTTAAATTAAGGTTGTCCTAATAGTTGAAGCATGTATATTTTTTATGTTGAAGTGAAGCTATGAAATATGACTGGAATTTTAAATATTAAAAAAATGTTAAGCAGATCATTCAATGTGTCATTGACTCACTGCATCAAAGATGCAAGAAATTTGTAATTATAAAAAATGTTGCTGAACCATAAAATCTGAGTTGCATAAAAGTATATTTTTGTCTTAGGAGTATATAAAAGACAGAAAACTTTTTAGTTAGAAGTGAGACCAAAAATCCCAGATAATTTACAAAAATAATTCTTAATATAAACAAATCAGTTTAAGGGAAAGAAACTAACAGGAATTGTCTATTGAAATGCCAATACTTTTGAGCTCTCCTCTAGCCAGTAAACAGTGAGAGAAAAATTCACAACTAGTAAACAACTGGAGAATAACAAAGGCTCAAAGCAATAATAAATATATATGGATTTTTAAAAAAATTAAAGCAAAATTGTTTCAGTGGATAAGATGAAGATTTTCTATAACTTAAAGACTTCATTTTCTCCTATCTCTTGTCTGCTATATGTGTGAAGGAAGGGAAAACATGTAATAATCTTGATAGATATGCCAATGCAATAAGTAAACCTTGTTTTTTTCTTCTGTGAAGGGGAGGAAGGCATGCATTTCTAAATATCAAGAAAACTGGATTGTAGGAATTCCAGAAGCACTATCTTGTCATTCATCTTCATAAATATTTATACTTACTGGGTATCATTCTGACACTCTCTCATAAAGGGTCCCTTATGTGCTCCTTTTAAAACTAATTTTGGAAATTATGGATGCCAATGAACTTAAACCAACAGAAACTAAATCAAAGCCAAAAGCTTGACAATACATGGAACCACACTGCCTCATAATACAGTCTTATACTTCTGTTCCTTAAGCCATTCTAGGAATCACCAGCCATCTAGAAACTGTACCACAAGGAATTTCCAACTCTGCTGGGTACAGCTTCACACATGTTTCTGCAACTACCCAGCATTTGAGGAGTTCTCCAAATAGGCAACGGGTTATTCCAGCACTAACTGCCAATCAGGGAGAAGGATGTGTCTTTGAGTTAAGAAGTGTATTAAGAATATCCTCCTGAGTAAGCTTTCTACTGGAATATACTGCCACATTTAGTTTTGAGATTTCATATCTCTGAATTTGAAAAACTCAACATCTGAAAATATTCCATGGGTAGTGAGATGGTGGCAAAGCAACTCCGTTGTAAGAACCCCAGCTATGAAATTTCTAGGGGTTAAATTCAAGGAATTATTGAATGCCTGGTTTATTGCCTTGAAAGAGGGTTACTCCAAAGAAGTAAATTTAGATCGAACATATGAGAAAGACTCAGAGGCAAGGCTTTTAATAATTGCTTTGTAGGAGACATTCTTAATAAAACTGGGAAAAGCCTCAGACATTATCAGAACCTGTGCAGTTCCACGGAGTGAGCAGAGAAAGGAAATCTGGTTCTTGACTCTGTTGATGTTAAACAATACTTAAGATACACACTCTACAGGGAAAACAAACTTGAGGCATTACCTCAAGGCTCTTGTAATCAGAATAAATTTAAATAGAGCAGATCTTCCTTTGAAAGACCATTTGTTCTGTAAGATTCCAATGAAAATGGGTGGTTAAAGCCCTTGAGATACTGTCTGTGCAGGTGACATTGCCTCTCTCTGATAATCCTCAGTTAAAAAAACAATGAAAGGGAAAACTTTGTGTATAATTCAATTAAAAATGTGATATTGAGTGAACCTCACATGGAAATGTGTGGTCTCCCTTTTATTTACTTATGCTGGTAGTGACACCAGTTCTGACTCAGAATTATAATAACGGACAGCAATCCATTATCTACTAGATAATGTAATAGGGTATAAAGGCAAATAAGAGTGGATTTAAGTTTAGCTGTATCTAGACTTTCAAACTGAATCTTAACAAGGAGAAAATCCCATTGAATGCCATGAAATGTTTTTTATAAAATGCCCCGTATAGACATCGGCATGCTGGGTGTGTGTGCCTGAGAAGGCACAGAAAGTCAACAGAAAGTTGGGGTATGGGGGAAACTCATGCAATCCACCTGTATTATCTAAAAAAATAATTTCAGATCAAATAGAAAGAAATGGATTTACACATAGGCAAGGATCCTTTAAAGTCTTGAAAGACATGACATGGTTTCTAAAATGTAATTACATAAATAACAGATTGCATAAAGCACTAGTCAAGCACTTGGATTTCTCTATTTAATTCTTTCCCTAAAACATAGTGCAAAGCCTCAAGTTTTCCAGCAAATTTCATTAAAAGTTTTTTTTTAAGTCATCAGGCCTGAAATGTTAGGCCACTACTTGTTAACTTTATAGGGCCCATATGATTTCCTTTGAATTTATAAAATGTATTCTCACTCTATATGAAAGAAACCTTTAATAAGAGCCCAACTGTATTCCAGGCACCAGAGTACGAGCTATGGGGTATTTATTTGTTTTTAACAGAGTTGACAATCCCTGAAAATCTCTTCCCTTGAATTCTGGCAATTTTCCCTTTTTAATTATCAATTTTCTTTTTTAATCATCAACCTTATGGGGGTGACTAAACATATCAGAAATTTAAAATCCCATTCCAACATTTCCATACTACCCGGCTCATTCCCACACACCCATAGCATTACAACTTGATGTGAAGAGAGATAGAAGCTAATTTTACCATAGACTTGAGCAAAATAGAGGCAAAAGGCTACATCTCTGCATAATATCTTAGGCACATTCCATGGAAAAAATATGCCCTTTGTGCAGTCATTTGCAATTTTGTTGTATCTGGCTCAAGCTTTCCTTTACTGGTATGTATAACTGAGAGGTCTCCTCCTTGGGAATGAATCACATCCTGCTTTGGTAACATGGTAGGATGTTTTAAAGAGCACATGACCTATGAGAACTTGGTTAGGCCAGAAATTCATCTGTTCTTTATTGGAATATTCTCTTTCATTTTAGTCTTCAGAAAGTTAGTAGGGGATGTATAAGAGCTCTGTGGTTAAGTGGTCAGAGATATGAAGGGGCTTGAGTGAGTCAAAGTCTCAAAGAAGGTAGAATATAATTCTGGAAGGCTCATGAATATGAGTGGAAGAGAGCAATATTGACCACAGCCAGAATGAGCTGGAGTGGAGCAAGGAGGACACCAACAGGTAGTCGAGGTGAAGTTGACAGGGGCTTTCCTTAAACAAGAGAGGTTTCAGAATGGGTTGGACTAGGCAACATTTGAATATATTTGTAGACCTGAAAAACTATAACTGGGACACAAATAAGTGGAAAGATATTCTGTGTTCATGGATTGGAAGGATGAATATTGTTAAAATGTCTTTACAAATGCAATCCCTATCAAAATTCTAATGGTATTTTTCACAGAAATAGTACAAATAATCCTAAAATTTATATGGAACCACAAAAGACCCTGAATAGCTAAAGTGATCTTGAGAAAGAAGAACAAAGATGGAGGTATCACATTTCCTGATTTCAAACCACATTACAAAGCTATAGTAGCCAAAACAGTATGGTATTGGCATAAAACAGACACATAGAACGATGGAACAGAATAAAGAGCCAAGAAATAAACCCATGCATATATGGTCAGTTACTTTATGATAAAGGAGCCAAGAATATACAATGAGGGAAGTACAGTCTTTTCAGTAAGTAGAATTGGGAAAAGTGGGCAGCCAAATGCAAAAGCATTAAACTGGACCCTTCCCTTAAAACATACACAAAAATCAACTCAAAATAGACTGAAGACTTGAACATGATACCTGAAACCATAAAATTCCTAGAAGAAAATAAAGTCTTGGTGATGATTTTTTGGATTTGACACCAAAAGAAAAGGCAACAAAGGAAAAAAAATAAATGAATAGGACTACATTAAACTAAAAAGCTTTTGCACAGCAATGAAAAGGCAACCTATTGAATGGGAGAAAATATTTGCAAATTATACATCTGATAAATGGTTAATATAAAAATACAATAACTCATAAAACTCAATAACAAAAAACAATCAATTAAAAAAATGGACAGAGGATCTGAGTAAACATTTTTCCAAAGAAGACATATAGATGGTCAATAGCTACATGAAAAGATGTTCAGCACTGCCAGTCAAGGAAATGAAAATTGAAAGCACAGTGAGATAACACCACATACTTGTGAGAATGGTTATTATCAAAAAGACAGAAGATAACAAATGTTGGTGAGGATATGGAGAAAAGGGAACCCTTGTGCACTGTTGGTGGGAATATAAATTGATGCAGCCACTGTAGAGAAAAGCATGGAAGTTCTCCAAAAATTAAAAATAGAATTATGATATGTTGCAGCAATTCTAATTCTGGGTACTGATCCAAAAGAAAACTGAAATGAAAATCCTTTCTTAGCTCTTTACATCCCTGGTAGGTGTCAGCAGTCCATCTGCCTCACCTGACATGTCTCTTTTTAATCTTCTGAAGACAAATTCTATCTGACCTTGAGATGCCTCACTCATGATCCCTTACACTATTAGGAGCATGAAAGAACCCACACTCTCCAGTAGGTACAGAGGTCTCCAAAGCCTAGCCTTATGCCCTAGACACTCCACGTCCTAGTGGAAAGGAGGGGATTCTTTTTTCTATGCTACCCTTTCTTACCCTCCCAGGTCTTACAGGACAGGTGCTTCTCTCTGGCTCCCCAGAAGCCCCTGCTTACCATGCTCTGACCTTTATCTTCTCTATCCTGTCAGACATAACTTCCCATCTCTTATCCCTTCCTAGCACCAATTTGTGGACCGCTATCTTTCAAGCAGTCAAACCCAAGATTTTTTGTACATCAGAATCATACAAGAAAGACAGAAAATTTTAGATTACCCCTACTAGCCAAAAAGTTCTTATTCAGGAGGTCTAGGCAGTACCAGGCATGAGGGCCTCAGTGGTCCTCCTGTTTAGTGCACATCAAAATAACTTGGGGAGTTTTAAAAAACACACATGTCCAGATGCCATCCTAGACCTCCTGCAAGTGTTCAATAAATAAGGGCAAGGATTTGTCATTTTGTTTGCCATTATATCTCAATGTCTAACATGCATCAGCAGAATGGTCTCGTATGGGCCTATGGTCTGAATAACATTGGGGAATGCCGTTGACATCTACATAGATTTCTGATTGGCACAATGTGGTGGCCTTGAAACATAGGCATCTGATAAACACTAGGCAAATGAATGGGTGATTGGGAAAGTCTTTTGAAAGCATATTACTTCTCAAGAAGCAAAACATGTTAAAGATTGTAATAGACCACAGTGAGGTTAGTTGTTTGTGGTAGGTTGAAGAATGGCCTCAAAGATGCCCACGTCCTAATCCCTGGAACCTGTGAATACTTTACATGGCAAAAAGAACTTTGCAGGTATATTAAGGATTTTTTTTAAATTTCAGCTTGTTTCAAATATAATTGACCTACAACACTGTAAGATATTTAAGCGTACATCATGGTGATCTGACACATATACATTGTGAAAGGATTCCCCCCCAGAGTTAGCTAACATATCCAACACTTCATATATTTATTTTGTGTGTATGTGTGTGAGAGAACATTTAAGTTTTACCCTCTTAGCAAATACCTAAATACAAGACAGTGCTATCAACTATAGTCACCATTTAGATATTCAGACCTTATTCTGCTTACAGCTGGAAGTTTGTACCCTTTAACAATCTCTCCTTGTTTCCCCCACGCCCCCAGCTCCTGGCAACCACTTTCTACTCTCTGATTCTATAAGTTTGACTTCTCTTTTTTTTCTTTTTTTTTAGATTAAGGATTCTGATAGGAAATCATCCTAGATTATCTGGGTGGGCATGATGAAATCATATGGCTCCTTACAAGTTAAGAGAGGGAAGCTGGAGGGTCAGAATCAGAGAAAGAAATGTGGTGATGGAAACAGATGTCAGAACAATCTGTTCTGCGGGAAGGGGACCACCAGCCAAGGGATGGACGTATGCAGCCTCCAGAAGCTTGAAAGAACCAGGAAGCAGTCTCAGAGCTTCCAGTGGGAATGCAGCCCTGTCAACACCTTGACTTTAGCCCAATGAGGCCCATTTTGAGCTTCTGACCTTCAGAACTGTAACATAATAAATTGTGTGGTTTAAGCCACAAAGTTTGTAGTGATTTGTTATAGTAGCAATAAGAAAATAATATACCTTTCAAGGGATGATTCATAGGAAGGAATTTCATGAAGGGAAGTGTATTCATTTACTGCTGTTGCATAACAAGTAACCACGCACTTGGCTGCTTAAAACAACCCCTATTTACTCTCTCACAGTCCTGTATGTCAAAGTCAGGTGGGCTTGGCTAGGTTCTCTGCTTGGGGTTCCACACAACCAAAGCAAAGGTGCTGGCTAGGCTGCGCTTTTATCTGGAGGCTCTGGGAAAGAATCGCTTCCTAGTCACTTAGGCTGCTGGCTGGATGCAGGTCCTTGGGAGCTGAGGATTGCATTTCCTTGCTGGCTGTGAGCCAGGGGATGATAGCAACTTCTAGAAGCCACCCACATTCCTTGCCAGGGGACCCCTCCAACTTTAAGCAGGCCAGCAAGGGTGCATCAAATTCTTTATGGGCTTAAGATCTCTAACTTCCTCTTTTGTGACCAGCTGGCACAAACTTTGCTTTCAAAGGGTTCATGTGATTGGGGCAGGCCCACTGGGCCATCTTCCTTGGCCATATAATATACTGGTCATAGAGTGATATCTCATCCTAATCACAGGTTGCACCCACACTCAAAAGGAAGGGGCTAACTTTGTCAAAAGGACAAGGGTCTTTGGGGGCCATTCTTAGAATTCTGCTTGCCACACAGAGTTTATGTGCAGCCCTGGTCAGCATTTAAAAGCAGCTCTCTTCTGAGGACTACAGGCAAACAATCCCACATCCAGAACGAGGCATATCCTCCATTAGCTATGGATGAACAGAAAAGGGACTTTGGGTTAGACTGGGGGTGGGAAATGGGAGGTTGAAATAAAAAGGAACCTTAAATGATTCATTCACGGATTTTAATCATTAGGACTTTATCTTTCATAGATTCTTGATTTTTAGATGAGTAAATTCCATTAGCATTCACTCAGTCTTATCGCAGTGTCTGCAGTTTTCAGTAGGGGATTGAGTCAGACTCTAACTTCCTCCGTCCTTGCTTTCCCGCCCTCTCCCAGACCTGACCGCTCCCTTAGACAAAAGGGATACACATTTTGACACCAAATGTCATCAAAGTCCCATTGTGAGTTGAGATTCTCATGCAAATCAAAGCACTATAAAGAAAACAGGAAGGAGCTCCTGAATGTGTGAGATCTTTCTTAAGCAAGTCCTTCATTTTCTTTAAGCAGTGGATTTCTATTCTTTCCACCAGGTGGATTCATTTTGGTTTTAAAAAAATCATTGAACTTTAAAATTCACATCCATTTTCCTGTAGTTTAGAAATCTTCTGAGAGCCAGCTATTTCTTCAATCACTCTCCGTTAAGTAATTCTTATTCAATTTCTAATCTACAGGGTTTTCTGACTTTCTGCCTTCAAAGAGATTTGGTAGACAGGGATCACAGCAGCCTCATCTTATCCTGAAGTTCTGCCACCCACCCAGAGTCTATGCTGATATTTAGAGCTATTTTTGTCCTATCTTGTTAATGTCAAAGAACAAAGCTAAGGTCCCACAACGGAAGCTCTTGGGAGCATCCGCTCAGTTACTTTTATATTCTCCACTTTCTTTTATTTCCTGTCATGTCTTGCTTCTTCATAAGGTTATCCAGTTTGGAATTCATAACTTGTTTTCTGATATTTGCCCATTCCCTGAACAGGAGAATCTTAGCTCCTCCTCTCTCCTAAAAGCAAACTGATTGATGATTGGATCTTTAATATCCTACCCGGCCCCTCTTCTTCCCCATGAAAATCTGAAGAATTATGAACGGAGATTGTTACATTGTATCTCATTAATAGCTTCCCATTATACATTTCAAAAAGGAGCTTTCAGAAAATTTTCATATTTGTATACATAGAAAACAAGCTGTTAAGAATTTAATTCCCATGTACGAGCATGAAATGCCAGCCCAGGAAATTTCTTCATAACACATTAGAGGTAGGGGTTAGATCATAGTCTTCTGTCACCCCTTTAGGGCCCTTGTTCTAAGCTTATGCTGTTCATTTTGATACAGACCTTTTCTCAGTCATTTGCCAATGTCTTGTGGCAGTCATTGGTATAGGTATTTGATAGTATTCAAAGAATCTAGGAAGAGCTGAATTCTTTCTGCTCCTCAAGCTTACCTTCTTCCATGCATTCTCAAGAAAACAAGAAAAATGAAAACCCATTTACAATTTTATTAAAAATTATCCCAGGCCTCAATTTCTCCACAGTGAAGCACTCTGGAAAGCCTGGAATCCGTCCCCCTCCCCACCCAGACCCAAGTGCACCTGAAAGGAGAAGAGGAGAGAGCTGGGGGACCAGATGGCGGGGTCTCCTCAAGGACCCAGGCTTGGTCGCTCCTGACCAGTTGCTCAAGAAGAAAGGAAATGGAGGTGCACGTTTCTGTGAAACTTCTCCCTCCACCCTCTGCTTTTTCACCACTGGACTTCTTTCCATCCTCAAAACACACCAGTTTCTTTTCTCTCTCTGAACCTTGCATTTGCTCATCATGAGCTTCTCCAAAAGTCACTTTTTCCTGACCTTCAGGTCATAATTCAGATGTCACTTCCTCTGAAAGCTCTTCCTCAGCCATCCTAGTCAAGGCATCATTCCTGGCCCTCTCCACATATGAGCCTACTTCACACTCTTTACAGCATTTATTGACAAAGCATGTGTGTTCCTAGTCCGCCTCCTCTTGTTAGAATGTCAGGGGAATGCTCTTATTCATTGCTGCATATCCAGCACCTAAAAACATCACATGGTTCATAGCAGATGCTCAGCAAGCACTGATTGACTGGTTCTTCATGACCCCATTCCTTAGTACACATAATCCAATCAATGTCTTGAAATCTGGCCAATCAGATCAGCATTACCGTTTCTAGGGGAGGAGTGACAAATAGGATGAGAAATCCTCTGTATTCGTTATCTATGGCTGCCTGCATAGCAAACTACCCCAAAAGGTAATGGCTTAAAACAATGAACATTGATTACCTCAGTTTTGGTGGTGGAATTCAGAATTGGCAAAGCTAGATGGTTCTTGTTCTGGGCTTCTCATGGGCTGTCAGTTGTCTGGAGCTACAGCCCTCGAAAGGCTTAATGGAGCTGGAGGATCTGCTTCCAGGAAGGCTCACTCACATGACTGTTGGCAGGGGGCCACACTTCCTCGCCACACTGACCTCATCATCAGGCTTTGTAAGCCTCTTAACCACCTGGCAGTTGGCTTCCCTCAAGCCTATGATACAGAAAGAAAGGCAGAAACCACAAAGTCTTCTATGACCTTGCCTTCAAAGCAACAACCATCACTTCTTCTCTATTCTATAGTCCCACATTCCAAACCTGGAATAGTGTGGGAGAGAACTACACAAGGGTATGAATCCCAAATGGCAAGGGCTAGTGGGGGCCCTTGAAACTATCCATCACACCTTTCTTCACTCCATTGCTTAGATTTTTTTTTTATGTCTGCAGAACTGACTTGCTGTGATAGATTAGATAGGAACAGATCAGGGGAAGTGAAGACTAGGAACTTAGCCACTGACTGGAGGGTTGGAGTGGATGGAGCCTGTATGCAAGATGCAGAGAATTCCAGTTTGGCAGGCGGTGCAAAGTATCTGGAGAAAATGACAAGAGAGAACAGTGCCAACTGTAGAAAGTCGTCCACAAGACATGGAACAATGTATAAAAGGAGGCCAACAAGAGGACAGAGCCCAGGGATGGGCACCCACAAGCAGACTGTATTTGAAGATTAAAGCAGAAAGAAATCCAGAAAGTTCATGGTGGAGTATCAGACTCCAGCTCCACACTTAAGTTACCAAAACAGGACTCCGATCTCAGAGACTGTTCCAGCAAGTCCTTCACTTTTTCTTGTCATTTTCCATTGTTTCCCTCAAAAATGATTCGAAAGGTCATTGCTCACTTCATTTCCTGAGTCATAGAAGATTCCCTGCTTCTCATCAAATTGAGACATTTGAAGTCAATGTCCTTTCTTTACTGTGTCCCTTCCTGCAGCCAAAAATGATGAACAACCTCTCTGATAGTAAACAGAAACAAAAAAGCCTTTCTTTATGTTCTGAAAGTGCTGGGTCTCATCCAACATCTTAGCTTTTCTTGTCATCCAAACTCCACACAGAAGCCGAAACCCAGCGTTTCTCCTTCTTCACCTCCTATTTACTCTGAAATCTGGTTTATTTCCTGCTATTCTGATATAACTCAGTGAGGTTACCAACCACATCCCTATTTTACTACAGAAGTTGTCTGCAATCCTTTTCCTCCAAGGGCCTTTCTCTCACACCCAGGACGCCAGGACCGCCCTCTCTTAAGGGAGCACCCCCAGCCTTCGGCTTCCACGACACCCTTCCCCCTGGCTGTCCTCCTCCTTCTAACTGCTCCTCTGGAAAGCCCCTTACTTTGATTTTGGATCGCTGCTCCTTCCACTCCACAAGCCCCATCTGAGCGACCCAGCACTCTTGCAGCTCAACTGTGACTTCTGTGCTTACACCGGACATTAGATTCCCAAGGGCAGACCTTTCCCAGGAGCTTCACATTCCTGTGATCATGTGACGTCCCCCTGCCGGGTCTCCCCAGACAAGTGCCCTCAACTGTCTGTACAACATAACACGTCACCAGCCTCCCTAAGTCTGCTTCTCATGCATATTTGTTCTCATTGGCTGGCAGCACTATCTACACGGGCCCAAGCTAGAAAGCAAGGTGTCACCCTTGATGGCTTTCTTTCCCTCATCCTCCCATTCACTCAAACATCAGCCCTGCTGGCAGTAGTTCTTCGCTGCCTAGTGATCCCTTTCTCTCCATCTCCTCACCTTACCCTAGTTGAGGCTATCATTATTTCTCTGCTGACTACTTGACTAGTTTCCTAGCTGGTCTTCCCACTTCCCTTTAAGCCTCCTTAAAACTTTCTTTCACAGAGCTGCCAATGGACTCCATCTACAATCACAAGCTTGACCGTCATGGACAGAAACCCTTTGATGGTTTCCCCATTGTCTTCAGTTTAAAGCGAAACTGTATCACGTTGCACACAAGATGGTGCAGGAGCTGGTGCCTGCCCTTCTTGCTCTCTAATTTCATGTTCTTGCATTTCCAGGAATGCTAAATACCATGTTCTTGCATGAACACACCACATTATTTCTTGCATTTTGCTTTTGGTAATGCTAAACCTTCTTCATGGAATGCATATTTCCATTTTGCCTGCCCAATCCCTGCTCCTCCTTTAAAGTTCATCTCAGGCTGACCTCTTCCAAGGGGAATCATCCGACTGCCTCCATCTGCCCTGACGGTCTGGGCATCCTCACCCGGAGCCCCCAGGAGAGCATCCATGGATCTCTGACACTGCACTCCCCCCTGGCTCCCCAGAAGCCTCTCAGCAATATGAGGGCAGACGCTGGGCCTTTTGTAGGGTATCCTCAACACTCTGCCCAGTACTTGGCACATCACGGGCCTTAGCAACCTCTCTGTTAACTAATGAAGCGAACTGCCTGGGAAGAATTTTTCCACTTTCCAGTGCAGGGTCAGAACAGAGAATGTTCTCTACCATGCCTTGGCAATTGGCACAAATTCCCATTCTACGGGCCTCAATTCTGGATTGGCACTCAGGATTGCACAGGTCATGACCTCTCGGGTGCTAGAAAGCTGAGGCAAGCAGGAAGCATCCCCCCTCAGGAGGTGGTGTCTCTGGGCAGTCACATGCATGTGGAGGCTGCCAGGGCTAAGGGACATGGGAAGTCAGGAGGGCTGAGGAAAACCCACAATCACCTAGAAGCGAGAACACCCGGACAACAGGCTGTGCCTCACAACCCCTCTCCAGAAAGGTCTGCTCATGTCACTAGATTCTGGTCAACAGGACTTCAGTGGAAACGGTATTAAATTTATGTAAAATATCCTTAAATGGAATGTATCGGCTCTTCCCTTTTCCTCCATTCTGCCGGCTGGAATGTGGATAGTTTGACTGGGCCTGGAGAAATACCATCTTGGATCATGAGCTAACCATGAACACAGGCCACTGAGGGAAGAACAATGAAAAGAATCAAGGTCAAGGACACCTACAGCCCCATACTGGCCTTGGGCCATGCCTTTCACTCTTTTATATGAGAGAGAAATACTTTTCTATCTTGTTTAGCCAAACCTAACCATAAGAAATATAGGCAGTTCATACAACATTCCTAGGGAATTCCGAGCTTCTTAATGCCCTACATCTCAACTATATTCCTGGACTTGAAGGTGTAATGTTTTTACTTATTCAAGATTTTACTTACTGAGGATTCATGGAATGAGAGCCATCCAAACAGTCAGAGTGAGTTTGGAAATAGAATACAGCTGCAAATAAGTTCCACAGGAAAACTTACTGGCATTTTGAGGAAAAATAATGCTGTTGAATGCTTTCCTGACTGCTGATGAGGTCACACATACTGACAACACATTCTCCTCCCAGCAATGTCTATGCTTTTAACTCAGTCTGGTGTGTTATACTACAGGCAAAACTGACCAGTGAACGGGATGGGATAGTGCTTATGAGGTTGACAGATCATTCCTTGGGGTGAGGAATTTCCTGAAAGAGTGAAGGAGCCCAGAAGATACTCCAGGCCATAGCGAGCTGTCTCCTGAACCCATTCTACCACTCAGAGATGTATCTGGACGAACACTCCTGAGAAGTCGCAGCTGCATCAGTCATCCGTACTTCTGTGAAAATTGTGTTCAGTCAGACCAATAATTAGCAGTGGGCAGCTTCAAGGGAATGGAGTTTGCAAGGAGGCAATAATGAGGAGAAAATAATGGTGGTTCATTTGGGCGATGCTAGGCTTGACTGGGACCTGGCAGGTCAGAGTCTACAGGGCTGGGGGAAGGGGAGTGTTAGAGGCTTGCCTGGACTTGCCTGGAGGCTGGAAATCAGGGCCTGGTCTCCGGTGGCCTAGTCCCACGAGCTGATGGTGGCAGTCATTTAGCGAGAGCTACTGATGAGGAGACTGAGTCCCAGGGGATTTAGGGAATTTACGCTGGTCAAAGAGAGTCAAGCTGTCTGACCCCACTTGGTCTGACCCCCAAAATGCAGATATCGTCAGGGCAGGGCCACCAAGGGCCTTTCCATCCAGCTTCTTCTCACTCTTTCCAGCAGCTCGTGGAAAGACAAGAAGAAACAAGGGACAAGAAGGGCCAGCTTGCTGTGCAAAAGGACAGAGAGAAACAGCCTGGCCCCCCACTTGATCTCTGCCCCCTGGTCCTCTCCATCTTTCCTATTGCTCTTGGGATTTTCAGTGCTTCCCAAACCTGGCTGCTTAGGGAAATTTTGCAAATAGAGATTTCAGGCCCCAAGCCCAGCCGACTAATTCTGAAGGCTTTGGTGGTGTGACCTGCAGCCCAGGCTGAGGATAACAGGGAATGGGGGGAGAGAGAAGCCTCAGAAATCTGCTTCTCAGATACAAAGTCCTCCTGTGTGTTCAAATCTTTTATGACCCCAAAAAACTACCTCTGTGTAAAGCCAGTGAGATGAGTTGAGAGAAACATCATCCCCTGTTGGAGGCTCACAAGGAAAATACAGACCAGGAAATGATATGGAAACCAAGCATTCCTTAAAATGCTTCCTCAGTTTCCTTAAACAGTCTATTCCCCTTTGGTAGTGGGTGTAACTCCAGGGGGAGGGGGGGAATCTTTTTCCCAGCCCAGGTCAAATTACCTTTGAAACCAAAATCAGTCAGAGGGAGAAATAAGGTGGGAGAAACTCATTCATTGCTTACAAGCAGTTGTCCACTTCTGTTTGCCCGTGTCTCTCACCACCCAGCTTCAAAAAAGGGACCCCACCCAACCTCTCCAGTCCAGATATGGCCTCACTCCCCCTTGGAATTACCTACTGTTATGGAGATGGACCACTTCTTCCCACCCCTTGGAAACGCCTATTGATATAGAGATGCACTAAGGCCAGGCCAAGAGATTCTGGAAATATTGCAATTTTACCCACAGTAGGGAAGCAACGATCCTGACCTAGGAAAACGGAAAAGTAGGTGAAGCTCATCCTGGCTTTCCTTCATCTTTGCTTTGCTCTGAACAGGTGCCCAGCTCATCCAGTCCCACAGTTGCTCTGAACACTGCTTCCGCACCCCTTCCCAGCCCTGTGCTTTACAGGCAATGCATCTTCCTGCTCGTTCCACCTTCTTTGTTCCCAGACTCACCTAAAATTCAATATCCTTATGTTTATTAGGCCAAGAGAGTTGTCACTCACAAAGCAAGCTAGTAAGTGGTTATCCCTTGAGGTACTGATGACTTCCTACATTCCCTAGAGAGTGCCACACTTTCTGTCACCCACTCTGTTTCCTCATAGTGTTGCTTGTAAGATCTTCGTGAGAGGCTATATGCTAAGGAATTCAGTAATTCCCTTGAGAACAGCCAAAAATTGATGAAATGGTTACAACATAGAATATTGGCATTTTGGAAATCTAGCTCCTGGTGACTAAAGATGTAGGTGAGGACAACAAGCCAGTTTTACAGTGTCACCCTGGATCTATTGCCTTGAAGTATTTTTGAATAAAATAATTGTATATCCTGCTTTGTTCAAGCAGAGTGACTGTCATCTATTCTTGCATGAGCACTCAATGGTGGCAGCACGATCAGCAGAGTGGCCTCCTGATTGTCTCCATTCAAAGAGAGAGCTGTGAGATGGGCCATTCGAAGTCAAATTCTACTTAATTTAAGAACATACACACTGATTCGGGGTACCAGGAGGTTTGCTTTATGACTGCAGAATGTTAGAAAGAGAAGGGGCTTCTCAGAGTCTATTTTTCTTTGGCTGATGACAAAGTTGGTTTACCACCTCTGTGCACCCCTGCTAGCTCCCAAGGAAAGAGGAAGCTCTAAGGATTGGTGTGTACTGAGGGCTGGAGAGAGATTAAACACCTTCAAAACATATGGACAGAGTGTCCTCCAAAGCCTTCTTCCTGTCCCTCAGTAATCAGCAAATCAGCAAAACCAGATCAATTTCTGATGGTTGAGGATCCTAGTAGTATTTCCAAGAGGAGATATTCAGTGTTCCATTTACGGAAAGATGTCCCCAAACGCCAAGAGACCCTTTATTCAGGACACACCACCCTAGATGAAGAACAGATGCATAGGATGCTGTATTATACCAGTGACATGGTGAGCAAAGTCAACTGAAAGTCCCCAGAATCCCCATCCTGTTAGCAGAAATGCAAAAATCACAACAAATTCACAAGCATTGTTGGGTAAGGGCTCTTTGTGAATATTAGGTGATGGTAAGATGCCCTTTCAATCTTTGCCCCTCTGGGCCCTCCAATCCCTGTACACCCACAACCTTTTTTCTACTTGGCTATTGTGACCTGGACAATACAATAGCTCAAAGTCCCCCTGACTCAGCTTTGACTTCAAACACGTACTTGCTGTGACACTTAACTCTTTTAAAGGTTGGTCCTGCCATGCAGGTTTTTATATTTAATTCAAACATTCCCATAAAGCGTATGAGATACTAGATCATTCCCCCATGGCCCATACTTTGACTGGGACTCTGTGTTTATAATAAAAACTGTTGTTTTGTATTGAAAACAGGCCCAAAGCACCAAACCTACCAAGTTGAAGTTCAAGTCTCCGAACATTAGACAGGAGCTCAGTCTGTGTTTGGACCTTCTTGATATTGGCCAGAGACATGGGTTTTGAAAGACGGCTCTTGAACTTCTCATCAGGAAGGCTGCAGCCTGCAGCGGGAGCCATGGGAGGCCTGCCAGCAAGGCGGGGGCCCGGAGTGAAGCCCGACACTGCGACTGTGAAATGAGCCAGTGCAGGAGGTTTCTCCCGAGGCATCACTTTTTATCGGATCAATGTGTCATCAAGACTTTCCCCATTATATCACGCTGTGTCCTTCTCAAAGGACACTCACATACAGCAGTCCCTCCCTGCCCGCTGCCAGCAGCAGGGTGAAAGCATGAGGACCCCTCTTGGGTGCCTGCGACCTGATGACGCCCACTCACCTCCCAAACCTCACAGCTTCTTCACGCCACCCGCCAGGAGGCCATCAGGACAAATCTCCTCATCAGCCACCCCCAGGTGCTCCCTGGTCTTCCACCCTCATCCCTCACAGCGCTGTATATTGTCTAGATGGTCCCATCTCCCACTCTTCCATACAAAGCAAAAGCTACCCATGTGACTCTCTGGAACTCAAGGTTAGTCAGCAGCAAAATCTTCCATATGCTTTTATCTGAATATTCCCTCACCTGCATAGCCTGCCCGAATCCGGGCTGCACCCCAAGGCCACCACTGTCTCTGCAGCTCTCCTAAGTGGTGGCTACTCTCTCCCTCAGCCCCTCACAGCGGCAGGCCTGGAGTGGGGGCGGGTATGTCTTTGGTCCTCATGATCCCCCTTCCAAAAGTGGTCTTATCTCTTTCCCCCCACTCCCCTCCCATTTTTGAAGCTCATGCCACCAGACTAATGCACTTGCTCAACGCCCATCTTCCGCAGTCATCTATAAACCCTTGTGCCCAGGAGAGTCTAGCTGCTGGGTCCCTGCCCCTCTCTCCAATGCCGCATTTGTCAGGACCCTTGAGGGTTTTGTTACCACTGAGATGGAACCTCTAATCTCCGGTCTCTGAAGGCTTTGATCTCCTCTTCTCAAAGGACTGTGTCCTTATTCCACCTCATCCGCACACCTCAATCTGTCACAGCGGCTGACTGCACTCTGCTATAGACCCAACTCCAGAGCCTCCTTTTCTGATCACATTCTTCCAGTTTTTGAGTCTCTCCCTCTACTAGCTCAGCTTCAAAAATTCTTCAGTCCTATTTGGGACTGTATCAGATTCCAATTACTGCTGTAATAAATCACCACACATTTAGTGACTGAAAACAATGCAAACATAGTACTTTCCAGTTCTGGAGGACAGAGGTCTGAAGCCAGTTTCACTGGGCTAAAGCCAGTGTCACCAGAGCGGATTGCTTCCAGAGGCTCTGAGGGGAGAACCCACTCCCTGGCTTGTGGGCTCCTCCTCCACCTTCAAAGCCCACACTCCTATCCATGCTTCTGTCATCGTTACAGTGCCTTCCTCTCTGCCTCTGATCCTTCCGCCTCCCTCTCAGAAGGACTCTGGGATTGCATTGTGTCCACTGGGGTAGCCCAGGGTGCTCTCCCCACCTCAGGACTTAACGCAATCACAGCTACAAAGTCCCTTTTGCCACAGAAGGTAATGTTCACAGGTTCCACGGATTAAGACTCGGACGTCTCTGGGGGAGCATCTTCAGCCTACCACAGGGACCTGCGTGTGGTCCTGCCACCTTTTACTCCTCCTCCAGCCTCCTCACAGCCTCCTTGCCCGTTAGATTCCATGGCAAACATCACAGTCCATCCCCTGACTGTATCCTGAACTCCCCTGTGCCTCTCTTCTTTTGTTGTTCTTGTCTGAAAACTCCCAATTTGGCTAAATTCAACTCTCTGAATTTTGAAAGTTTACACCAGGAAGCTGGATGTGGATGGAGAAAAACATCTCATCTATGTTGATGGCTTCATTTAAATTCCTAACCACTGATTCCACAGGACCCAAGCAAGCCCACCGTGGGTCCATGGTCTGTTCTCTTACCCACACTCCTAGATGATGATTATCACACTCCCATCCCTCCTGTTTGGGCTACAACCTTTGCCTTCCTTCTTATGTCACTACAAGATGGAAGCAGTCAGGAATCTCTCACCACTGGCCTCTCTCTGTGCCTTCCCTCCAGAACTAAGGAAGAGTGATCTTGTTCCCAGGGAAGACCAAGCCCACCCTGCTGGGGTTCCCGGGGTCCCATCCCTCTCTCCAGGTTGTTTCCCTCGTTGCTGTTCTCCTGCTGGTGTATACTTCCATTTATCCTGTGCTACTGTGTCATTCCCACCATGTATGTAACACTCTATTTACATGTATGCAATAGTAGAGTGTCTAATACTACAATATTTCCAGACTTAAAACAAAAACAGCACTATTTTGACCACCTTCTCCATATGTTTTCATTTCTCTGTTCTCCTTCCAGCGAAACTCATTGAAAGATTTGCTTCCTGGCTTTCTCTACTTCCTTTTCTTCAGGGCTGCTGCTGGCACTTACAGTATGAGTTTTAAAAAGCTTTGTAAAAACGGTTCACATGAGTTATCTCACAGTGTCTGTAGGTCAGTTCTGGCACAGCACGGATTCTCTGCTCACGGTGTTCCTGACACGAAATCAATGCGCTGGCCAGGACTGCAGCTCATCTGGGCTCCAAGTCGGCTTCCAAGCTTTCTGATCATTGGCAGTTTCTCACGGTCATAGGACTAAGGTCCTGTTTTCCTTCAAGCTATTATCTGAGGGCCTCTTTCAGCTCCTAGAGATGCCCATAGCTCCTTCTCTGTGGCCCCCAGAAGCAGGTCATAGCCTGAGGCTTTGCTTTTTGTAGGCCAGTTGGAGTGTATCTCTCTGACTTTTCCTAGTAAGAGGAGAAAACTCTCTGCTTTTAAAGGGCCTATGTGATCAAGTCAGGTCCAGCCTAGGTCAGCTGATGGGAGAACTTAATTATGTCTGCTAATTTCACAGCAGCACCTTAGTGCTTAGTACGGAGACTATTGTTTGATTGAATATCCGGGAGAAGTATGTATAAACCAGGGCCTAGAATCTTGTGGGCTATCTTAGAATTCTGTCTATTCCATGCAGACAAATTACCAAAAAAACCATCCTTTCTTCTAGAGTGACACAGCCCATCCAGGGTGGAGGACTTGACCAGTGAAGGTCCACCTGGGTAGACTGGATCCCCGCTTGCCCTGAAGCTGGGTACTTTTGTGCAGTCTCTTCGTGGCAGTCACACGTCCTCCCATGCTCTCTGATCGAGCCTACCCCGCCACACCAGTACAGCTCCCCTTTCAACACCAACAGTGACCTCCATGTTGTGAAATGCAATGCTCGGTTCTCTTTATTATACCTGTTACAGCCTGGATGTTTGTCCCCTTCCCCAAATTCATATTTAAAGCTCCAACCTCCAGTGTGATGATATTAGCAGGTGGGGCCTTTGGGAGGTGATTAGGTGTAGAAGAGGTCATCAGAGTGGGGCCCTTAGGAAGGGGTTGATGTTCTTGCAAAAAGACGAGGAGGCACCGGAGCCTCATCTCTGCCGTGTGAGGATGCCGTTAGCAGGCGGCCATCTGTAAGCTAGGAAGGGGGCTCTCAGGAGGAACTGAATCTGCTGGCACCTTGATCTTGGACTTCCCAGCCTCCACAACTGTAAAAGATAAATGTCTGTTGTTTAAGTCACCCTGTCTGTGCCATTTTGTTATAGCAGCTGAGCTGAGACAATACCTGACTTTAAGCATCATTTGCTAGTAGATCTCCGTGTGCCTCAGAACACACTTTCTTCTGTTAGTTATGGGGCCCTCTTCTCTTTTGATTCTTCTTCCATGTGATTAGCTATTCTTTGTCAGTTCCATTTGCTGATTTGTTTGTCTTTCTTTTCTTTAAACCTTGAGACTCCTTGAGTTTCAGTCCTTAGACTTCTCTTCAACATCTGTACTTACGTCTGACGTGGCCTTGCCCTTAACCACCATCTAACACTAATGATTCTCAAGTGTCCATTTCCTGCATTCTCATGTCTCTACATCCAGCAGGCTCCCCGACATGCTGGACATTTCCAGTTGGACTACAGCTGCTACCTTAACATGCCTGAAATCAAACTCATACATCACCTCATGCCAAAAACCAATAATAAAAATAAGTTTTTTTTAAAAAAAAACCTGTTCTTGAAATGTTCCCCTTTCAATAAACGGCATTTTTGCAGGCTAAACACTGCAAAATCCTCCCTGAGCATTCTCTTCCTTCATTTTCTACATCCAGTCCACAGGCAAGTCTAGGTTCTACCCTCAGAGTATATATACCCAGACACTAACCATTTCTTCCCCTGGAGCCAGGCCATCACCCTCTTAGCCTGGATCACCATGCAAAACTTCTGGAAGTCCTTCCTGTTTATACTATTGGCTCCTCACGGTCTCCTTCCCACATAGCAGCCAGAGTTAGCCTTTCAATAAGTGTGTCACACCTACTCAAGGCCTACAGATAACTTCCTGCTCAAAGGAGAAGCCAAAATCTTCAGAAAGGCTTCCCTGGCCCTAGACCTCTGTAACCTCACGCTGATTTTCCCTCCCCCAGCTCACTCTGTTTCGGTCCTACTGGTCCACGTGCTCTTCCCAAGTCCTCCAGTGGAAATCCTTCTCCCGGATCTTTACTCCCAGTGATCTCACTCCCTTAACCATTTTTCCTTCCAGATGACCACATAGCTTGTTCTGTGGTTCAGATCTTTGCTCAAAAGCTACCCTCCTTATACATTATATCCCTCATCTTGCTTTTTCTTTGTTTATCACCTTTGGATATAGAGCATTTTGTCTATCTGGTTCACATCCTCCAACCATTTCACCCCCTGGCCTGACTTCATGGGGATAGAGAGCTATTTGCATATGTCCAAAATGATTTCACTGAGTTGGTGCTCAAAAAAAATTTGTTGCTTAAGGAAGTACATTTTTATCTTATCACCACTTCTTGAAATCAATGCAAGTAATGAAATTAATAATTTCTAAGAGGACAGACATAGTACTTACCATCGGAATAAGGTTGTCCTACTATTCTAACACAAATACTAGATAGAAACTCTTTTTCAGTTCAAAATTATTTATATTATGGAATGTCTAATGATGACAATCAGCATTACATTCTTTCTCTTACCAAATAAGTAAGAGTAATTTAAAAACCTCCAACAAACCACACAGTTTGGTTTTTATTGACTCAGTACTGGTTCTGTTATAGCCATTAAACCAAGATTACTCATAGCACAAAAACTTATTCTGAATCTAGTATTCAGTACAGAAGTTAGAGCAATTGTCAAACTAATTTTTACATAGCATAGCAGGTTCCCTTGGAAAACACATTTCTATTTACCAAGAAATGATGATTGCTCAAGGGATTTGAACATCATGTCCCAAATACCAATGCTTCTCCTAAAGACAATTTGGAGGGATCCCCTTTTTTTCATGTTGACAACCTCCGGATTTGAATTACTCATCAAAAGATTGGTCACAATCAGCCAAATGCAAAAGACTCAGAGCATGACATCATGAATTCTAACTACGCCTAGATTTCGAGACTTCTTAAGTTCACATTTGTGTCTTTGCAATCAATTTATGATCTGCATAAAAAGAAACTCATTTTTCTGCAATGTGAATATGGCCTTCATGCCAGAAAATTGTAGCATCAGTTTTTGAAAGGCACATTGGGACTAAAATATTGAAAATTCTTGATTCAAACTTGATGAAGTTACCAAAAGTATTTTGCCTTCAAAAAGTTCTGCAATGAGTAATTTAAAAATTTGCCTGTCCTCTGATTTGTAAGTTCAACTTCTATAACTATATCCTACGGAAGTAGACCTGCAATGGCACTTGGATAGAAAGTGCCCAGGATTCAGAAAGAGACAGACCTGAGTTCTGGCCCCTGCTCCAGCATGAATACCATGTGCATTGGTATAACCCTCTCTGTCTGAGTTCCTGACGTGCTAATTTACCGTGTTGTTCACCACTGCATAGTACAGTGGTTCTCACTATCCCTTCACTGAAGGAAAGACAAAGGATCTTCCTTTCTAAATCTCCAAATAGTAACACAATCTTTAACGACTTTGAAAATGTCAACTCTGGCCCCGCAGTTGTCACTGCGCTATGAATGAAATCAGACTGTATGACTGAAAACCAAGATCATTAACCCATATAAGTATTTCCTTAATACAACAAATAAAAAGGTCAAGAAAATTTGTACTAGCAAGTCCATTAAGGACATTATTAGGGGTTTGAGTCATATTAGCACCTGAATAAGATGAACTTTCAGTTCACAACTAGGAAATTTGATATGAATAACATCATACATCTTTCAGGATTGTTGTAAGAACTGGAGTTATTAGAAATATAGTCCCCATAAGCAGGTCTATATGTGGCATATATATAGTTGGAATATTATTCAGTCATAAAAAAGAATGAAATACTGATATATGCTGCAACATGAATAAACCTTGAAGACATTGTGTTAAGTGCAAGATGCCAGACACAAAATCACACACTTATGATTCCATTTATATGAAACATCTAGAATAGGTAAATCCATAGAAATAGAAAGCAAATTAGTGGTTGCCACAGGCTAAGAGGAGTGAGGAATGAGGAGTGACTGCTTAATAAATCTGGGGTTTCCTTTTGGGGTTTTGAAAAAGTTCTGGAACTAGATAATAGTATGATTGCACAACATTATAAATGTGCTTTATGCCATGGATTGTACATTTTCAAATGATAAAATGGTAAATTTTATGTTATGTAAATATTTTTTTAAGTTACCTGAAAAAAATTTGCAAAATTGTATTTACACATAGATAGTGAGAAGGTACTAGTGGTTACCAAGGGGGAGGGGTTGGGGAAGGTAGGCGGGAGGGGAGCAGGGGATAAAGGGGCACAATAATTTGCAATCACAATGTAGGTTGATCATGGGGACAGTAGTACAGCACAGAGAATACAGTTAATGGTTCTGTAACATCTTACTACATTGATAGATAGTGACTGCCCTAGAGGGGGTAAGGATTTAATAATATGGGTAACTGTTGAACCACTGTGTTGTATATTTGATACCACCATTAAGATTGTATATCAATGATACTTTAACAAAAAATTGTATTTATGGTCATACAGTCATCTATATAAATCTATACACACACACACATATACTGGAATTTATACACCAAAATATTAGTGGTGGTATTTCTGGGTATATCACAGGGGTTTTTTAATCATCTATATTTTCACACACAGGGTGTGTTTATAAGGTAAGGGTTCAGCACCATTCCATAATTGCTCCCTGCCTGCTCACAGTTCTGAATGTGCTTCGCTGCACAGAGCCATTTTGCCCTGTGCATCAGAACTTAGGAGGAACTAAGCCCCACTCTTAACATCTAATTTGCAAGTCAGCATAGTAAGCCTAGAGAGTAAGCAAGAATCATTGCACCTAAATCATGGCATGACAAGATAACTTTAACACTTGCTGTTACAGTATACACATAGACACACACACACACACACACACATGTGTGTGTGTGTAAATGACCAATTAAAACGAAATCACCTGGGGGGAGGCAGGTGGGAGAGAGGGAGAAGGGGATTGAGGGGCATTATGATTGGCACACATGGTGTGTGAGGGGTCACGGGGAAGTCAGTGTAGTGCAGAGAAGACAAGTAGTGACTCTGTGGCATCTTGCTATGCTGACAGATAGTGACTGTGGTGGGGTGTGTGGGGGC
Source organism: Manis javanica (assembly GCF_040802235.1). Taxonomy (NCBI): domain Eukaryota; kingdom Metazoa; phylum Chordata; class Mammalia; order Pholidota; family Manidae; genus Manis; species Manis javanica. The sequence goes on along the minus strand of NC_133167.1, from coordinate 12,768,251 downwards.
GGGACTAGATAATACGGGTGACTGCAGTAACCACAATGTTGCTCATGTGAAGCCTTCATATGGTTGTATATCAATGATACCTTAGCAAAAAAAAATGGACAAAGGAAAAGACAATATTTTGCAAGTATGTATGCTTCCTTCTGTGGCTCCTAAATAAAATACAATGACTAAAGAAAAAAAAAATCACCCTGTCGCTCTACCCTTAACGGAGGGTTCAAATACCAGGCAATGAGGTTCAAAACAAGGTATTTGGCAACTCTACTCAAAATTGTATTTATTTCTCTTAATAACCCTGTGAGGAAGATATTATTGTTCATATTTTACAATAAAATTTGGCCTCAGTGTGAGTAAATGTCTTTGGGTTGGGAATGCTGGTGAATGGTGGACCTAGAATTCAGACCTGGGCTTGTGGGAGCCTGTAGCTCAGGCTCTGCCCACCATGACATACGGTCTCCTGTCATTTGATGGATGGGGAAGCAGAGGCCCAGACCTGACCAAGCCAAAGTCACAGTGAATGTGTGATAGACTTAGGGTGTGGTCCTAGGTTTCCCAGTTGAGTGAATTTCCATTAAACTCATCTGCCTCCCAGGCATTTCTTACAGAGACTGACTACATAGATAGCATTGCTTCAAGAAGGCATCCAAAGGACCACACCACAACACAACCTCCAAGAATTAGTAAAAAGACAACTGATACTTTAGAATAAATGTATTTATATGCCAAGAGAATAATGGTTTAACCAAGAATAAAGTTCTAACATAAAGATACAAGACATTCCAAGTTCAAGCAGATGAAAATTCATTGTTTTAAATGGTATGATGATGAAGGGATAACACTGAAATAAGATCTACATTGAAACTTGAAGTGACATGCAAAATGGACAAGCCCCTCTTAAAGACAGAATGAAACAAAACTTGGTATGAGCTTTGCAGGCAGAACCCACTGCCAACCTGGTGAGCTATCTGGAGCCTTTGTTAGGGGGATATAACTGTGTTCGAGCAGGTTTTGATATTCAAACCACACCCCACTTGCCTCCATGGGTAGTCTAAAGGTGAAACTTATCTAGACCCCATTTGTAGGAGTGTGACCAATGTGGAACTTTGCAGACTAAAGAGAAAACATAAATGTTTTCTTCATTTGCAACATTCTAACATAGCAGGTTATTCACCCAGATAAGTCTACGCTGGATTCTATTTTGCACACTTCCTCATGCTTCTAAACACCTTTCAACCCTGCTCGGAGCCCTTCTGGGACTCTCCAAGGCACGTGTCAGCCAGGTGGCCTTGGAACCCTCGAGGTCTTGCTGCAGGCATTGGTGCTAAAATTACATTTCTTTCCTGAGTCTCTGACCACCTTGATCTTCCTTAAATATCTGACCTTCTCTTTTCCTTCAATACATTCTAAATAAATTCAAATTCACCGACTTGACCTGATTCACTCGTGTCTCGTTTCCATGCTTCGGCCAGCTATGCTTTCTGTTCCTGCTTTGTCACACCTCTACCTTCATGTTGATTGGTTTCTCCCTCTGCTCCTTCTCAGCTGCCCTTGCGATTTTGTTCTCAGGCGTTCTTATATGCTTCCAGGCATGAGAGCCCTTATGCCAGAAAGGCTTTTCATTTCAGATGCCACCTTCTTTCTGAGCTCGATGTTACACCTTCAGTCTCTGCAATGTTCCCTTCCTTTGTGAAGCCTTCCTATGTGCCTCCCTGGTGGTGCCACCGTCATCTCTGAACCTCACTTGGGTTCCATTTCCTTGTCTCCAGCCTGTCCAATGAAAGCCACGTTGAGATCATCAATTTCAAGCATGAGAGGGTAAGCCAGAGAAGCACTGCTCCCTCCCTCATTCATTCATTCATACCTCAATACATTTGTTGAGAAGTTATTAGACATCAGAAACTTTGCTGGGTAATTTGTGTGTGTGTGTGTATGTGTGTGTGTAATTATGTTTATGTGCGTGTTGTAAAGAGTCATGGCTGCAATTTTCATCTTTTTTGCAGATGGCATCCTTAGAGTCTCAGTAATATTTTCATAATGTCCCTAGGCTAAAAGCAATAACTAAAAGGGTTCTTTTTTAATAGTTAAAACAATTTAATAAACACTTACAGATTAACAATTTAGTACTCATTTGTGCTACACAGCAATTAATGAAAAATAGTATTTTAATTTCATTGCTAAGTCATCACAATTATTTACTAATGAGATGCAAATATCTGTTGGACACTGTACACATTCTCAGTCTTTAGAATCAAACTGGACACTACCGTCCCCATTTCCTGTTCCACACTGGTTTTGTGCTTGCTTGCTTTTCATGACAATGGCCATTAAACTCGGCTTTGCAAAAAATATGTCATTATGCAGGTCTGCAGCCTAATCTAAAGTGGAAGCTGAACTGATTCAAGCTATAAATTCATTTGGTGTCTGATGAGATATTGCTGTTTCTTTCAAAAAATTAAAATATCCTACAACACAGGGTGACTTGAGCACAGTTTAGGACCATGGGGATATGGATTCTATTCTCCTGGTCTTTATAGTCGGATAGATTAAATAAGGGAAGATGGATTAAATGCTATAAAAATTTACCAGGTTAGAACAGAGGTTCTATCTGCGATTTCATGGACCAATATACTATCAAAATAAAATTCTAGTGACTCTGTGGAGTTCCCTACTTTTCATATTACCAGAAAGGACCTTAACATTTAAAAAGTATATTACTATCTAGTATTATCACCCTTTATTGTTTTAGTTGAGGTATAATTTACATATAGTAAAATGCACATATCGGAAGCGTTCAGTTTGATGAAATTTTGCACATAGAATAACAATTACTCAGTTCAAGAAATAGAATCACTTCACAGAAATTCCCTCAGACCCTTTCCCAGCGAATTTCCCAGTTAATATCTCAAACCCCACTCCTTGCATCCCCCCTCCCCAGAAAGCTAACTTTTTATTGATCTCCATCCCTATTGACTGGCTTTGCCTCTTCTTGAACTTCATATAAATAAAATTATAACAGTGAGTATTGTTCTTGCTTTTTTCTCAGAACAGTGTCTGTCAGATTCATCCATATAGTTGCGTGCATCAGTAAGTCATTCTTTTCTCTTGCTGAATTATATTTCATTGTATGAATATATCACACCACCTCTTTTTATTTTAAAGGAGGGACTTCTCATATTGGAAGAAAAATGATCCTTTCTACTTTGTTTATAGATGTATTATATATGAATTCTTCCCTAAACAATACATTATTTAGTTTTGTTTGCTTATGAACTTTAGAAAGTGTATATAACATTTTATAAGAACTGAATTCTTTTCAAGTTCCTTTTTTCACTCCACATTAGTTCTAAGAGTCGCCTATATTCAAAACGAACCTGTTGTTCATTCATTTCTTAGTTCTGCATATTATTCCATTTATGAAACTGTCACAATCTATCTAGTCTTCTGTTGATGGCCATGGGCAAGTCGTTTGTGTCCTAAATATGCAGAAACTTTTCTTTCACTGGACATTTTTAGCTTTGCAAATTAATATGAAACATTTGGCATAAGTTTTAAACCATGCTGTCTCCTTTAAGTAATTTTCAAAACCTTGTCTCATTGAGAGTGATTTTAAGATAAGTCTGCAGACTGAAAGCAGTTCTGGTGTAGTTGTTATGCAGTGTGCTCAAAGAGGCTGGTCTTGGTTCATGAAGGACTCTCTCTGGCCCATTGGCCAATGGTCACATGGCCCCAAATAAGCACTGACCTCCCTCTTGGCTGCGCCCAATCTAAGGGAATCTTGCACAAGAGCTATCAACAAAAAGAGAAATGTGTGGGGCCAAATGACAAGCCTGCTGTCTTACTTGATGCCACACACAGACCCCAGTGAAAAGTGGTCATGGGGTGCCCTGACAACTAGCTGGAGAACAGTGGGAAGATTTTTCAGCTACAAGACAAAAGTGTTAATAAAGGAATGTACTCTGAAATTAAGGAAGTATAATGCCTTAAAAATCCTCCTCGTCTCTTTATCCCATCTAATGGGAATGGTTTTGCCTTCAGCCTTTTCAAAATTCTCCAACTAATCCTCAAAGGCTTACTGACAGAAAATAATAAGAGCTAAGCTAACCCAACTGAACATTTCCTAAGTAACAGACATTCACTGACTAAGTGATTTGCATGGTTTATCTCATTCATTCCACACAAGAAAATTGGAAGGCTACTGTCATTATAGGCCTTATTTTATGGATGAAGTGGAAACAATTAGCCCAAAGTCCTACAGCTAGTATATAGCAACCCTGCATTTGAAACCGGGTCATTCTGACTTCCGAGTTCGTGTTCCTAGCCGGACACTGCTGTGTCCCTGGGCTCTGCCTGCCCAACTGCCAAGAAGCCTATGTGTTGACATTTGGAATACAGGGACTGGTGACTGAATAAGACCATGTTCAAGGGACAGTTTGCCCCTTTTCAGAGTGATAGGTCTACATTTCAGTGTTATGACAGTCTTGACTTGTGTTTAAACACTTCCGTTCAGAAACATGCTGCAGGACACAGAAAAAATATAATTCACACGGAGGCACTTGTTCAACAGATTCTGTTAGGAGCTTACACAGGTAATATTTTATATAATTATGACACTAAACCTGTGAGGTTGAGCATAAAACTCCCAATTTCTAGCTGAGAAAACTGATTCTCAGAGAGGCTACTTGAGGCATATGTTCTGGAGCTAGGATTTACACCTGTGTAAGCCCTCAAGGCTAGTGGAAACTTTTGGAACAGGATGCATCACTTATGCAAACCTTTTTAAGATTTTGAGCTATTTATAAAATTTAACATTTAGGACTTTTCAGTCTTTCGGAAACCAGAGTTATTTAGTCCTCTTTCAAATCTGTATTTACATTAGTTTCAGAATCTGGTAATATGTAGAAAAGGAAGATGAGGATTCCACTAAATCTCATGTACCATATTTCTTAGGGTATCTATGCGTTTGCATCCTTTTTCCTAAAACATATCACCTTCCTGCTTTCTATCAATTGGGAAATTGCAAAAGCTCAATATTAACACTGATTTACTGAGAACCACTTTAAGGGCACCTCTTTGACTTTACTACAACCCATCACAACTACAACTACAACCAGCCAAAACTATATTAACTGGACAAACTTTCGAACTTCAAAGAGCCAGAGAGTAACTTCCTACTAAATCCTAGACTTCGACTGGGGAGAAGGGGCTGCAGTTTTGTACAGTGGCTCCACCCTCTGCCACAGCTGATTGGACAAAAGTGGACACATGACTCAGGCTGGGCCAATTCAACTTCCTCTGGCAGGAATTTGTCCTTGGGACTAAGAGAGAGTCCCTCTTGTCAGGTGACCGAACCTGCAGTCTCCACCCTCTTGAGCCATGGAGTAAGGCCCAAAGGAGCAGTGAAGCCACTCCGTAGAAAAAGGATGAAGTCAGTGTGCTGTGTCTATCAGTCAAGTTCAGTCAGGAAAACAAACCACACCAAGCAGTTTAACAGAAGACTTAATAATGGGAACTGGCTAAGGGTACTGGAAGCCTCTAGAATCAAAAGGGAACACTAGCATGAGACAGAGACTAACATCGGGAAGTAGCCAACTTGCTTAGGACTGGGGAACAGTGGAACAAGTTGGAGTCGTCAGAACCTGGAAGTGTGGAAGAGGGGTGGAAACAGCTGGGGCTCAGACCTCTAAAGAAGAGGTCCTGTCTGGCTGATGTCGGTGCTTCTGGAACTCACAGGAAGTTTCCATGGACTGACCACAGGGAGAGGGCACTAGCTGGCTGGAGCTGATATTTCTGAAGGGTCATCATGAGGTGGGTTATGAGTGTGCAGAGCAAAGCTGGAAACTAGAATCACTGCTGGGGCCGAGGTGGGACATGTGGCTAGGTGACAGCCATGAACAGCAAGCCAACGGGCAGGAGCAAGTTCCTTTCCCTCCTCCAGCCTTTAAGTCTCCCTCTAGCACCCTTGCCCTTGACAAGTTTGACATGGAATCAGTCGGCAAAGCACAAATGTGATTTATGAGACTTACAGAAGAGAAGATTGAGTTTAGTACTTAGACAAAAATGTAATGACCTTGAGTCACATCCAGGTGACTCTCCAGCTGCTGGCCTGAGGTTTCTCAGTTCAGCACTGTTGACAAGGGGGCTGTATGATTCTTTGTTGTAGGGACTGTCCTGTTCTGTATAAGATGCTGAGTATCATCTCTGGCTTCTACCCACTAGATGCCAGTAGCACCTCCCTAGTTATGACAACCAAAAATATCTCTAGACATTGCTGCATAACCCCAAGGGACAAATTCATCCAGTTGAGAACCACTGAGCTAAGTTCTTTCCTTGTGTTCTGTGAGGCAGCTTTGTCCTTTTAATAATCGCCCTTTTCTCCTTTAGCTATTTTGATTTAGCTCTTATCACCTGCTACACCAGGAGTCCTAAAAGCTCTCTTAACATTCACTGAGATCTTAAATACGTTCAGGCCCCATGCTAAGCACTTCCAGGCATCATCTACTTTAAAGTTCCCAACCATCTGGTGAGGCAAGTTTTGGCCTAATTTCACAGAAGAGGAAACTGAGGGTCTGAGAGGAGACTTGCCCCCAGCCATTCCATGGAATGGGTATTTTGCAACCACGAGGCTCTGTAATACATCACTATTCACAAGTGTGAGAAGCAGCACATTCTTGCCCCAGGCCTTTTGCTTATATTGAGCTGAGCCAGATGAAATTGCCCCTTTTTATGGGAAAAGAAGAAGTCAGATAATCAGCAGTTTCACTTGGTTCAAATATCTCTTGCCCTTTGCCAGGAATGCCTGCCCTCACTGGGGGTCTTACCTGTCCTTGGCCGATTTCTATTCCTCCGTCCTCTGCAAGGTCTTCCTGCCTTGTTCCAGTTTACCGAGATCATGACTTTGCTAAGGCTGCTGTAACTGAGGATGCTCACTGTGTGGTTTCAGCAACAGAACTGTGTTTTCTTCCAGTTATGGAGACTGAAGTCGGGGTTCAGGGAGTTGGCAGGGTTTGTTCTCCTGCAGCTTCTATCTCTTGGCTTACAGATGGTAGTTCTCTCCACAGGGTCTTTACTCTGTATCTGTGTGTCTTTATCTTAATTTCCTCTTCTTATAAGACTACCAGCTGTATTGGGGTAGAGTCCACCTTAATGACCTCATTTTAACCTTTAAGTCTTTAAAGCTCCTGTCTCCAAATACAGCCATAGTCTGTATCAACAATGCATTTGGCGGGAACACAATTCAGGCCCTAACAGCAAACCTCACCCTTCTGGAATCACCTACCACTTGCCGCCTGGGTGATTCATTTGCCTTTCAGTCATTTACTTCCTGTTTGGCCCTTCAAGTGCTTTTTGCTTTAAGTGTGTGAGCATCTCACTCCTTTAAGAAGTCGATATGCTTACCAGAGTACTTCCTTCTCCAAACCTACCACAGTGCTGGGCACATATCAATGAGATATTATATAAAGTTATCATAGCTTGAATATTCATGCCATATTAAAGTAGGAACATTGATTTTTAAAAATACAAGGATTTCTTCCAGCTCAAAGTCTGCATGGCTCACCACTCTTTAAAACCAGTTTTTGTGCAGCTAAAACACACTTTGAGGTCTCTTGAAAACCTCTATTATTCCCTTCATTCTCCTCATGACAAGCCAGTACCAGTGCTATCAAGAATTGAGCTTTACAAACACTCAAAACTGATTTTCCTGGCTGGAAACCCTCGAGATTTTTAGTTCTAACTGCTGATGAAGTAAACATGGCCTCCAAGACTAAGGGAAGCAAAGAAAAATATCAAGACCAAAACAGAATATGTAAATATGTAAATATGTCTGTGTGCCCCAACCCACAGGCCACCTAAAAATAGAGCTCTGCTGGTGTGACCACTTTCTTAGCCCAGCAAGAGTGACTTTGAAGAGTGGCTGATGGATGTCATTGCTTGGAAAAGAAGCACAAGTTTATGGAGTAAATGTAAACATATTCACTCTAGGGAGTTCTTTTTCGATTCACCTTAGCTTTTGGCTCTGGTCCGTAGCATGTGTGGACACAGAAGAGTTAGAGTTCTGTGCTCAGAGCAGTCATTGTTTCTCCTAGAAATGCAAAAAATGTCCAATTTATAACATTTTTATTTGACTGGAGGGTAAGGTGAACAGCCCCCAAACCATTTCCCTGACAAATCACCTCTGTGTGTGGTATTATTAACCATATTTTTATATTTGCTTGCTTGTTTGCTTTCAGCAAATATTTATTGGAGGTCTGCTCTGCGCTGGCTTGTGAGAGGACTCTGCCACGCTGCACTGCTGTCCACTACGCCAGGTGCAGGGTGAGCCACAGAATGTAAGGGTGCAATAGGAGTGGTGGTTAAAAGTGGATTCTGGGGCGATATAGCCTGAGTGCCCAATAGCCTCCAATGCCGCCACTCTGTGGCTGTAGGCAACCTAGTCTGTGCTTCATCTGTAATGCAGGGATAATTATTTAACATACTTCTTGGGTTGCTATGATAATGAATTTATGTAAGACATATGAATTACTTACTGTAGTTCCTGGCCCGTTATAAGAACTAAGAGGTAATTAGCTGCTATTGTTACTACTGTTCTTCAGTGATAGTTTTGAAATATATTCTCTTGGTATTTTCTGTTCCTCTCCCCCTTACCCTATCTGGAGCATTACCATTACGAACCACTGCTTTAGGGGAAATTGCTACAGCTAAAAGAAGTGGAAAAGACTTTTGACCTTCAAATTCAAAAGTGAGGAGGCAAGAACTTACGGTGAGTGGGAACAGCCTCCCACCTTTGGAAAGTTTTCCCTCAGTTTGGGGAAAGAGTGGCAGAGACATTCGTGGGACCTGAGCAAGGGCACCCTTATGCCTTGGGCTGGAGGACCCTTATGCCTTGCAGCATATGGTGTATTGCATGAATGATAACAGATTCAGGGAGGCTTAAGAGCAGCTGCCACGTGCCCTAAAGGAGCTAGAAACAGCCAAGGTCTTGGTCAGGCTCTCAGAGCCTCCTGTGGCCAGGCAGGGTGAGCGGCACAGGGACAGAAGTCTTTGTACAAAGCACTAGCTTTAAAGACACAGGGAGTCTGACTCCTAGGGGTCCTCTAGACAGGGTGCCAGAGCCCTGCATGAACAATAACTGAAAATGAGACCCTGCACCCCAATTCCTTTGCACAACACAGGACCCCAAGAACTTAGAGAAAATCATGGTGGGGACAGTGGGGTGAGCTGGGGAAACTTGCAACACTTACTACCATGACTGAGCAGTTTTCAGGGCAGAGGCTATTACTTTATATCCAGAGGTGGCCTGGTAGGTATTAAGTGCTCAGTAAGACCTATACCTGAGGGGCAGGCACTGAATTAGATGCCAGGGCTACACAGGTAAGAAGGCATGATCCTCATTCTCCAGGAACTCACACACACACACACACGCACACACGCACACACGCACACACACACGCTGGTACTGGTATAACAGAGGTGTAAGAAGCAGTGGAAAGAGCCCCCAAAGCTAGCTGCAAAGCCTCAGAGACAGGGAGATGCTGGCACTGCCTTACACAAGGGCGCAGGAAGCAGGAGTGTCGGGCACAAACGCGAAGGCATGGAACAGTGTGACACGTTACAGGGTGACTGAGGGGCAGAGAACACCCAACCCAGGCTGACATCTGACTTCCTGCCATGTGAACTGGAGGTTGACAAAGGACACAAATGCCCTGGAGGGCTTTCCAGAGCAGGTTCTGGATTGGTTAGAAGGTAAAGCCTTTTCTAAGTGCACTGACTTTTCAGGCAGGTCCCTCCGGAGCCGAAGGATTTTCTCAGTCGATGACTTTGGAAGAAGGAGGGAGAAATAGCCTAGAGTCCGGACAGCCAGACACTGGTTCTGACTCCTCACTTACTAGCTCTGTGACTCTGGTTAAATGATTTAACCCCTTCCCGCCTCCCAAAGCGAGAATCCATCTTTTGCCTCAGAGTGAACAGAGAAACTGCCCGACTAGCCTGAGGGTTCATCTGGGTGCTGTTCAGAGCAGCTCTGAGCAGTCCGCTTGAGGAGGAAACAGAAGAAGACAGAGTAGAGCTGCTTTCGGCAGAAGGCGCCCCACTGAGTCTGACATGTTTGCTCAACCAGTTAGAATACGCTCACAAGCCTTAAGGCAGGAACATGCGGAACGTACCGCCAGAGTTGAAGGAGGACCAGGGGGATCAGTGAATTAATATTTATTGAACTATTTTGTACCAGGCATTTTTAGGGAGCGTAGAAAAATACAGAATCACTAGCCATGTTACTATTCTTAAAAAAGTCACAATTGTTGATGGGAGGAAAGTGGGAGAACAAATGTGATGGAGCAAAGGGGAGTATATGTGTCAGAGACCTGATGTACGCAGAGAAGGGGCCGCTCCAGCTTATCCACCTGACAGGGAGGCAGTGAGGCCCAGCCTTGCAGCGGGAGTGGCATTTGGTTAAATGTCAAAGACTCGGTCACAGATGTGAAATAAACAGAGAAGCAGAGAAGACAGTTTACAATCAAGTGTTCAATTACATTTTAGTGGGTATTTAGCCCTAAGGTGTGGCAGCGATCTGATAAAACAATAGTGACTCATCATTTTGAATAGGTTTCTATTTATTTCCCCCCCACACCACATACATACTTTCATGTAAAATTGTTTTCTGGTGTTCAGTGGGCATTTGTTCTCTGCCTTAGTGAAGAATATCACACAGGGCCCTCTGTCCAGATCAGGAAATCTGGATCTAGTTCTTGGTTCTGGTTGGGAGTTCGTAGTTGCATAAAGTAGAAATAGCAATAGAAACTTCTAGAAGAGGTGGAGAAAGAGCAGAGGAAGCTCTCTGAGCTTGTACTCGGGGCAGAAGGGGTTTCAGAGAATTACCCTCACCTCAGTGCCGGACTCTCACCAAGCCCCTCTGTCAGTCATCCTTCAGAGGAGGGAGGAAGAGCGAAGGATACAAAAGGGAGGAAGAGAGAATTCGGCAGGTTTGGTGGGAGGGTAGCCGGGGGGCTGGATCTGGGGTCAGCCAGTCTGGGCTCAAATCCTGTCTCTAATATTCAACAACTATGTGATCCAGGCAAGTGACCTAATTATTCTAACTCGGTCCTCTTCTGTGTAACAGTGACGATCATTGAATCTATAGCTTAGTGTTGTAGCAAAATTAAGGAGATTCTATACCCAAAAGAAATGTGATAGTACCTGAACACACGAAGGACCCAGTCCATGTCAGTGGTGACCATCTGTCCACTCAGCACCTCTCCTGCCTCCTTTCTTGCCAACAGACCCTGAAGCAGGGTGGGTGAGACCAAGGGGTTACCCATGATGTCGACTCTGTCCCACTGGCCTTGGTAACTAGCTCAGGGATGGACCAACGACACACATGGCCCAGAGTCCTTACCTGGGTTCTCCTACTGCAGCTGAGCTCCTCTCTTGGACCTTGGGCCGAGGACCCCGGGAGTGGAGAGCTGCCACATCCCTCCCACACTGAGAAGGCCTGCCTACAGTTGGCGAGGATGAAGCCCTGCAGAACAAACAGAATAATGCGATGACTGTTGAGTCTGAACCCTGGGCCCCAGGTGCTCGGCTGGTCCTCAGCAAGTCTTTGCATCTGGAGCTCTGTCCCCATCATTGTTTCAATAAACTCTGTTTTCGCTTCAGCCAGTATGAACTGAGTGGAAGCCAGACCTGAAGAGTCTTGACTGACGCAAAGGGGCAAAGGAAGGGGTTAAGAAGGACAGGAGACGCCACCAAACAGCTTGATTTTGCTTAGAAAAGGGCCCAGATGACGACGGCCATCTAATAGGCTGCAGAAGCAATAATACCAATTTTGGGGGGCTGATTACCAAGGGGATCAAGAGGTTTAGGTTATTGGCTACCTTTCCATAAAGTGCCCCTAAGGCTATTCTTTAAGCTTTTCAGGGTGATAGAGACTATTTTTAATCCTGGATTTGGAATTTCTCTCCTAGGAAGTTTGTTCTCTTGTCATGTGGTCTTTAGATCATTTATTCTGAGGATCAAGTTGGTTATGGTTATGATGAAGGTCTAATGAATCAAATATAGAACAATGATCATGTGACTCCTATATTTTTGTTGCAGTTAAATCTTGATTCATTTAGTTCATACTGTTTATTAAGTGTGTTATGCAAAAGTAGAGCACAGTATTAGAATAATTATTAGGAAACCTAATGCCATCCATTACACTTCCTTAAAAATAGAACTATTGAGGATGTGCTTTAAATGGATGTTCCTTGCTAACTTACCTTTATGTGCCTTTTTGTCTTTTGAAACAGAAATGCATTTGCAGTAACAACAAGATTTTCTTGGGTAAAATGTGAGCTTTTCTTCTTTGCACAGTCTCCCTTAAGTCAGAAACCTTCTGGCCACTAAAAAAGGACAAATGATCTCAGCTCACAGGAGACCTGATTAGCAATACCAGGTTACCAAGGAGGGAAATGCCCTAAGGACATCCGCCCATAGAGACAGGAGACCTCAAAGTGCCCTTTGGTTGGGGGAGGGAGTGTGTGGACACGGAGCAACACCATTCCTTAAGCATATCTGCCCCACACAGTCAGGTAAGATAAACAGAAGTTAGTCTGGCCATCCATCAATGCTCTCAGTTTGAATTTCAAAATGGTGTATGGGTGACTTTCTCTGGAATACAAATTTTGACATTAAAAGTATCATTACAATGTCATCTGATTCACTCCTGGGCCCCCCCACCCCCACCCCAAAATACAACAATATCTACTAATATATTGGCATTCTCTCATAAGTTTGGGGGCAGTTAAATTACTTCAGGACTAACATTAATGACTTAAGGGCTAGAAATGTTAGTTTCACCCACACAGGGAAGTAGCCACGTAGCGATGGTGGTTTTAATCTTGTGCCTGATATTCTAGTCCTAAAGGTGCAAATAAGGCTAAGTGTTGAAAATAAAGGTAAGACCTGGCAGATCAGAATAAAGCAAAATGAAGCTTTATTACTCCCTCTGTTGCCTTAGACCCTGGGTAGAAACAAGAGCCTGTGGCTTAGCCACATCCTCCAGCCGGCCACACCACAATGTGAGAGGAAGACATTAGGGGCAGCTGCTCTGATGTGCAAGAAACTTGGAGATGATTTTAAGAAGTCTTGGCATGTGTCCTGCATGGGATTTCCCTTGCTGTTTGTTTGAGAGACTTCCCTTAAGACATTATCGTGGATTCTGCTTATTAGTGCTCTGTGGGGTCTCAACATTGGCCCTGAACAGCCAGATTCTTTCTATTGGGTGACACTTGCATTTCCTTAAGTGATTATTGATTGCAGTAGGTCATTTTGTATTCCCTATTCTTCAGCTGGTGTCATTATTAGTTATTTCCCAAAGTATACCTGCATAATGTTGTAATGGACAGTGTGTAGCAGATAAATTTTAAAATATATGACAAGCTCATTTCAAATGGTGTCTGACACAATCAAGGAAACCAGATGCAAATTCAAACTGCCTGGTTTTACTCTAAATAACCTTTGCGATTAGCAGTGTCTTCCTGGAAACCAGAGTCTAATTTCCAGGTGAGAGTTTGCTTTAAAATGATAGAGACTGCTTCAGTTATTCAAGAAAGAAACTGTATACATCTCATACCAAAGTGTGAGAAAGTAAATTTGCTCAGCACAGGAAGAAGGCAAGAAGGAACTAGAAATGAAAAAAAAAGTTTTTTAAGGACCAGATCCATATCTGCGATAACTGTCATAAATGCCCAGTCTGCTGCTTTTCATCTAAATTCATTTCTTTGAAGCTCACGACCATCTACATTGGGGCTTAGCATTTATTTTGACCTTACCTTTTAGGCAGATCACATATTTGAATCCTCAAACATATCAAACATGCTGAGGAAAGACCAAAGATGAAGAATTTTAAAGTTCCGTGATTTTTTAAAGTTAACAGAATTGTGGTACTTATATTGAAACTACTAAAGAGTTATAATGAGATTTAAAGTGTGGGCAATTTTAATGATTTCATACTCATAGTTGATTGGATTCAGACGTCGATCATGTAAAATACATTGTGTAAACTACAATTCAGTCCATTGGGCATAAGAACAAATATGCTTGGAATGGAGAATCTTGATTGTTTAGGAAACAGAGGAAAAGAGGCCACGCAGCACTTGGGTGCGAGCTATATTCCATGCCCAGCAAGTGGAAACCACTGGAGACAGAGCACATTAGAGGTCACCGATCATGAAACCAAGGCGTGAGCCATGGGACAACGACAGGGTATATGCACTGCATTGCTACTTGTATCAGCAGAGCAGAGTGCCCGTCGCCACTTTCTGATCTCAAAAGTAGGTGTGCATAAGCATCACCTGAGGAATTTAAATTGTTAGGTGCAGATTCCCAGACAGCACCCACAGGGATTCAAATCCAATAAATTTTAGGTGGTTTCAAGCAATCCGCATTCGACAAGCATCCTCTCCCATCCAACGCAGGGCTTCCGAGGCTGCACATCAGGGGCCACAAGGGCCACACAGTGGGACTGACATCCAGATCATCTCTTGAAATGAATTATTGTATGATCACATGCATTGGCTATTCTAACGATTTAGCTCTTACACACTGATAAGAGGATGACAGAATGGAAAGAAAAGGTGGTCTGAAGGAAAGGAGCTGTGACGGTTCCCCAGAACACTGTGTTATTGACCTTAAAATATCTGTAAGGGCTCTGGAGTGCAGCTAATAGCTTGATTTTCCAAAATAGATATTTTTTTCGACTTCTCTTTCTTATGCCAAAAGAGGCCCATGGGAGTCCTCTCTCTACAAGTCTTGCTCCTAAAAATATCTCTCTGCAATACCCACCCCATGATCTGCCTCCTCATTTTTCACAGTCTGCAGAGAACATGATGTGTCCTTACTTCAAAGCACCAATGTTCCAGTCTCTTTCTTAATATGTGCCATTTTACTTCCAGTAAGTTCTGTCTTCTGCACCTCACTAACCTCCTCCCCTGAGTTGTCATTTTCACAAAACACACCAACACAGCCTTCTTACAAAATTATTTAGAACAGCATTCATTCTCTCATTCAGCATGTTCAGTGATCATCCAAGGATGCTCTGGGTTTTCCTGTGAGATTTAGATCCACTGAAGGTGAGTTTCATACTCACTTTTGTGCTGAATGAAGGAAACAAATACAGCAGTGAAGTGGCCATGAGCTTCTATGATCAATTATATGTTTATGACTTAAACGCATTGCTCAGTCAAGAAGGGCTGAAGGACATGGGCTCCTTATGAAATGGCAGACACTAAATCCCCCTGGCAACCTGGTCCAGCACATGTTCTTTTCATCTATTCCTATGACAGTGACTTGAAGGATCTCTTCTTTATTGTGAAAAGAACTGGCTGAGCCTCTGAGTTTCCACTGTCCACTCTGGAGCTGGTAGAGGCCAAGTAACATGGCCAAGGGTGTCCTGGGGGCCAGAACCCAAGCTGTGTCAAAAAATTCCCAAGTTCCTGGTAGCTAATGCACCAACACACCTTCTCATCTTGGAAAATCACATGCACAGATGTTTTTTTCAAGCATTTCTGAACTACAAGATGATTTCAATTAAGATTTTAAAATATTTCCCATATCATCACTGAGAAAAGCCCATCTTTGTCCCATATGGAGATAAATTTTTCCTTTAGCAAATTATTAAGTTAGCTTGGTTCCAAAATAATGGAACACATCAGCAAATAAAAACCAAAGATGAGGGTGAGAAAACGAGAAAGCCTTATTTTAAGAGAAGACTGGTTTCTGAACACTGTCATTTATCTAGAAATCAGCGATGGGAAATTTCCAAGTTTGGCAACTCACTTAAAAACTCCATATTTCTTCTTAACTCTCAGGTCTCCCTAATAACGATTTTAATTTGATATTAGGAAACTGAAGCTTTAAAAGTGAAATATATGTGCATATAATCTATGTCTTTTTGGCCAGTCTTCCTAAGTTTAGATCCTGGCTCCACAGTAATGGCTGGGCAATCTTAGGAGAGTTTGTGCCTCACTTGCATTCCTCAGTAAAGTGCCTACCTTCCTGAAATGTGAGGAATAAATAAGCTCAGTTATAGAAAATGCTTGATGCCCAATACTTATTCAATAGTTAACCAAGATGAGGAGATGCTGGTATGGGACTATGGCACCACAGAGGAAGACAGAAGCTCTGCCCTCATGAGACTTACACTCTAACAGAGGAGACCTATTTTAAGTAGTCACTCAATAATTTTTCTTTAGAATTTTCATTTGTGCTGTGAAAGAAGAATGCTTAGTGCTGTGAATGCCATGAAAAATGCAGAGAAGACAAGGGAGATGTCCCCCAGTGGAGAGATTTTTAGACTGTGGCATGAGGAAAGGGGAGAAGGTTACCCCCATGGAGAAGGGTGAGACTGTGAGCAAGGACATGGGTTAATAAGAGAAAACAGTGACAGTGTGACAGCATGAGACAGGCAGGGTCACGGGAAAGTTAACTCTCTGCCTGCAGGATAAGTCTGGGGGATGAGCTCTGTCCAGTTAAGGGAAGAAGCTTTGTCTTGTAGCTCAGAATCAGGATGCAGACACACTCTTAGAGCAAAATAAGCTCAAATTTGAGTTCAGAGGAGAACTATAAGTAGGGAAGAGTCCATGAGGTTTTGAGCAGGACATTCATCTTCATTGGTTAAAATGGTTTGGTTTTTCTGTTTGTCTGTTTGTAGATTCATGGAGAAAACTACAAAAATGCAGGCCAGATGTTCTTCCTTTCCAGCTCTGAGGATCTGAAGCTGACCCTTCCCTTTCCCCAGGGGCAGGGAAGATGGTATTCACTCCCCACAGACCCTGGAAGTCTTCAAAAATAGACCCAAGGAGGGATATGGACTTGTTGACTTTTGAGGGAGGGCAGTGTGCCCAGAAAAATGAGGTGGCAGAGATTTAAGGAAGACAGGAGGGTAAAAGCAGAGAGTCACACAGAGAAGAAACCAGAATAGCACTGGAGTGTGTATGGGGGCAACACCCTGAAGGTCAGGGCCAGGGCTGATCTTGCTTTTTGATTGGGTAACAGGAATGAGGTCAGGTGCCTGGAGTAGGAAAGTCAGGGTTCTCAGCATTACATCCTCCCCAGTATCAACTCCATCGGGATTTAGTACCAAAGTCTTTGCATGAAGAATGGCTTTGGCCTTTCCAGGGTTCCAGGCTTCCTTCTAGAACAGAGGCCAAGATACTCAGAATAGAGAAGGGGATAGTCCTTGACAAATAACCGAGTCACCTTTGTCATGGACTGTATAATGGGCAGTGGGTCCACCTGTAGACAATACCTGGCTGCAAGAACGATAAGTTCACAGTCCAAACTCTCCCCAAAAGACAGCTAGAGACATCGTCTCATCTCCTGTTCTCACCCAACTGTGAGACAAAGGAGAAGATCTCATCACACATTATGTGCCTTTAAGAGGAGCTCTGGCTGCTATGCAAAGGGTCACATGAAAAATTATGGTGGTTGGGACTAGGCTGGTGGCCACAGAAATGGGTATAAGCGGGCGGACTTGCGCTATGTTTAGGAATCAAATAAACAGGACGTGAGCACCACTGACAGCATCCACTTGGCAGTACAGCTTCCCAGGGAGCAGCTGTGAGGACAGCACAGGGCTGCCATTTAGTGACATGATAACATTTGCCGGAGGGGCAGGTTGCTGGGAAGATGACAGTGGATCAGTGTTGAAAATGTGGCACAGAATGTTCTGATGAGCTAGTTCACGGGACTTAGAGTAGGAAGTGGAATATAAAGATACAGAGCTTACTAGAACAGTGGCTGACACAGAGTAGTGAGAAATATCACTGATGGGGATGAGTTCAAGTGTGCTGGGTGGTTCTTCCAGGAGGACGTAAGAGGTGAGAGGGAGAGTGAGCAGGAGAGAACCCTTAGCGAGGGGGAGGGGACTGGAGGATGGTGAGCAGCTCCAAGTGGTGGGGGAGAAGGCTGGAGCCACGCAGCTGCATTTTACAGGAACAGGGGATTGGACAAAAGGGATGGGAACAAGCACCTGGAAGGAGTGTTTGAGGGTAAGGAAGGTTTCTACCCCATTTCCCGGACTTGCGATCCACAGGGCTGGGAGAAATGAAAGAACGCCGGTCTGAGGCGACCACACTGGAGGTTGGGTCCTCTGAGGAAAGCAGGTCCAGGTAGAGAGGAGCTGGAGGGCACCTTTGGAGAAGAGGTGGTTAGGAGGGAGTTGGCTGAGCAGCAAGTTTGCTCAGGTGGACAAATCTGGGAGTGGAGAAGTGAGAGAAGGGTCAGGAGGTAAGGGAACGCAGGGGAGGCACCCTGGGCACGGGGGTCCAATGAGGCTAAAAGCCCAGGAAATGAGAGTCAAAGCATGAGACTCAATGTCCTCATGGTCAACTGACTCCACTGAGTGGTAGCAGCTGAGGCCAGTGAGTCTTTTTGAACCCCAATCTTCTTATTTCCCATACGCTCCTTTCCCTGACTTTGAATCATCACGACAGAACTTGTTAATGTGATTTACAGGGTTCTACAGGGTCAGCCCCCTGCTTACCACTCCACGTTACCCTCTCTGGCCATGTTCTATCCCTTCAACTACCCATGTGCTGTTTGTCCCAGGGCCTTTGCATATGCTGCTTATTCTGGCTGGAACACTACTCCCTCAACCTGTCATCTAGTTAACTCGTCTTCAGATCTCCTGAAAGCTCAGCTCAAATTTCTCTTATTCTAAGCAGACTCACTTGAACCTCTCTAACTGGGTCAGTTCCCTTCCTATGGATGAGCAGTGCGGACCCTTCTAACATTTATCACCATTATAATTCTACACACTGCTCATGGGACGGTTTGGTTAATTCTCCTTCCTCCATGTGGCTGTACATGTGTGAGAGCAGGAACCACATTTGCTCTTTATGCAAACTCCATGTTCCACAGCACAGCACAGGGTCTGGCATGCAGTTCTCACTTCAGGAAATACTTGGTCTTCCCTGGCTAGTGTGGTGGTGTGTATGGAGTGGGTGCAGTTGGCCGAGGCCCCTGCCCAGATGGGGAGCTGCATCACCTCAGAGTCCCAGGATGGACACTTCTCCTGGCCTCCCCCAGTAATGGGGGTACCAGCAGAGATGGGAGCTGGGCTCTAAAAACTCCAATGTCCCTTTCATTGATTTAATTAGTCCTAAAAAAATTTCTTGGCGGGGAGACTATTTTAGCAGCTAATTTTTATGGTTTGGCTGTGGTTTAGTGACTTCCCTGAAAGACAAGGCCCTGGACCATTTCCCTGAGAAGAGGCAATCCCATCCCTCTTGGATAAGAGCACATTGTCTATTCACAAGGGGCCTTCAGAGTTCTGGTTCTTGGAAGAGACCAGGAGATACCACAGCTGCAGATTCAGTGCTCCCAGGGGTGCAAAAGGTTGAAAGGTCAAGGGTCTCTTTTTTGCAGAAGGATACCTCAATTCATGAAGTCTAACCAGAGAATTTCTCCTCTAACTCCTAAACCCAAATTCCTGTCCTAGGCTTGGGGTACTACTGTTTTCAAAGTTCAGCTGGGGTGTCATTTGTGGCATGCATGGACATGAGCTTTGAGCTTTCCTGTCTCTGAGGATGTTGGGAAAGGGGCTCTCCTAGCTTAGCGACCAGAAAATTTTGTGCTTCTTTCAGTATGTGCTCTTCAGTATCCAAAGTATTTGTCTTGAGTAAACAGTTAAAATTCATTTGCTCTTCTACCAGGAGCCCAAGTTCCTTATGAGCAGGACCCTTGTCATTTCCAGGCCTCTGTGTTGAGTCACCACACAAATAGGACATCCTAAAATACTGCCCACTTACAGAACCGCTTTACAGGACCCCAGCCCTCATCGGATCACCTCCAGCTCTTGAATCCAAATCACTGGATTCCAAGATGGTGAAAAACAATCATGAAGAGAGCATTCATTCACACGGTAAAAATGAGTCGGGGTTGCCTGAATCGTTACCTGGAGGTAACCAAGAGGCAACAGTGAAAACAAATGTGGTATGTGCTGCGGAGAAGAGTGGCCTCCAAGAAAAGCCTCTGCAGGTCTCTGGAAGTACTCTGCAGTACTGGAATCCTGGAGGGCACAGGCCCTCTAGCTTCCAGAAAGTCATGCCATTGAGTCAAAGACTGACATAATGACTTTCTAGGTGGCACTCAGTGGATCATCTGTCAAAAGGCAGTGGGTCAAATGAATTTATTATGAACAATAAAGTAGATGAAATGAGACAGTCATGGAGCTGCTTTGCTGCAGAACTCTCCGTTTACACAAAGAAAGGAGGCTTCCTTCATTGATTCATTCCCTTATTCAAAAGTAACTCCCCGGATGACTAAAACTGTGTGAAGCACTATACCGACACAGGATAAATCAGGCAGAGCTTTTCTACTCCTCCACATTTGCTTTTCCCAACCACTTCAGATTTGTTCACAGTTATTTATGGGTTCAAGACTAATACTCACAATTAAAATGAATTAGAAAAATTCTAATTTAGTCTGAGAAAAGCCAAGATTAATGAAAGAAGAGAACAGTGAAAGAGGAACCATGAATGTCTGAATTTTCAGAAGTCTGTTTTCTCATCTGTAAGATATGGGGATCAATTATGTGTTACATAATATCATCCTGTTTTATAAACATAAAATGAAACCAAAAATTTTTAAGAGAATTGATTGATCACTGTTCCAGTTTTTACTGTTTTGTTATTATTTACCCCCAAGTTGAATGACTTAGAACAACAACCCCTTTATTATACGTCACAATTTTGTCAATCGGGAACTCAAGCAAGGCTTACTGAGGCACATCTCCTACTCCATGTCATGCTAAGTTCATGCAGTCATATGCAGCTGGCAGATGGGCTGGTCTGGAAGTATATAGAGAGAAATGCCATGTCTGTGCCTTGGTTGGGAGGCGTAGGAGACTGGGCCCAGCCAGAGTGCCTGGAAGTGGCCTTTCCAGCGTGGTGGTCTCAGGATAAGTGGACTTCTAGCTCAGAACTCCCAGAGTATTCCAGAAAACCCAGACAGGATGCACAGGGTTTCTCTTGAACTAGCCTAAAAGTCCCAGAACACTTCTGCCACATTTTATCATTCACAGTTTGCTAAAGACAGCCAAGATCCAAGGGGAAGGGTGAAATAGACCAGCCTCTCAAAGAGGCACTTGCACGAGCCACAAAGAGGAACGTCATTAACGGCCGTCTTGGAAGCAAGCTACTGTAGTCACCATGAGAATTTAAATGCTAGAGGGTCTGGGACATGACAATTAAAAACCCTAAGATTTTCTGTATTATTATTGATTTCCCTTCTTTTCCTATAAGCTGACTCCTGAAAAAGTTAGCAAAATACCTTAATATTATGAGTAATTCTTGAATCTGATTTGAAAGTGCTTAGATAAGCTTTGAATTGACTGAGGAAGATCTGGGAACATTAAGAAACGTGCAGAAGAGAGCCTAGTTCCTGCATGATCAGCTCATAGATTACTTCCATTTTTGAAACTTCTGGTAAAAGGCATTTTTCCCTCCTCTCCCGGCACTGTTTGTATACAGGCATTCATCAGATGCCTGAGGGTATGTGTCTTTTGTCCCTAACTAGACTCAAAAAAACCTGACGTTTTGATTCCTCTGTTTCTTCCACAAAGTGTTTAGAGGTCCCCCATCCCTGTTTGCTGAACGAACACACACACTCTGGTGGAGTTTTAGGGGAAGCTGGAAGCAGCCTCAAGCGCAGAGTGATAGCATCTCCTGGTATTAGAAGAAGGGTAATTCCATTATCTCTAACAGCTAATGTTCAGCAGCCCATCAGTGCTGTGTAATGGGCAATAAAAGTGAAAACAACCGCTGGGGGTTTGGTTTCTAGCCCGTGTCTTTGTAAATTAAATAACAAACTTCATGGCAGGAGACAGGAAGTGTGTGTGCTGTTAGTTTTCGTAAGGAAATAGCCTCGGTCTCTGTCTGCACACAAACCACCCTCGGCTCCAGGTCTGGCTTTGCAAGATGGCATTGGCACCATGTGGGAATTCTGCACAACTCAGATCGGGGAGGGTGGGTGGTGGCTGAGGAAGATGGGTGATTACCCTCATGACACACTGAATCAGTACGAAAATGGAGGAACACTGGGGGGAAAAAAACCAGAGTTTTCCTTATTTACATCCCACTGAAGAATCAATTTCAAGATCATAAAAAAGTAAAACATGAATTGTAGACCCAGCAAATGTACGGGATCCCTGTTTTTCCCTAAAATGTGGATGCCTCTTAAGCCAGAGTTACTTCTATTATGTCTTTTGATTCTAAATATATTTCATTCATCTTCCATTATTTAGGGTGTGTTTAAAAAATAATGCCCTCAGACCCCTCCTGTAAGGAATTACAAAGTAGTCTTATGAGTATATTATATACATAAAACTATATCATAACCAATGTTCCTGTTTTTTTTTCTTACATGCTATTTACTCCCTTGGTTGAAATCTTGGCTCAATTTCTCACTTTCAGTGTGTCCTTAGGCCAGTTATCTAATGTCTCTGTTCCTTAATTTCCATAATGGTAAAATAATTGCTAGTATACATATCTGTATGGCAGTCTTGAAGATTAAATGAGCTAATGTATGCTTAGAACAATGCCTGGCATATAGTAGGTATTCAATATGTATACTCTGAAGTTAATAAGCATTTTGCCTATGTTTTCTCATTTAATCCTCAAAACAAGCTAAACAGCATTAGGGACACAGAACCACAGTAGTTAAGGGCCTACATTCTGAAGTCAGACGCCAGGGGACTGAATCCTGGCAGTCCCTCTTACTAACTGCCCAGCCCTGACAAGTTACTAAAACTCTCTGGGCCTTGGTTTCCTTATCTGCAAAATGGGAATAACAGAAATGCCTATTTCATTATTTTAATGCAACACTGCACACAAAACACTTAGCAGAATGCCTGGCATGTAGTAGGTGCTACTATTATTATTGCTGAATGGCAATAGACTGTGTTGGGTTAGAATAAAAGTCCACTGTCTGCAGCAGTCATTGTGATATACACCAGGCCCCCCAGGACTGGTTTCACAGGTCAAATAGGGCTCCATGCCCAGAAGTTTCCCATCCTTGATTTAAAGCTCTGCTGTCACCATCTAGAAATTCTTAATGAAGTTTTGAACAAGGGACCCTGCAGTTTCATTTTGCACTGAGTCCTGCAAATTGGGTAACTGGTCTTATTCCTACTTCTCGGGATTAATTCAAGAGCCCAGCCTCCCATAGGCCACAACCATGTGGACTCATGTGGGTAGTTTGCATTTACTTTGGGGCATCCTGAAAGTCTGAGCTTCTGTAACAGAAGATACAAACATATTCCCATCACTAAGCTTTGTCCCTATGATCAGAGTACTGGTGCTACGAATCACCTGGATTCTGTTCCAGTTCTGTGCTACTCCTTGGGTCCACAGGTATAAGATGGAGACGGAATTATCACAAAGAGGTGGCAAATCTCTACTCACTTCTCACACTGTACTGAAGAGGTCAAGTGTTCAGACATGCACTTACTATATACAGCAAGTGTACAATAAAGATGTGCAGAGAATGAAATACATTTGCTGGTTTGATCAGACTCCACCCAATGCATTGAAGGTGGAAAATGCACTAGGTGTGAGTTGCTGAAAGTAAAAAGGGGCAGTGAATTCATAGGGTATATTAGAAGATACATGAGATTAAGAAGGGGAGACCACAGAACATCTAAATTCTTGGAAACTAAGAAGGGGTGAGCAGAAATGAAGCACTGAAGAGGGGGACTCCAGCTCCCGTAGAACAGAGGTTGGTTTGACCTGGAAGCAAGCAGACCATGCCCTGTGCTCCAGAATGGCATACCTCCTCACTCCAGGTTATCCTCATGTTATTCCTCTGCTCAGAATGTTCCAGTGACTTCCCAGCATACACAGTCCTAATAATTTGGCTCCCAATCTTGCTATAGCCTCATTGCTTCCTACTTTCCCCACCTCTCTCTGTTCCATTCACATTGTTTTTCAAGCTGCTCCTAGAACATGTCTCACACATCCCTGCCTAGTTAATGTTCCCTTTAACTGGAACATTTTCTTCATTCCTCAGTTTATTTGGGTCTTTTCTCAAAGGTCACATCCTCATAGCAAACTTTCCCAACCCCCATATGTAAGACAGACAGCATTCTAGTCATATTCAAGTCTGTTAACCTCCTTTATCTCTTTAAAACATTGGATTATGTATATATTTGTCTAATTGACTATTTTTTTCCTAAAACACAGTGTAAACTCCAGGAGGACAGACATGTTTCTCTGTTTTGTTCACTGCAGTATCCACAGATCTTAAAGCTTTGCCTGGCAGTGCCCAATTATGTTGAAGGGAATAATGAAAGAATGAGTGAATGATTTCAAAACCTTCTGGCCAACAAATAAAATGGTAATTATAAGAGAAATAATGCATGGTCTGCTACTTCTGCCATAGAAGAAGATCTGAGAAGGGATTGGAGAATTGACAAAGAATAAGATAACCAGGGGCTGAACTTGGATTTGAAATTGTGAAGATTTCCTTGAGCCCACAAGCTAATCAATATTCCGTTTGCTATAAGTCTGTTTTGTCTTCTCATACAGCTATAGCCAGTGTCACTAAACTAAGAGTACTGGCAAATCTACAGTAACTGCCCTGCTCTCCGTGACGGTCACTGCTGTGTGGAAGTAGATCCCAGCTTTTCAGGCTGTTCTTCTTGTATAGAGCCTGTGTGATTTGGTCTGGGATACTAGAAATTGAGGCAATGTAATTCCTTGGGTGCTCTGTTCTACTCTTTTATGTTACCAAGGAAAGTTGATTCCACCAGAAGATGTTAGGCTAGGTAGGAGGAGGAGGGAGAATCTACCAACTGAAGAAAAGGATTAATTTGTTCCCTGAGAAAATATGACCTTAACCAGATCCATGGAGTTCTAAGTATCTGTGATAGACGTTATCACTGTTCCAAACTCTTTACTTCCTCTTGGTAACAAATTGTACATTCATGCTCTTTGCCATGTGACTTTACAGTGCCTCCCAGTAAGGCAGGGGGAGTACAAATGGCTGCCTCACTGACTGGGAGGCTGGCTACGTTACTAGCTTTGGCCAATGGAATGTTAGCACACATCAGGTGCACAGAGGTTTTAAATGTCTCTCATAGTATCACTTGTCTTACTGTATCATCTGCCATGCAAAGACCTTCCTCCAGGAAGCCACAGGTACCAGCATGCAAGACACGTGCAGCTGACTCAAGCCCAGCCTGGAGGTGGAAGCAGAACTGCCCAGCTAATCTGCACACTTGGGGGTGAGATTAATAAATACATGTGTCATAAACCACCAAGATTCAGGGGTTGTTGTTATGCCATAAAAACCTGGTTAAGACAGTTTTTGAACATGTTCAGCAATATTTCTGACAATTGTGTTCTATTTTCCAAGCAAAGGTACTAAAGTTTACTTATATTTCATGCCTATTTTGCCTAAATCTCACATCAAAGTATGAGGGTCATATTTTTCATTTGTATGATGGCTGGGGAATAAGCTGTCCTTCTGGTACAGTTCTGGGGAGCTTGTCTTCTTCCGGAATTCTGCCAGATAGACCAGCAATGAGCTTATTTCTTCAGTGGAAAAGTCCCATTTCTTCTGCAACTCCCTTACTCTCTTTTGCACAGGGTAGGTGTACAACAAATGGAATTGATTATCTAGCTTCACTGTTCAATAAGGTAACCACTAACCTCATGTGCCTATTTAAATTTACATTAGTTAGAATTGAAGAATATAATCTCATTTTACATTCTCAAAAAGCACACATGACTAGTGATCACTGTATTGGACAGAATAGATATGGGTCATTTCCACCATCACATAAAGTTCTTTTTGGACAATGGGAACTCTAGATTCTAGGGTTGGGTAATTTATTAACTTTGAAAGCTGGGAGAAACAAATTCTCATATAAATGAGTGTTGGAATGATGAGATGGAAAAAGAGGGAGAGAGGATCGGAAGGAAAGATAAGCTGTATAATCTCCTTTCACCTATTTTCTAGACATTAATAATATTTATAAACTATCCCCTGATATATTAATTTTTTTTTCATTTTGTAGAGTGTTCTAGAAACATTCTAATGCACACAGCTGAACAATCACATTCACCAACAAAGGGATCTGAGCCTGGGATTCTTTCAGTGTGTGTCTGCACAGAACAACTGCTTCAGTTCATTTCCCAAGTGCAGGGAATGTATCAATAAGGATATTTACACATTCACCATCTACAACCACTCCAAAACAAAGAAACCAAAAGAATGACAGAAACACCCAGTGAGGAAATGTATTCAGTGCTGATGTTAGCACCCCCCATTCAGCTACAGTCGTAGCAGGCATTGTATCTGTCTCCACAAGACTCACACTGGCAAAGGCTCAGTTCATAGAAGGCAACCGAGCATGGGCTAAGATCAGCTGTTTATCCGGGGCAAAATACCAAGGAACAAAGCAAGATTCATTATGTAATCCAGCTACAGGTGTGTTAGTTCTGTTTCAGGGACTTCCAACAGGTTTTCTTTTATTTCTACATTTAACATTATCATCAACCTTAATATAAGAAATGCTGCAGTCAAAATGAACATCAAACTAAAAAGCTTCTGTACAGCTAAGGACACCATCAGTAGAACAAAAAGGCATCCCATAGTATGGGAGAATATATTCATAAATGACATAATCTGACAAGGGGTTAACATCCAAAATATATAATGAACTCAAATACCTCAACACCCAAAAAGCAAATAACCCAATTAAAAAATGGGCAGAGGATATGAACAGACACTTCTCCAAAGAAGAAATTCAGATGGCCAACAGGCACATGAAAAGATGTTCCACATTGCTAATTATCAGGGAAATAGAAATTAAAACCACAATGAGATACCACCTCACACCAGTTAGGATGGCCAAAGTCGACAAGACAAGGAACAACAAGTGCTGGTGAGGATGAAGAGAAAAGGGAACCCTCCTGCACTGCTGGTGGGAATGTAAATTAGTTCAGCCATTGTGGAAGGCAATATGGAGGTTCCACAGAAAACTAAAAATAGAAATACCATTTGACCAAAGAATTCCACTCCTAGGAATTTACTCAAAGAAAACAAGATCCCTGATTTGAAAAGACATAAGCACCCCTATGTTTTTCGCAGCACTATTTACAATAGCCATGGTATGGAAGCAACCAAAGTGTCCATCAGTAGATGAATGGATAAAGAAGATGTGGTACATATACACAATGGAATACTATTCAGCCATAAGAAGAAAACAGATCCTACCATTTGCAACAACATGGGTGGAGCTAGGGGGTATTATGCTCAGTGAAATAAGCCAGGAGGAGAAAGACAAGTACCAAATGATTTCATTCATCTATGGAGTATAGCAATGAAGCAAAACTGAAGGAACAAAACAGCAGCAGACTCACAGACTCCAAGAATGGACTAGCGGTTACTAAAGGGAAGGGGTGAGGGAGGGCAGATGGGGAGGGAGGGAGAAGGGATTGAGGGATACTGTGATTAGTACACATGGTGTGGGGGTGTCACAGGAAAGACAGGGTAACACAGAGAATACAAGTAGTGACTCTGTGGCACCATACTACTGCTGATGGGCAGTGACTTCAGTGGAGCATGGGGGGGACTTGATAATATGAGTGAATGTAGTAACTATAATGTTTTTCATGTGAAACCTTCATAAGAGTCTATGTCAATTATACCTTAATAAAAAAAGGAAAAGAAAAGAAAACAGCAGGCCACACAGCTGAGCCATCTTGGACACCCAGCCTTGAGATCCCGCCAACCACATGCCTGCCTATCTGCCACCATATGACAGATTTTCAGAGGATCTCCAAGAGCTACCCAGCTGAGCCCAGCAAGTCGACAGGACTATGAATTAATCATAAATCACTATTTCAAGCCACTAAATTTTGGGGTGGTTTGTTATGCATGCAATGGTATTCAACTGGATCAATGCTACAGGGAAAATTTCTATTGTAAAGAGCCAGTAGTCAAAGTTCAGAGAAACAGCTGGGAGGGAGGGGATCTTACTATGAACATTTATCTGTATTTCATAATTGTGCTCAAGTCATTGTTTCAAAATTTACAGAAAACCCCAATTAGGTTTTGAAGGGACTTGTAGGGGTTCAATAAATGTTGGTTGAATGAATAAAAAAAAAGAAAAAGGAAAAGAAAGAAACACTGCATTCATTTCTTCTTTTTTTACAGTACTTGGAAAAGAAAATTCTCAGGAGGAACTTTTCAAAGGAATTTTGGGTCCATTTTTTTTTATGCAAACACTTTACATTTGAAATAATACCATCATTTCTCAAAATAGAGTCTCTGTCTCTCATCACTGAGGCCAATTAGTTGATTTCCTAGTACTACAGTCACACTTCCTTCATTAGCAATAGTTCCTGGTCTCTGTCACCCCCAGTAGCTGTCCTACACAATACCAGTGAACTCTTCAGCCAACACTTCCCACTCTTCCCAACTATGATGCCTCAATCTTATTAGGGTTAGATTTTTCTAGAATTTCTAGAATGTGTAATGCATACCATGATCCATTATTATAATTATTACCTTACAAACACCCTTAGATTTTGTGCCCCTCTCTCTAATGGACCTGAAAACTGAGGTTTACCTAGTGATTAATTTTTTACACTGCTCACTGAATGGCTGAGGGGGTCAACCACTTCCACTGTGCATTCAGCACTGCCCAGCGTTTCTATCACATTCCTACATTGTAAGATATTTCCAACTCTGCTCTCATCTTTCCGCCAACCACCCCTCCACATGCTTCAAACTCCAGTGATGACTTTGCTGTCTCCTCATGAAGACAACAGAAACTCTTGGATGGAAACCCTTATCTTCCCACCAATAAATTGGCACTCCTGCCTCCACCCAAGCTCATCTCCCTTTTCTTCTCTCCTAATAAGGGTGAAGCTCAATTTCACAACCACTTTTTACAATTTCTCAAGGATTCTGCTCATTTGGTCTAACCCTCTTCACTCTTATAAATTTTATCTACCACTTTACAGAATTCTTCTCAACATTCAGCAAACATGCTTCCAGTATCTTCCATGTTAGCAGAAAAAGCCTATGTGTCCATCTTCCTCACACCACCACCCCGATTCTCTATTTCCTTCACAGCTCAACCTCTTGAAAGAGTTGCCTACACATTTTTCTGTTTTCTCACCCCTATTCACCCTTCCATTACTGCAGCTCCTACTGAACACTACATGTCCTTGGTAAGTTCTCTGTTGCAGTTATTTAAGGTTGCTTAACAGTACCCCATTCAGGGGTTCAAACAGTAACATCTCACTAATCAAATCTGCTCTTTGGGTGCCCTCAGTGGGATAGCTTGAGGCTGGGAGCTTGATCAGCTGGAGGCTCACTGTTTCACTTTTGCGGTGGTGGATGATGGGAAGACCAGCCATCTATGATGGGTGGGTTCTAAGGGCAAGCATAGAGAGAGAGAGAGAGGGAGAGACACTGAGAAGTTGAGATTGAGCCAGGCTAAGCATTTTACCGCTGGGCCATGGAAGACTGTACATAAAGGCTCTATCTTAGGGGTTTTCTCCCATGGTACACTCCCTTACAGGATAAACCTATCTAATCATAGGGTTTAGATGCCATATTTATGTTCATGACTCCAAGACTCATTCCAGTTGCAAAGCATTACCCTAAGCACTGACATCTCTACTTGTGTATCTGATGAGCTTTCAAATTTACCAAGTCCAAAACATAAGTCTTGATTTCCCCTATCCTCCTCTTGTCTTCCTCATTTCAGTAAATATTGTTACCAAGCCAAAATCCTAAAAATCATCCCTGTATTTTCCATTTCCCTTAGTTTTCCACCTTCAATCCTTCAGCAAGTCCTGTTGCTTCCATCTATGAAATACACCTCAAGGTCATCTACTTCTCCTTATCTATTCTATAATCACCTTAATCCAAAACACTAAAAACACCTTTTCTTTGGACCATTGTGTAGTCTCCTAACTTGCAGACAGCATCAGGAACAATCGCTTTTGTGGACATTTAAATCTTTCATACAATTTATTCACTTTTCCTACAAATGTCATCTAAGAAAACACCTCGGACCCGGTGAGGTCAAAGCTCCCGGCTTCGGTGCCCCAGTGGCTTCCACCTCACAATGACTCTGTGATGACAGAAGCTTCCTATTATATCTGTATCAAAGGAATTGTATTGTACTATCAGTAAAGGACACTATCCTTGTCCAGAAAAATATGCTGAATAGGCAACGTGTTCCGTCTTTTTCTTTGTTAAGTGAACAAAAAGTGTGTATCTTCAAGGTGAACAGATCTTGTTAATAAGGTACAGTCCCTGAGATTTAATAATTTATTAAAATTATGTGTTGAAGGTCCATCAGAGGCCAGGCATTGTTCTGGTTGCTGAGGAAACAGGTAAACAATACAGAGCTTCTACTAAAGGAAGCCAGACGATAAAAAACTAACATAAAATATGTCAGGAGGTGATAAAAGCCATGAAGAAAAATGATGTAGGTAAAGGAAATGGAAAGTGGTGGAAGTTGCAGGGCCTTGCGCGCCAGTTTGTATCTGATGGTCAGGGAAAACATCCCTTTAGGATAACATTTGAGTAGAAAATTGAGCGACGTGGAGGGGCAGCCCTGTGGGTATCGGAGGAAAGTGTTCCAGGCAGAGTCAGCAGGATTAAGGGCCTCGAAGCTGGTGAGTGTTTGGTGCATCCAAGGAAGGGAAAGGGGGCCCGTGTGGCTGCAGAGGTGTGAGCAAGGGTGAGGGTGGCAGGAGATGAGGCCCTAGCAGTTGATAGAGCATGACATTGACGATTTGCTTATTGGGCAACATGGTGTTAAGGCTGAGGGAATCTTGGTGGGAGGGGTGGTCATGTCAGAAGCTATGCCAGAGGCAAAGAAAGCTCAGGGTAGTAAGAATATCTGTGTGATTCAGGTTTCCCTATAAATCCACACATCTAGTCACTATTTGCAAAGCCTCACACAATGCTTGCATGTAGCAGCTACCCAATAAATAACAGCTGTTATTCTTTCTATCCAGGTTGGCGTTAACTGGAAAGGTAGTCAGCCTGGCTTTATGCCCTAAATCCAGGACTTTTGTCTTGTCTGTGTGACCTTCGGCCAATCACCTAACTTCTCAGAACCTCTCTTACCCCGTGTTACTGTGCTTGGATATGAATGGGTTGGCTGAGAAAAAGCATGGGAGGCGCTTAGCAGAATGCTTAGCACACAGTAAGGCCTCAGCGAATGTTGCTTGTTATTATTATAAGGGAGTATTTAAGCCCTTCTATTTGTTCTAACAGCATGGAGATGAGAGATAGCCTAGAGACAGAGTATTATTTTATTTTTATGCATTTTGCCAGGCCCTCTTCCTCAATGCTATCTTCCTTGCTTGGTTCACATCTCTGCTCACCTGACCCCCACCACCCTGACTCCCCTTTCCTGGCTTTATTTATCTTTCACTGCTGTGATCGACTTATGACATGCTCCCTGTTTACTTCAACCCTGTCCTTCTCCTCCTACTAAAATGTAAGCCCCATGAGGGTAGGAGTTCATGGATGTCTCTCCAGAGCCAAGAAGAGTCACAGCACATAGTAAACTCAAGATTAACATTTGTTGAATAAATAAAGGAGAAAGAAATTTCAGGGGAGCTCTTCAGCTGTCAACAGGATTGGGTATCACCCCAAATTGAGAGCCTTGAATTTTCTACAAGTGTTGCACCTTTACATTACTATCGTGAACACTCAGGAACTAAACATCTTGGATTTCAGGCCTGACAACTTGGAAAGCTGCACAAGTTAGACCACTTTACTTTCTCAGGAACAAGCAGCCAGACCTGTTTCTGTTATGGCCCTGGGACGTCCACTGGGACCTCCCCCTGCTGACTGCTCTGCAAACCGAGACCAGGTAGCTGAGTTCTGTAAATTCCTTCCATTAGTAACCACCAAACAGCTCTTTCCTCGACTGATTCTGCTTTTCACTTAAGTCACATATTTCTACTTCTAATTTCTCCAAAGAGCCATTTCAGACACTTTGCTTCCTGAAATTATAATGATTGTATATTTTAGGCTATTTGCAACCCTGTCTTATCCACTGGAGATTGGGTGTAGGAAGATGGAAAACACCGTACGATTTCCTTTGGCCACATTTGGTTTAATCAGTATGAATTTCAGAAAGAACATCTTGCTCATTTCTCCAGGGCCAACGGAGACTTATGGAAGCTGTTGTACAAAATAACAATTGTATTTTATTTGTCATCCCTGTATTTTCTTGGGAAGGCATGGCCTGGGGTTAATTTTGTGTTGGGTTGCGGGTTTGACTTAAATCTCCACATATCCTTCCTGGGGGTAGGGATTTCATACAGCAAGTAGTGAAAAACAGACCCCTAACAATTACTGTGATAAAAACTTTCACATTAGAGATTTGAGGGTGCTATTTATTTATTTATTTTTGGTTACCTGGTTAACTAAGATAGATATGGGTCACCCAGCTGGTCAGCTTTGTTTTCCTTGAAGGTTTATAAGTCGACTATCAAGAGTCACATAGAGAATTACCACTGTTTGCAAAATGTCTCTGAGAAAGATATTTTACCTTTTACTCCCTTCTAAAATAAAAACAATGACCTTATTTCCACTCAGACCTTGTCGGAGTATGAAAATCCAGCCTGGCAAAACGCTGATCTTCCCCCTGGTACCATCAGAGACTTCATGCCAGGGGCCATCCTAGAAAAACTCTTAACTGACAAATTACTGATGAGCCCCAGAATGCTCTGTTCCCTTCCTCCAAGAAGGCAAGGTTTTGGGGAATGAGGCCAGCTTTCCTGAAGAGTTCTAATTTAAATAATGGCAAGTTTAAATAATAGTGGATTCATTGGTTCCCACTAGGTCAAGATGGCTGTAAACTGCAAGAGTGAGGTTTGCATTTATAAGAAGGCTGGGAGTCGGGGTGGGGAGGGTTGTTTCCACTAAAAGGAATGTCAGTTATCATCCTGGGATAGGAAATGTGGGCATCCCTTGGGATGGAAAGAAGAGGGACTTCCTCCATTCGCTCACTAGCCCAGGGAAAGAGGTCACAGGATGGGGTAGTAGTCTTGCCATGTTGTTGTGATCAGAGAAACCTGTGGACGTGTTGGGGATGTGCCTTGGGCAAATGGCAGTGAGCTGGTCTAAAATTAGGTCAGTAAAATGCTACAACTCTGGCCCAGATCCAAGGTGGTGGGAAGCATGCATGGATGAGTGTAGCAATGAGGGAGAGACTTACTCTGCTACCCCACCTCAGACCTACAGCAAGGGGATGCTGGGAATTCAGAAAAGAGTGGAGAGATGGAGAACAGTACGTCCAAGCTGTCCCCAATCCCTCTGGAAGCTTGTTCTTTCACTGTTGCCCAAAGTAGCCTAAGGGTGAACAATGTTCAGGATAATTCACTTATATTAGGTTGGCAGGAAAGAAATAAGAAAAAGAGATTCAATTAGCCATGAAGTTGTGTGTGTGTGTCTTCCTATCTGTCTCTGTATGGCGATCAAGAGAAAGCCATGGGGCAGCTGAGATTGGTTGTACTGTCTGACACTCTGGGAAGGTGAAATCAGCTTCAGAGATCCCCCGATATTTATTTATAAGGTTCTTCCTCAACGGAAAGGATGGGACGCTGCACAACCTCAGAAACTGCTGTAGTTCTCAGAACAGATGCCAACCCCCAGCTGAAACCAAGGCTCATATGCTGCAGCTAATACTGGAGCTTTTATGTTGTTCTAAATTAAATTCGAAGCAATTCTGTCCATGCCACAAGTACTGTTATGTGGGCTTACTTGCACTAAATCTGTGCTTATGGGACCATAAAATACATGTTGTTCCTGTAGTCAGATTTTATCATTGACAATGACTTCTAATATGTGCCCATCAACTGCCCTTTTAATCACTGTCAGTCATTCTTTTCTATCGCAGTCAAATTTAAAGCAGCAATGATGGTTTTAAAATAAGGCCCTTCCTCTGCTCAACTGTATTTAGGGCTAATTAAAAGTAAATAACTATTCCCAGCAAGGAAGGCAGAATCCAAGCACATCTTTAACAAATGCATCCTTTCCCGCTTAGAGGAATATAAAAAAATAAATACCAGTCAAGGCCAGAAAGGGAAACACAAGAAGCATTTAATTCAGAAAAAAAACATATAATTTTGTTTCTTCCCATGTATCCCAGTTCCATGTGGTTGCTGTCTTCAGCTGTGTGGAGCAAATGAATGCAATCACAAGCTCTTAGCTCCCACTCTAGTCTGACATTTCCCCTAAAGCTTCCCACCTCCCTCCACTCCCACACCCTCTGTGATGCAACACAATTCACTCACTATAATTTGAAGGTTATAGTCAATCGCTCCAAGACAAGAGTGCAGAATGGGCTGGATCAGACTTCCTGCACTCAAAGGTTCATCTTGATTTCAGTGGGAGGCCCTCCTGCAATGGATCGCCTAACAGCCCCTCTCTCTGCTCAACTTCTCTATGGGCCTTTAAATGTCCCCTTTCATTTCAAATGGAGAGTCATTGTTTCTTTGCAAACGATGTATTTTAATATTTCTGTTATTTTCACTGCCCACTGGAATCTTACAGTTATCTTTATTAATTTCTTCTAACTGGTAAAAGTTAAAGTGAGATATCTCCCCAAACCAGCGAAGGAGAAAGAAGTGCATTGAAAGCTACATATAAGCTGGGCTGCCTATGGAAGGCCAGTTTTGAGTTTTCCATAAGGAAATATATGAAGGATATATTTTCATACTTATCCCAATTTATAGAAACAAGAAAATTCTATTTTAAAATGTTGAGTTGAAACAAATTAATGTAGTGAAGAGACAAGTCAGGGTATTTTTTTTTTCTTAATGCAAACACACTTAAATAAGAAATTCTTATATGCATTCAACAAAGAGTAGTTGGGCAACAGTGAAAGGCACTGTCCAGTCTTCCTTACCAGTTTCTTGAGTATCTTAACTCTAATTTTTGTTGTTTCTTCAAGGGGACTGGAAACATTAACAACCTTCAAAATTATTTTAATATAAGCCATTTCAGAACCACAGGCAGACCCCAGCTTATTAATTGATGACTGTCACCAGTTTACTAAATTTTAGTATAAATCGATTAAAATATCTGAGCTCATTTATCCTTTCCACACCTATATGTTGAGTACTTATCACTTGTTAAACAGAGTTCCAGGTGCTGAGGATACAGGAATGAAAAAGATGAATGCAGACCCTGAGCCACAGAGCTTACATTCTATTAAGTAATATGTTCAATAACAAATGGATTCATCACACAGCATGAGCAACATATGCTATGAAAGGGGACAGATACTATCAGAGGGGGCCATCTATTTCAGAATCTCCAGGTAAGTTCTTTCTGAGGAGATGGCTTTTGAACAAAGGCTGTAATGAGGGTGGTAGAAGATAACGTTGAGGGATGCGCATGGCCAGCCTGGTAGCCGTAGCAAGGACTGGGAACTCTAGTTTGAGATGGACTGGAAGCTTCAGGGGAGTAGCAAGAACTAGCTACACTCCAAGATGGAATGTTAGCATGAAGAGATTTTAAGCCATCTTTGGACATCAGTTTTAACTACTTACAGAAGTTGGGAGAAGAAAGAGACTTCAGATCTTCCCTAATGACTTCCCTGAAGTCTAGTGGTTAACTGGTGATGGGTTTGCTCTGCTACACTGAGCCAAATCCTTGATAAAAAGTGAAAGATACTAATGATGAATTTATTTAGATTTGTGATTATTTGGCAGCTGCTTGAGCAAAGATTTCTATCATGCAGAGAAAGACCGAAGGAAAGAAAAGACTGTCAAAAATATGGAGACGAAAAATTATGTAAGTCGGAACACTTAAATGTATGAAAGAAAAATAAATTATTTTTTTGAAGCTAGTTAGAAAAACACTTCAGTAATTATGAGCCAGATTTGTATCACACAAAACATAGTTTTTCTGAGGAAGCACATCTCACAGTTAAAAGAGAATATATAAAAGAAGACTGACCCTTAATTTTTAAAGTGTAACTCATTATCCTGCTCAGATATTTACTTCTCTTTATCCATGACTCAAGATAATGTTAGGGGAAAGGGAAGGTGAACCCCATAGTTTCAGGAAGAGCAGTGCAAAGTGAATTTTAGAATCTAGAAGGAAGGGACACAGAGAGCTGATTAGGCACTGTGACAGGCACATTATTTCATTCAATCTCCACCAAAACTTTGTGAAACAGGCATTAATCAGCAGCCCCTGACATCATAGGTGAGGAAACTGAGGCTCAGAGAGGTCAGGCAACTTGCCTAACAAGTCAGAGAGAAAAGCCAAAATGGAGCCCTAATCTCCTGGTTTCCATTTTTTTCTGGCTGTGATTGTTCCACAATAAACAAACCACTTCCATCTGGGGTAACTTCATCTTTGTAATTTGAAACTTTTAAAAGTACTGAACTGGTTTTTAGTCTTGGGGGTTTTTTCCCTCTGAAAGGCAGAGAAAGAAAGCCTATTTAATGCCACATGAATGCCTCACTTTTTGTTCCTAATCCTCCCTGGAACAATTGTTATTAAACTGAAGACAGAGAGACACGTCCTCAGAGGGGAAGAGCCAGTGGAAATGATAAATACAAAGTTTGGGGGAAGAAGCGACCCTCCTGGGCATCCCAGACATAGATGTAGACACAAATTGAAGGAAGAACTTTGTCCGGGTAGGGCTTGGGGGAGAGGGGTGACAGCTACACTCTGTAGACGTATGGCCAGGTCCTTGCTGCTGCAGGCACCCCGTGCTAGCCTCCACGGTGAGGTAATTGTGGAGAACAGCAGGACTCATTCATCCCACTCGCCTCTCAGACAGTTAGGGTAAACAATTTTCAGATGCATTTCCTGTTAGCTTAGAAAAAACTTTCCATCGTGGTACCAGTCAAATAGTATTTGAAATTTCCCTTTCTGTGTTTCCTCTAAAAGCACTTTCTTTTGCAAGACGTTTGCTGGACATGATATCATCCTAATTATTCCTTGACCAATTTTATCACCAACCACTTCAAATCAACACAGTTGATCCAGCTTTATTTACAAGGTAGTTAGGGTCACTCCGGGAACGGCCAAAACAGTGACAAAATTTCAGGAACATTTTGATTCCGCCAGATCTTACCGCTGGAGTAATGTGGGACCTGTCTGCCTGACGAACAGTTACAGTTTGGAGACAGAACTAATTGGTTGTAGAGTCATAAGTAACATTTATAATGAGGCTAAAAAAATCTTCCATTGGAAGCATGAAAAGAAAGAATATACTGACAGCTATTAAGATAAAACTGTTCAAAATTATTGTAAAAGTTGACACCTTCAAATTTGTTCCTCGGTTCCCTGAACAGAGTTTAGAGTTCAGTTTCCCATTTTCCTGTCTCTGGTTCTTTCAAAGAGTCTCAACCAGAAGCAGCAGCCTTCGTGGGCTCCCCAGACAGAGATGTAGACAGAGAAAATGCTGATGGAAGTTTTACAGAGATCTGCTATTCTGTAAGATTCTTGCCTCAAAGATGAGAGGAAAAAAAGAGAAATGTTGTCAAATGTGTTGATAAATCACTTGAGATTATGCCAAATCATCTTAGGAAAGGATAAGGGAATGCATTCAATATTGAAGTTTAAAGTTAAAGAGAGTTCCAGAATGTATTTGAAAATGGCATTGGCCTTGGATAAAGTCTACTTGAGAGAGAGAGAGAGGTCTCCTATCATAAGAATCTTTTCAGGCTCATAAAATTTGGCAGCCTCTATGTACAGAAGTGAAGTAGAGCCCAACACCTCTGGCCACTGGGGCTAGTTGTGGGTGTACGAATCCCAGGCTTGAGAATTTCACCTTTGTTTAAAGCCAATTCTGGCTGGCTTTGCCCACTCATGGAATTCAGGAGTCCTCAGCAGTCCATGCAAGTGCCACTCACAACCTGAACAGCATGAGAGCGAGAAGGGCAAGCCACACTCTCTGGGGATAGTTAGGGAATGCCCTGGGCGAGCCTCTGAGATGCCCTCAGCCTGGTGAACCTGGCAGCCATCCCCTTCTGGACCTAACCTCGACAACAGGACACAAGACTCCAAATGGCACTGCCATTTCACTGATTCAGGGGAAGGCGGGGAAGGGACCCAGGCAGGAGATCTGGACCATCCTGAAGGTACAACCAGGGCTAGCCTTATAGTTGCCAAGCTACCACTGTTTTCTGAAACATAAGAATCCCACTTCCCTTCTGGATATGAGGTTGATTTGGCTTCCATGCTTGTCTCCTCTTTGGTTATCAGGGCTGGTCTGGCTCACCTGGCTGGCCGAGAGGAGGCTCTTTCCTTCCCAAGCCAGCATTCTCTCTTCTGTGACCTTTTGTTCCCTACAACTTCTCTTCTAAACGTCCCAGGATATGAGGCCATACTTCTCCTCCTCTCTACTCTGATTTCCACAGAGAAGTCCTCGAGATCAACAAGCACCATCCAGCCACATTTCACCTCTAAAATGGTTGTGACTTCTTTTTACAATTAAGAGGAGTGACTGGGCACACGCTTCTTCGGAATTTGAAAATTTCCTTGCCTGAGGGCTGAGGACTTGGGTTTCAGTTCCGCCTTGCCTTCTACATGCTCCTTACAGAAAAACCATCCTGAGTCATCAGCAATCAAACTTGTGAAACTCATGAACTGGTCTGAATCACCTTTCTGGTAAAAACAGAACCAACCAGAGGTCAGTTTGAGGAAACTGTTGAAGAGCAGTAACAATTGCCTTCAAGCTAGTTTGAAGAACTTATTTTAATTAGGGTCAGAGCAGAAGAGTATTAATAATCAAGGTTACTACTAGAAGAAACAAAAGGCAAAGAAACAGTACAGGACTGAGGGAAGAATAGAAAAAAAGAAAAAATGCATGAGCTTTTGAAAGCCTGATGCTACTACAATTCATAGTTTTAATAATTCCATATTTTTATAAAATCCTGCTCAGCCAAGATTTTTCTGGAGTGTTTATTATGTGCTAGACAATCTGCTAAGTTCAGGTGCAAGAAAGATGAGTAAGACCTAATCTCCCTCCTAGAAAAACTATGTTAAGCATATGGTAAACATTCAATAAATGTCAGTTTTCTTTTTCTGGTAGTGGGAGAAACTCTGAATTGATGAATATTTATTGTGATTGCTAAGGGTTTTTTAAAAGACTATACCGAGGCAAAGAAGGCTAACTTTCCCCCAGAAGATATTCTCATCTTCTTTGCCCAGGCACATTAATAGACTACATTTCTCAGACGTTTTTGCCAAGAAGTGTGACCATGTGATTATGTTTTAGCCAATGGCATATGATCAGAAGGAATGAGTGGTTCTGGGCTGAGGATTTTTAAGTGGCTGTACCTTCTCCACGCCCCACTGCTTGGCTGCCTCAGCACATGAAATTGATTGGTCTTCGTCACAATGAGTGAGGAGGGCAGATGAGGCCCATCCTTGAAGAATTTTTAAACAGGGAGTTGGAAGTGCTTGAATTTGCTACAAGGAAAATCGTCCTGGGAACACGTAGGAGATGGTTTGCTTCAGGGCAAGACCACTGAGCAAGGAGACGGGTTCGCAAGCTATTGCAGCAACTCCAGTGAGAAATGACAAGGGTGATAAGGGCCTGAATTAAACAGTGCCTCTGGATGTGAAGCAAAGGCGTAAAAAATATTACTATTTATTGATAACTGAATATTATAGCTGAGGCTTCAGGTGCTAAAAGTTATCTGAAGGCAGATGGGGTTGGAAAATGTGCCCGTAACGCTTGGACACAGGCAGAAAGGAAGGTTTCTACCACTTTTTCCATTTCCTCCTCCTTCTCTCGCTCCTCATCCGCCCCACATCTGACTATATTCCATTTTCAAATTTCAGAGTACATCTTTGAATGCACATACAAGGAAATCAATGTTAGTAAGAATTCCATATCCTATAATTGCACTCTACATCCAAACCATGGTCAATACCACTAAAAATTATTTGTAAAAATGTCTTTAGTCAGCAACTGCATGACTAGCCATTGGAAGGAATATTACTGGAGAAAAATAGTAATAACTAGAAAGCACACAAGGGGAACACATGTAAGAATGTCTTAGTCTAGGATTTGGGGAAAGCAGAAAAGTAAAGGATAAGGAGGAAAAATATTTAAACATGTAATTTAGCAAATGTTTTGTAATGAAAGGAAAAAGTGTAAATTGTTATAAAAAAACAAATTGCAAAAGACTTAGGAACTGAGTCTGGCACCAGGAAATTGCGAAAAGGTTGGATGGCGCAAATTATTGCCCAGATACAGTACAGACACATTTACATTGTTGGCCTTAATTAGGCAACTTAAATCTTTGCAACAATCTACTGTATCAGTGCATGCTAGGATTGTCAGTCTGAACTTTGGAAATTGAAATGATATCTCTTAACCTTTGTTTTATAAATATGCTTTTCCTAGATTAAATTAGAGGGTGGTACCTTTGCAAAAGTTCAGAAATAACTTGTTTACCAATAAACAGTTTCAGTGTCTTTTCTTTGACTTCACTTCAGCTGTAAGACTGTTATACCCTTAGTTATCTATTAATATTTGATCACTTAATATTTGAATGATCTCTGAACCCTAGATTAGCTGTTCAAAATTTTAAGCTACAAGCCCAATGTGTAACTCTTAAATAAAATTGATTTAGGAAAAACATGAACTATTTTGGCAGTCTGAGAAATTCTAGCTTTGACTGTAAGGAAAAGAAAAAATTTTAAAAACCCTTCCTGTCTCATAGTGTTCTTAGTAGACAGAAAAATCAGTTCATTCCTTGAAGATAAAATGTAGAGTCAGAAAGGAAACATCTGCCAACAGAAACAGCAATGAGAATTAGTTACATATCCTGGAAAAATAAGATTTAGCCCAACTATGTTGATATTACTTAGCAAGATTGGACACCAGAATTGGCCAAAATATTTCTTATTCAACTATTTTATGGAAATCCTATGAAAATAATTGAAAACAGAAACATTAAATTGCTTCACCAAAGAGAAAGAGCATTCTTTCTCTTCTACTCTCGACATTTTGCAAGTCTATAGAAAAGGTTTGGAAGGAGAATACATTTTCAAAATCCTCAATATGTGGAACAGATATGAAAGTTAACTGTAAAGCAGGGTTTTATATAGCAAACTTTTTTCCCCTGACTTTCTTCTTAAAATGGAATGAATATATTCTACTGCTTCAAAACAAAAATTACTTCCAAAAGGAAATAAAAATTGAACCCAAGAATGCAACACATCTTCTCTATAACATACATTTAAAGTAAATTGAATTGGCTGTTTCTCATATTAACACAAAAACACAAATGCCTAAAGTGAAAATTTCAGAAATGTGAAGTCATTGTGTGAGGGTGTCATACCTTAGGATGTGGCATTTGCAAGCATCCAGGGCTTACCAATGTGGTCCCAATGTCCAGGAATACAAGTCTTTCCCAGTTCAGGTTTCTACCTTATGACTTGTTTTTAAGCTTTCTGCCACTTACTAACCTTTATCAACTTTGCATGAATGTAGTGATTGGTGATGGTTGTTTACACCAATGCTACTTCAAGGGATGGTCTAAAACCTTTTGATACCTGTCTTAGTATAGAAACTAAGACTATCAAGAAATGCTCATAGCAATTTAATTTTGCTGTAATATCTAAGCATGGGTCTAAGGAGGAGCATCTCATTCAACTACAAATACACCAAAATAATTTGACAAAGATGAATTGGAATTCTTTTTTTTTTAGTCTCACACCACAGGTAGATTGAGGAGCATTTATCTATACTGAATTAGGAGATAAAATCATAGTCCACATAG
The DNA here is from genome assembly GCF_040802235.1 of Manis javanica. Classification (NCBI taxonomy): domain Eukaryota; kingdom Metazoa; phylum Chordata; class Mammalia; order Pholidota; family Manidae; genus Manis; species Manis javanica. The sequence continues at coordinate 12,726,465 of NC_133167.1, read as the reverse complement.
TGGGACAGGAAGATAGATGAAAAGGGAAGGAAATCTTCGGTCAGCTCAAGTTTATTTTTTAAAAAGTTTCCAAAGGGCAATGGGAACCACTAACACAATGATCCACCTTCTGTATGTGGAAGCTGGGGTATAATCAAAGGAACACAGCCTAATTATCAGTCTGGCAGTTAATTTTAAAAATTGATTATTAATAATGAGTAGTACATAATATAAAATTAATAAAATCACCCCAAATCATATCACTCATAATAATCATGCTAATATTTGGGGGAAAGCTTTCCTAAATATTTTCCTTTACCATACAGTTCACTTATTAGAGCATGCTTATGTCTCCATCAACACTGCTAATGACTGCAGAATATTCCATTTTATGAATATTCTTAATTTGTTTAACCAACCTGCTACTGTTGAGTATTTATTCATATATAATACTACATCTTCTTCTATCTTTTTACTTTTAATCTGCTTGTGTCTTTATATATGTAAAGAGTGTTTCTTGTAGGCACATATAGTTGAGTTTTACTTTGTAATCTGATCTGTCAATCTCTTTTAATTGGAGTACTAGACCATCTACATTTAACATATTATTGATACAGTCATATTTGAATCTACCATCTTGCCTTTGTTTTCCATTTGTCCTTCTTTGCCTTGTCTCCTTTCTCCTATTTTTCTCTCTTCCATTGTATTATTTCTCATGATTCCATTTAAATATCCTTTATTGGCTGATTAACTCTGTGGTGTTATTATAGTAGTTGTTTAAGGTTTATAGTATACCTCTTTTACACAGTGTACATTCAAGTAATACAATACCATTTTATATAGAATATAAAAATCTTACATTTCTCTCCTCCTGGACTTTGTGCCATTTTGGCCATACATTTTGCTTCTAAGTATGTCATAAACCCACATACATTGTTATATTTTTGCTTTGGACAATCATCTCTTAAAGAGACTTCATTGATTAAAAAAAAGTCTTTATCTATATACATGTGCTCCAGTGTTCTTTTGTTACCATTTCCGGTTATCATTTCTATTTTCTGTTTTTCTATTTTTTAGATTCCTTTGTTTAGATCAAGACTTCCATCTGGTATCATTTGCCTTCTGTCTAAAGGATTTGCTCACTTTATCTTGTAGTGTTTGTCTGCTGGTGATGACTTCCTTTAGTTTTTGTGTATCTCAAAATGTCTTTGTTTGGCCTTGGTATTTTGAAAGATAATTTCATTGGGTATAGGATTCTAGGTTGACAGATTGCTTTTCTGCCGTGCATTAAACACAATTCACTGTTTTCTGGCTGGAACTGCTTCTGGTAAGAAATCTTATATCATCCTATCCCTGTTCATTTGTGTGTTCAGTATCTTTTTCTCTGGCTGCATTTAAAATCTATCTTTATCACTGTTTATGAACAATATGGTTATGATATAGATTGTATGTTTCTTTACATTCTTGTATTGGGGATTTGTTGAGTTTCTTGAATATATGGGATTATAGCATTTATCAAAATCTCAGCTATTACCTGTGAAATATTTTCCCTGGGCTCCCTGCTTCCCTTTCACAGACTCCATTTCTATGCAGATTTATCTCCACCTAAACATATCCCACAGTTCATTCATGTTCGTTCCCTTCTCACTTTTTTTTTTTTGATTTTTTTAAAATTAATTTTATTTTGGTTCATTTGATTTTTTTTTTTTTGAGAGGGCATCTCTCATATTTATTGATCAAATGGTTGTTAACAACAATAAAATTCAGTATAGGGGGGTCAACGCTCAATGTACAATCATTAATCCATCTCAAGCCTAATTCTCGTCAGTCTCCAATCTTCTGAAGCATAACGAACAAGTTCTTACATGGTGAATGAATTCTTACATAGTGAATAAATTCTTACATGGTGAACAGTACAAGGGCATTCATCACAGAAACTTTCGGTTTTGATCATGCATTATGACCTATAAACAATCAGGTCAAATATGAATATTCGTTTGATTTTTGTACTTGATTTATATGTTGATCCCACATTTCTCCTATTATTATTATTATTTTTATTTTTAATAAAATGCTGAAGTGGTAGGTAGATGCAAGATAAAGGTAGAAAACATAGTTTAGTGCTGTAAGAAGGCAAATGTAGATGATCAGATGATCAGGTGTGTGCCTATGGACTAAGTATTAATCCAGGCTAGACAAGGGCAGCAAGACATCCACAGATGCAGAAGATTTCTCTCAAAGCAGGTGGGGGTGAGGTTCTGAGCCTCACCTCTGTTGATCCCCAAATTCTCACCTGATGGCCCCCCTGCGACTGTGCCTGTCTTAGGTTGTTCCTCCCTTGAGGAATCTTACCCGTCTCTGGCTAACCAGTCATCTTCCGGGGCCATACAGGGAAATGTAAAGTTGGTAAGTGAGAGAGAAGCCATATTGTTTGCAAAGGTTAGCTTTTTACTTCTTTGCAGATTTATGCCCTGTGGCTTCTATGCCCAGCACTTGTCTCGAGGTATCTTTACTACCTGGAGGAATTATGATACTCGGTAAATTCGATATGAGGCACGAATTCTATCTAAGGGTTGTAATTAGGAAGGAAGAAGAAAAGCTATAGAGGTAGCATATGGAAGAAAACATGGAAGGATTGATTATTTCTTTGACATATCTTCTTGTAGAGTACCTTAAGCATGTATAGGTTTTAAACTACTAACTAATTTGCACACACATATTAACATAATAGGAATACGGTGACATAAACAAAGCAAATCTATAATTACCATCCATCTCCAGTGAAGCCAAGAAAACCATTTAGGCACCCTAGGCATTTGTGAAAATTTATCTATGATATGATGGATATTGTCCAACTGTACTTGAACCATCAGACAAATTAAAGCAGCCCATTTCTGGGATCTGTTCACATCCCATATGTTCTTTTAACCATAGATAGTCTATAGTCATGAGATTTTGGGGTGCTACAACTTGCACCCCTCCCAACTCCTGGTTGAGTTCCAACAGTACAGATCCGGTCAAATTCGTTGTCTCACTGTATGCACATGCCAGCCTAGACATCTCCCTCCTCATTCCTATGGCAAGTCCAGGAGACGGTGGGCTGGATGCAGCCACAACCGCAGCATCATCCGGATCCCTGTGGAGGCTTTTTGATGATCATCCCCCGGCACAAGTCCTCCAGAGAGTGCTGATGCCGGAAGCTCCTCCTCGTATCATATCTTAGTTCATTTTCTGGGTATCCAAGCTAGGCCTTGATCTTCTGCATAGAAACAAACAGACCCTTTGCCCACACTTTGACATGCCCTCTATACCACTGTGCAGAACTCATTGGAGGTCAGCACACAGTAACTGCTTTTTTTTTTTTTTTTTTTAATTAAGAGAAAGGAATATTATCAGAAAAGAGTACCTCCATAGCCGATCATCTGACACCCTTTAAGTGATCAACATTACGGATATTTAAAGCATGCGTTGATCTTTGATTTACCAATAGTTTTATCCTGTTAAGGAGTAATCCCCCTTTTCTTTCTTTCTTTTTTTTTTTTTTTTTTTTTAATTTTTAATCTACCCTTACATGAAGAATACTATGTTTACTATGCTCTCCCCTATATCAGGTTCCCCCTAACAACCACATTACGGTTACTGTCCATCAGCTTAGCAAAATGTTGTAGAGTCACTACTTGTCCTCTCTGTGTTGTGCAGCCCACCCTCCCCTTTCTCCCTCCCCCCATGCATGCTAATCTTAATACCCCCTTCTTCTTCCCCCCCCTTATCCCTCCCTGCCCACCCATCCTCCCCAGTTCCTTTCCCTTTGGTACCTGTTAGTCCATTTTTGGGTTCTGTAATTCCACTGCTGTTTTGTTCCTTCAGTTTTTCCTTTGTTCCTATACTCCTCAGATGAGTGAAATCATTTGGTATTTCTCTTTCTCCGCTTGGCTTATTTCACTGAGCATAATACTCTCCAGCTCCATCCATGTTGCTGCAAATGGTTGGATTTTTCCACTTCTTATGGCTGAGTAGTATTCCATTGTGTATATGTACCACATCTTCTTTATCCATTCATCTACCGATGGACATTTAGGTTGCTTCCAATTCTTGGCTATTGTAAATAGTGCTGCGATAAACATAGGAGTGCATCTGTCTTTCTCAAACTTGATTGCTGCGTTCTTAGGGTAAATTCCTAGGAGTGGAATTCCTGGGTCAAATGGTAGGTCTGTTTTGAGCATTTTGATGCACCTCCATACTGCTTTCCACAATGGTTGAACTAATTTACATTCCCACCAGCAGTGTAGGAGGGTTCCCCTTTCTCCACAGCCTCGCCAACATTTGTTGTTGTTTGTCTTTTGGATGGCAGCTATCCTTACTGGTGTGAGGTGATACCTCATTGTAGTTTTAATTTGCATTTCTCTGATAATTAGCGATGTGGAGCATCTTTTCATGTGTCTGTTGGCCATCTGTATTTCTTTTTTGGAGAACTGTCTGTTCAGTTCCTCTGCCCATTTTTTAATTGGATTATTTGTTTTTTGTTTGTTGAGGCATGTGAGCTCTTTATATATTCTGGACGTCAAGCCTTTATCGGATGTGTCATTTTCAAATATATTCTCCCATACTGCAGGGTTCCTTTTTGTTCTGTTGATGGTGTCTTTTGCTGTACAGAAGCTTTTCAGCTTAATGTAGTCCCACTTGCTCATTTTTGCTGTTGTTTTCCTTGCCCAGGGAGATATGTTCAAGAAGAGATCACTCATGTTTATGTCTAAGAGGTTTTTGCCTATGTTTTTTTCCAAGAGTTTAATGGTTTCATGACTTACATTCAGGTCTTTGATCCATTTTGAGTTTACCTTTGTATATGGGGTTAGACAATGGTCCAGTTTCATTCTCCTACATGTAGCTGTCCAGTTTTGCCAGCACCATCTGTTGAAGAGACTGTCATTTTGCGATTGTATGTCCATGGCTCCTTTATCAAATATTAATTGACCATATATGTTTGGGTTAATTTCTGGGGTCTCTAATCCATTCCACTGGTCTGTGGCTCTGTTCTTGTGCCAGTACCAAATTGTCTTGATTACTATGGCTTTGTAGTAGAGCTTGAAGTTGGGGAGTGAGATCCCCCCTACTTTATTCTTCTTTTTCAGGATTGCTTTGGCTATTCGGGGTCTTTGGTGTTTCCATATGAATTTTTGAATTATTTGTTCCAATTCATTGAAGAATGTTGCTGGTAATTTGAGAGGGATTGCATCAAATCTGTATATTGCTTTGGGCAGGATGGCCATTTTGACGATATTAATTCTTCCTAGCCATGAGCAAGGGATGAGTTTCCATTTATTAGTGTCCCCTTTAATTTCTTTTAAGAGTGACTTGGAGTTTTCAGAGTGTAAGTCTTTCACTTCTTTGGTTAGGTTTATTCCTAGGTATTTTATTCTTTTTGATGCAATGGTGAATGGAATTGTTTTCCTGATTTCTCTTTCTATTGATTCATTGTTAGTGTATAGGAAAGCTACAGGTTTCTGTGTGTTAATTTTGTATCCTGCAACTTTGCTGTATTCCGATATCAGTTCTAGTAGTTTTGGGGTGGAGTCTTTAGGGTTTTTTATGTACAGTATCATATCATCTGCAAATAGTGACAGTTTAACTTCTTCTTTACCAATCTGGATTCCTTGTATTTCTTTGTTTTGTCTGATTGCCGTGGCTAGGACCTCCAGTACTATGTTAAATAACAGTGGGGAGAGTGGGCATCCCTGTCTGGTTCCCGGTCTCAGAGGAAATGCTTTCAGCTTCTCGCTGTTCAGTATAATGCTGGCTGTGGGTTTATCATATATGGCCTTTATTATGTTGAGGTACTTGCCCTCTATTCCCATTTTGCTGAGAGTTTTTATCATGAATGGATGTTGAATTTTGTCAAATGCTTTTTCAGCATCTATGGAGATGATCATGTGGTTTTTGTCTTTCTTTTTGTTGATGTGGTGGATGATGTTGATGGATTTTCGAATGTCGTACCATCCTTGCATCCCTGGGATGAACCCCACTTGGTCATGGTGTATGATCCTTTTGATATACTGTTGAATTCTGTTTGCTAATATTTTATTGAGTATTTTTGCATCTACATTCATCAGGGATATTGGTCTGTAATTTTCTTTTTTGGTGGGGTCTTTGCCTGGTTTTGGTATTAGGGTGATGTTGGCCTCATAGAATGAGTTTGGGAGTATTCCCTCTTCTTCTATTTTGTGGAACACTTTAAGGAGAATGGGTATTATGTCTTCTCTGTGTGTGTGATAAAATTCCGAGGTAAATCCGTCCAGCCCCGGGGTTTTGTTCTTGGGTAGTTTTTTGATTACTGTTTCAATTTCTTTGCTCATAATTGGTTTGTTTAACTTTTGTGTTTCTTCCTTGGTCAGTCTTGGGAGGTTGTATTTTTCTAGGAAGTTGTCCATTTCTTCCAGGTTTTCCAGCTTGTTGGCATATAGGTTTTCATAGTAGTCTTTAATAATTCTTTGTATTTCTGTGGAGTCTGTCGTGATTTTTCCCTTCTCATTTCTGATTATGTTGATTTGTGTTGACTCTCTTTTTCTCTTAATAAGTTGGGCTAGAGGCTTATCTATTTTGTTTATTTTCTCAAAGAACCAGCTCTTGGTTTCGTTGATTTTTGCTATTGTTTTATTCTTCTCAATTTTGTTTATTTCTTCTCTGATCTTTATTATGTCCCTCCTTCTGCTGACTTTAGGCCTCATTTGTTCTTCTTTTTCCAGTTTTAATAATTGTGATGTTAGACTATTCATTTGGGATTGTTCTTCCTTCTTCAAGTGTGCCTGGATTGCTATATACTTTCCTCTTAAGACTGCTTTCGCTGCATCCCACAGAAGTTGGGGCTTAGTGTTGTTGTTGTCATTTGTTTCTATATATTCCTTGATCTCTATTTTGATTTGTTCATTGATCCATTGATTATTTAGTAGCATGTTGTTAAGCCTCCATGTGTTTGTGAGCCTTTTTGTTTTCTTTGTAGAATTTATTTCTACTTTCATACCTTTGTGGTCTGAAAAATTGGTTGGTAGAATTTCAATATTGTGGAATTTACTGAGGCTCTTTTTGTGAGCTAGTATGTGGTCTATTCTGGAGAATGTTCCATGTGCACTTGAGAAGAATGTATATCCTGTTGCTTTTGGATGTAGAGTTCTATAGATGTCTATTAGGTCCATCTGTTCTAGTGTGTTGTTCAGTGCCTGTGTGTCTTTACTTATTTTCTGCCCGGTGGATCTACCCTTTGGGGTGAGTGGTGTGTTGAAGTCTTCTACAATGAATGCATTGCAGTCTATTTCCCTCTTTAGTTCTGTTAGTATTTGCTTCACATATGCTGGTGCTCCTGTATTGGGTGCATATATATTTAGAATGGTTATATCCTCTTGTTGGACTGAGCCCTTTATCATTATGTAGTATCCTTCTTTATCTCTTGTTACTTTCTTTGTTTTGAAGTCTATTTTGTCTGATATTAGTACTGCAACCCCTGCTTTCTTCTCACTGTTGTTTGCCTGAAATATGTTTTTCCATCCCTTGACTTTTAGTCTATGCTTATCTTTGGGTTTAAGGTGAGTTTCTTGTAAGTAGCATATAGATGGGTCTTGCTTTTTTATCCATTCTATTACTCTATGTCTTTTGATTGGTGCATTAAGTCCATTTACATTTAGGGTGACTACTGAGAGATATGTACTTATTGCCATTGCAGGCTTTAGATTTGTGGTTACCAAAGGTTCAAGGTTAGCTTCTTTAGTATCTTACTGCCTAACTTAGCTCGCTTATTGAGCTGTTATATACACTGTCTGGAGATTCTTTTCTTCTCTCCCTTCTTATTCCTCCTCCTCCATTCTTCATATGTTGTGTGTTTTGTTCTGTGCTCTTTTTAGGGGTGCTCCCATCTAGAGCAGTCCCTGTAGGATGCCCTGTAGAGGTGGTTTGTGGGAAGCAAATTCCCTCAGCTTTTGCTTGTCTGGGAATTGTTTAATCCTGCCATCATATTTAAATGATAGTCGTGCTGGATACAGTATCCTTGGTTCAAGGCCCTTCTGTTTCATTGCATTAAATATATCATGCCATTCTCTTCTGGGCTGTAGGGTTTCTGTTGAGAAGTCTGATGTTAGCCTGATGGGTTTTCCTTTATAGGTGATCTTTTTCTCTCTAGCTGCCTTTAAAACTCTTTCCTTGTCCTTGATCCTTGCCATTTTAATTACTATGTGTCTTGGTGTTGTCCTCCTTGGATCCTTTCTGTTGGGAGTTCTGTGTAATTCCATGGTCTGTTCGATTATTTCCTCCCCCAGTTTGGGGAAGTTTTCAGCAATTATTTCTTCAAAGAGACTTTCTATCCCTTTTCCTCTTTCTTCTTCTTCTGGTATCCCTATAATACAAATATTATTCCTTTTGGCTTGGTCACATAGTTCTCTTAGTGTTGTTTCATTCTTGGAGATCCTTTTATCTCTCTCTTTGTCAGCTTCTATACGTTCCTGTTCTCTGGCTTCTATTCCTTCAATGGCCTCTTGCATCTTATCCATTCTGCTTATAAATCCTTCCAGGGATTGTTTCACTTCTGTGATCTCCTTCCTGACATCTGTGATCTCCCTCCGGACTTCACCCCACTGCTCTTGCATTTTTCTCTACATCTCTTCCCACTGCTCTTGCATTTTTCTCTTCGTCTCATCCCATTGCTCTTGCATTTTTCTCTGCATCTCTGTCAGCATGTTCATGATTTTTATTTTGAATTCTTTTTCAGGAGGACTAGTTAGGTCTGTCTCCCTCTCAGGTGTTGTCTCTGTGATCTTTGTCTGCCTGTAGTTTTGCCTTTTCATGGTAATAGAGATAGTTTGCAGAGCTGGTACAAGTGACCGCTGGAAGAGCTTCCCTTCTTGTTGGTTTGTGGCCTTTTCCTGGGAGAATAGCGACCTCTAGTGGCTTGTGCTGGGCAGCTGTGCGCAGACAGGGCTTCTGCTTCCTGCACGGTTGCTATGGGGTTTATCTCCACTGTTGCTGTGGGCTTGGCCTGGCTGGGGCTGTTCCTCCAAAATGGTGGAGCCCCGTTGGAGGGGGAGCGGCCGGGAGGCTATTTATCTCCGTAAGGGGCCTCTGTGCTCCCTGCTGCCCAGGGGGTTAGAGTGCCCAGAGATCCCCAGATTCCCTGCCTCTGGTCTAAGTGACCTGTCCTGCCCCTTTAAGACTTCCAAAAAGCACTCTCCAAACCAAAACAACAATAGCAACAATGAGAGAGGGAACAGAAAGGAAAAAAAAAAGGAAAAAACACGCGATTTTTTTTTTTTTTTTGTCCTCAGGTGCCAGTCCCAGGCACCCGCTCACTGGTCCTGCTGCCCTGTCTCCCTAGCACCAGGGTCCCTGTCCTTTCAAGGCTTCCAAAAAGCACCCACCCACTGGTCCTGCAGGGAAGGAACGCTCGATATTCTTTGTCCTCAGGCGCTGGTCCCAGGCACCCGCTCACCAGTCCCGCCGCCCTGCCTCCCTAGCACCGGGGTCCCTGTCCCTTTAAGGCTTCCAAAAAGCACTTGCCAAAAAGAGAGAAAAAAAGGGGAAAAACGTGCGATTTCCTCCGTCCTCAGGTGCCGGTCTCAGGCACCCGCCCACTGGTCCCACAGGGAAAAACGCGTGATATTCTTTGTCCTCAGGCGCCGGTCCCAGGCACCCGCTCACCAGTCCCGCCGCCCTGCCTCCCTAGCACCGGGGTCCCTGTCCCTTTTAGGCTTCCAAAAAGCACTCACAAAAAAGAGAAAAAAAGGGGAAAAACGCACGATTTCCTCTGTGCTCAAGTGCCGGTCTCAGGCACCCGCCCCCCGGTCCCGCAGGGAAAAACGTGGGATATGCCAGTCCCGCCACCCTGCCTCCCTAGCACCGGGGTCCCTGTCCCTTTAAGGCTTCCAAAAAGCGCTCGCCAAAAAGAGAGAAAAAAAAAGGGGGGAAACGCGCGATTTCCTTCATCCTCAGGCGCCGGTCTCAGGCACCCGCCCGCCGGTTCCGCAGGGAGAAACGCAGGATATTCTTTGTCCTCAGGCACCGGTCCCAGGCACCTGCACACCGGTCCCGCCACCCTGCCTCCCTAGCAACGGGGGCCCGTCCCTTTAAGGCTTCCAAAAAGCACTCGCCAAAAAAAAACCACACCGGTTTCTTTCCACCCGCCAGGAGCCGGGGGGAGGGGCACTTGGGTCCCGCTGGGCCAGGGCTTGTATCTTACCCCCTTCGCAAGGCGCTGGGTTCTTGCAGGTGTGGATGTGGTCTGGATGTTGTCCTGTGTCCTGTGGTCTCTATTTTAGGAAGATTTTTCTTTGTTATATTTTCATAGCTCTATGTGTTTTGGGGAGGAGATTTTCACTGCTCTACTCACGCCGCCATCCTGGCTCCGCCTCCCCTTCTCACTTTTAAGGAATTCTTTTCTATGCATTTTGAAAGTTTCTTTGGCATGTGTTCAAGTTCACCAATTGTATTACCTTCAGCTTCCATAAAAAAATACATAGACTGGATGGCTTAAACAACAGGCATTGATCTCTCACAATTCTTAAGACTAGGAAGCTGACTTGGTTCCTGGCAAGAGCCCCCTTCCTAGCTTGCAGAAGGCCACCTTCTCACTGTGTCCTCACATGGTGGAGAGCGATCCTGCTCTTATACTTTTGTTGTAAAGACAGTAATCCCATCATAAGTGCCCCGCCCTCTTGGCCTCACTTAACTCTAATTGTTTCCCAAAGGGCCCATCTCCAAATACCATCATCTTAGGGGTTAGAGCCTCAACATATGAATTTGGGGAGACAATTCAGTCCATGGTACTAATCTTCTTTTGAGTAATATCTAATCTGCTATCAATCCCATCTAGTATGTTTTCAAATATTGTAGCTTTCATTTCTAGAAGTTTGATTTCTGTCATTTTTATATCTGTCTTTTTATCTTCCAGGTGCAATCTTTTCTCTAGCTTCTTGAACACAGAGAATACAGTCATAATAACTCTGCCATCTGATCGTTTCTTAGTTGATATCATATTTTGTTGTTGTTGTTACCACTGGGGTCTTATTTTCCTGCTTCTTCACATGCCTTAATTGAATACTCAACATTTGATTTTTTAACTTGGTGGGTGCTGGATATTTTTGTATTCCTATAAATATTCTTGAGCTTTGATCTGGAAGTTAAGGTGCTTGAAAAGATTTTAATTCTTTCAGATCTTGCTAAGTTTTGTCAGGTAGGTCCAGACCGTATTATTCTAGTCCTAATGCTCCCCTACTATTGAGGGCTCACTTGACTCCAGCAATTTCACTGAGGCAAAGGCCTTCTGCGCACTCTACCTAATTTTCCATGAAATTTGGGATTTTCTACGTTGGCTGGTGGAACATGAACTACTCCTGGCTGCATGAGAACAGGCCAGTGTTTCCTCTGTGTCTTATCAGTGGTTCTCCTGCTCTCAGGTCATCGCCTCACATGCATGCCCTGTTCAGCACTCAGCTGAAGATTCAAGGGGGACCCTCTGTGGTTCTCGAGAACTCTGTCTCTCTGCTGCTCCCTCCTTTGTGGCACTCTGCCCAGCAAACTCTAATCACGCTGGCCTTCCTGGGCTCCTGTTTCCCATAGTAACCATAGGCCTCACCTCATTTGTTTCCTGTTTCTCAAGGATCATTCACTGCTTAATGTCCAAATTCTTAAAAGCTTTGTTTCATATATTTTCCAATGATTTGGTTATTTCAGTCTGGAGGGTAAATCCAGCCCTTGTCACTCCATCCTGACCGGAAGTGCCCTTTTCATTGATGTTTAAATTTCTTTATATATTAAGAATCCCAACCTTACATCTTTCTTATATATTACAAACTGGAAGTTATATTTAACTCAGTTTTTGTGGAGTTAGTCCTGGAATCCAGGTCAAAAGGAAAAAAAAAAACACAAGAAAGTATAAAACTCATACAGGCCCAAACTCTGAGCTAGACATAAACCAGATCAGTTCTCTGATTGGAAAGTTGTCCAATAGTGGTATGTCATGTACTCGGTTGGATTGCCCAGTAATAGAAGACTGATAAATATACACCTAGGAATAAACTGCTGAAAATAGGTCGGGTTTATAGGTTCAAGCAAACTAAAAGCAGCTAAATGTGAAAACATTATATTTAACCATTTAATTCATTTATCTAATTAACATATATTAATACCTACTATGTGTCTAGGGCTTTTAAAAACACAATATCATTTGATACTAAATATGAATTACAAAATAAGCTTCAGTTGACACATGTACAAATGAAGGTCACCATTGACATTTCCTAAATTTCTCTGCAATTTAGGAGATAGTAAGTACCAGGAGATACTTTCAAATGTTATATATGTACAAATGAAGGTCACCATTGACATTTCCTAAATTTCTCTGCAATTTAGGAGATAGTAAGTACCAGGAGATACTTTCAAATGTTATTTGCCTTGAGAAATCAAAGAAAAACAAAAGCAGATTTTTTTCAAATGAGGGCAACTAAAAGTATATTGCAAATGTGTCACTCAAATGTCAAAAGGAATTCACTTAATAAAAGAACCATATGGAAATATTTGGCCTTTAGTAAACTATGTATATTATTAGTATATCAGATATTTGTATTAAGAAATTCAGTACTTCAAAGAGAGCTAATTCTTCCATTTAAATCTCCAGAGTAATTTGTTCAAATGAAAGTTATGATATTTCCAAATTTATAGATGATGCAACAGAAGGAAAAAACAGTCCCCAAATTGTAGGTTTGGGTTATTCATTAGAATATGCTTAAAACTCAGTATGAAATCCCAAAATAAAGGTAGATACCCAGAATTTATTTGGGAATCAAATTATTTCCATTGCCAACCTAACATAATCAATACAACACGTATCATTATTACTATAATTAATTAATCCATTCCCATTAATGACCACAACTTACTTATTAACAGATTCTTTATTTTAGAATAATTTTAAGTTCACAGAAAAATCACAGACAATACAAAGTTCCTATTTCCTCCCCACATAGTTTCCCTTAATGTTCACCTTTTATATAAATTACTATGGTACATTTATCAAAACTAAAAAACCAACATCAGCACATGACTATTAACTAAACTCCAATTGTGTGGAATGTCTCAAAAATCATTCAAATAATGGGTGTAAACTTAAGTCTTTTTTAAGGGAAAAATACTACCATTTGGCTAATCAACAATGCCCCTGAGTTAAGTCCTAGAGATGGAGCTCTACATTGGGTTGTATTTAGAAGTAAAAGTAAACTAATTAGACAGAACTCATTATGGAATCTTGGACGAGCACTGTTGGGCCTGTGATGTTGGGCATGACTTGGACTTAGAGTAGGCATGACAGCACCATTCATCAATTGCCAAAGGACCCCAGAAAAGTTGACTCTAGTTTTTCCAATAGGATGTGAAAATGCTTTGGATCGATGATTTTTTTTATTTTTATTTTTATTTTTTACTAATCCGCGCAAATTTTACCGATCCTCAAATTTTCTTAAAGACAAAGGTTTATTATTTGGCAAAATATTTTTTCTATTTATGTATTATTAATGCATACATATCAAATCACACTTATATTTGCCTATTTTTGTGACTGGCCTGTATTGAAAAGAATAAGATTCCACAAAATAGAGACCATTCTGGAAAATCCCGGAAGGATAGCTTTCGTCTCCATGGCAACCAACTAACTGGTTGCACCTGGTCCTGCAGGATAACTAGTTCCTCATGTGCTGGGACGGCCTGCTGCTTCTCAAGGCCAGCAGAAGACAGAAAACAACATGGCCTTTCTTTAAAAGAAAACAAACTTAGATCTCACATGGAAGAATTAGACTTTTGGTATGCTCAGTCACCCCTGGCAGTGGGTTTTACGTGTGAGCCGTGAAATAGGAGGCTAAGTTTTGAATTCTGTTGAGTTTATTGTTCAGAGAGATCTACTGCATTTACCCTATTTGTAGGATCTCAAATATTTTTTTTCTCCGGCTTGAATTAGTTCAGTTGAATCAACACCTGTTGGAGGGCACATATCTGCACAGTGTATGTCCCCTAAAAAAGAAATGGAAGTGAGAAGATCTATGTACTGAATTCCTAAGACTGGTTACCCTTCACTCTGGCAGCACATTAGAATCACTGGAACTCTTTTAAAACAGTGTCAGTAGTTGCCATAGGAGAGAGGGTGACGGGATGGGTGAACTAAGTGAAGGGGATGAAGAGGCACAAACTTCAAATTATAAAATGAATAAGTCACAGGGAATGAAAGTGCAGCATAGGGAACATAGCCAATTAATATTGCAATTACTTTATATGTTGACAGATGGTAACTATACTTGCCACAGTATTTGGTAATATATATAATTGCCAAGTCAGATGTTATACATCCAAAACCAATATAATACTGTATATCAACTATATTTCAATTTTTAAAATGCCCTCCATAAGAAAAAAATAAAAAAATAAAACAATGCAGTGTCTGAGCCCCATCTTTCAGAAGTCTGACTTAATTGGTTTAGGGTAGTGCCTGGGCACCAGTAATTCTCAAAAGTGCAGCCATAGTTAAGGATCAGGATTAGATACTAATTTAATTAACTTTGACCCTGTGAAATAAACTTTATAGATAAAGATTACTTAACCTTCCTTCTGTGCTATAAACTATAGAAAGCTTCAGGGAATGCTTAAAGCAATGGATTTAGAAGATTGAGTTTTTTAGTTTTCTCTTTTTTTTCAATCCGAGTGTGATATAACTTAACCTTTTAGGATATATTTTCCATTTGAGGAGGTTATAGTGGCTGAATCTCAATGTGCCTCATTTTAGAAAGTTTTCCCATCCGTTTGCTGGACTCAGACTATACTGGCTCCAAGATCCAACCGTAAAATTTTCAGAAATTTTGCTAGCTGGCTGCTAAACCATTAGTAGCTAGAAACTGGCCCTGGTGGGGGTGTTTGTACCATAGTTCATCAGCAATTGTTACAAAGCAGGGCTTTCTTTCGTCTGGGGAGCAATCTGTTAAATATCTACCTAGAGCCACTGGTTTTCAGCTATGAGAATAAGATGGACGACAAAATTTGACTGGACTTCAAATACTTGTCAACTCCTTGTTTTTACAGATATGGATACTGAGGCTGAGAGAGTTTGATGTGTCAAGAAAATTGTTGGTGGCCCCAAGAATAGAAGCCAGTTTGGCAGACGACTACCACATCTGCCTTGACTCTGGCTTACGTTACAAATACTTTGAAATAAATGCAAGCTCAGCATTTTACAAATAAACATCCATCCACACAATATGAGTTTGGAGACATGGGGTATTTGTTGCTGAGAAGTCAAAATTCTGCAGTCATTTTGATACATCTAGGCAGTGGAGTACAATGCACCCATAAAAAAGAATGGCTTTTGTACTGATATGAAAAGATCTCTGGTGTATATTGATAAGAAGCACACAAGGTACATAACAGTGTATGTAACATGCTACCTCTGGTTTACAAAGGGAGACATAAGAACATACAGGCTCATATTTGCAAAGAAAAGGAATGTTGAAAGGATAAACAAGAACCTAATAAAAATGGCTAGCTAATGGGGTGGGAGGAAAACAGGGAAGCAGGGGCAAGATGTCCCTGTGTTGAAAACCAAATGAAGCCTCTGACAACTGACAGCTGGTTACAACCCACAGGGCTCCCTAAAATGTAAACAGTTTCACAGAATTTCAACATCAGATGAGGTCACTCCACGACCACAATGGAGCCAAGCCCAAGTAAGGCCCTTCTGGAATCATGTCTGAACGTAGATAAAAACAAGAACACCCTGCAACCACAAAAGCAACAAATATCCTCTCCCTGCTAACAGAAGTCACTACTTTTTCTCTATCATGACATCTCTAGCTTCACTTTGTCCTTCCTGCCTCCTAGATAAAAATCAAGATTCTCAATCATTGAATTGTCTCAAAACCTTCGAGCACCTAACTTGGCCCATGGTTAAGTCTGACTCTCCCAAAGCATCATTGTTTTGAAATTATGAACATCTAAGCATACGTAATGAATTCATAAAAGAAAAAGCAGCTTACTATACCAACTTGATTTTGTTGCTCATTTAAAAAAATAAGCTATCTAACTGTATTCTCAATGAGCATAAAAAAATAATTGAATGCAAATACCAATCAGAAATGGTACAAGTTTAGGCTGAAAAGGAGGTAAATGAAGATGAAGTAATGAGACGAGCAGTAGTTTTCATTCAGCACTCAAGTCTCTGAACGATTACCATGAACCAGGCAAAAAGGATTCAAAGATGAACAGGATCTGGTCCCAACGATCAAGGAGTTTGCTTCCTGAAGGATGAGCCTGAGTTGCTTCTCCTCTTCCTCTTCAGTTCTGTTAGTTACGTCTTACCAGGCAAACTTCTCTGCAGTTATTTGATCAATGTCTCTCTTCTGCTCCATGCATGACTGGTGGCGCTCGGGAAGCAGGGACTATGTGCTAGTGTCCTAGTGTTTACATTCCTAGTGTCCAAAAAAGCATCTGGTACAACTAGACTCTTGTACTGGATTGACTAGTGTCCCACTCCAAAGTTCAAGTCTACCTAAAACGTCAGTATGTGACCTTATATGGAAATAGGGTCTTTGCAGATGCAATTAGGTAAGATGAGCTCATATTGAATTAGGTGAGCCTTCAGTCCAATATGACTGGTATTCTTATAAGAAGAAGTGAAGATACACAGAGGCACACACACACATAGAGAAGACGGTCATTTGATGGCAGAGGCAGACGTTGGAATGATGCAGCTCCAAGTCAAGGATCACCAGAAGCCACCAGATGTTAGGAAAAGGCAAGGAAGGAAAGAAAAGGAAGCATTTGCAATAGTTTCCCCAGGTTTTCAAGATCTTCTTGAAGGCATAAAAACCCTAGATCTCCAAGCAACTTGGAAGGCATATGGCACACTGGTTAAAGAAACGGACTTCCAAACAGAATGGCAGTAGACTCATAGACACGGAGAAGGGACTAGTGGTTACCAAGGGGATGGGGTTGTGGTGGGTGTGTGGGGAGGGTGAAGGGGATAAAGGGGCAAAGTAATTTACAATCACAGTATAAGTTGGTCACAGGGATGGTAGTACGGCATAGAGAATACAATTCATGATTCTGTAACATCTCCCTATGTTGATAGATAGTAACCGCACTAGAGGGGGTGAGGATTGAATAATATGGGTAACTGTTGAACCACTGTGTTGTGTATTTAAGACCAACAGAAGATTGTATATCAATGATACATTAAGGGAAAAGAAGAGAACTTCCAGTCAGACTCTCTGGGTTTGAGTCCTGGTCCTACCACTTATTACACAGTGACCTTAGGTCAGTTGACTTAAGCTCTATAGGCTCAGTTTCCACATCTGTAGAATGAGGAAAATAATAACAACTACATTTGATTGCAAAGAGGATTTAATGAGGTTATACGTATGAAGTGTGGCCTGCACTACCGAATCACAGCCATGAGTCACATGTGGCTCTTGACCACTTGAAATGTAGCTCCTGAAACCTTAGAGGCGCCGCAAGTAAAATTCACACCAGATTTTGAATACTTAGCATGAAGAAAAGAATGCAAGCATCTCATTAGTGCTCCTCTCATATTAAACTACCCATGGAAATGAGAATAATTTTAATACAGAGTGTCAAATAAAATACATTATTAAAGTTAACTTCACCTGTCTTTTGTGTGGGGGGCGACTAGAAAATTTGAAATCACGTGTGTGACTCAAATGTGCATCTCACATTATACTTTTAGTGGATAGCCCTGCAATCAGTGGTGCCTGGACACAAATAACTTCGATCCATTTAAAAATGTGTAGAATCATTGTAAAATTTCATGTTGGAAACTGATTCAGAAGTAGGATATAAAAGATTACAGGGATAGTTAAATAATTTTATGCAGAAGAATGGTTCTGTCATGGTATTGGCCTCTCCCCAGTCATTTGTCTGTTCCTCCTCAGGGTTAACCATTCAGCGAGCACTTGCTATGTGTCAGGCTCTTCACCAGGTATTTTTCTCACCATCTTACTGAATAATATAGTCCTATAATTTGTAAATAACATATATAATTTATACTACGTAATGTGCGTTATTTAGAGCTGGCCTTAAAGTTTCTGTTATGTTAATATATAACATTACTCCTGAACTGTGATAATCCCTCTGGAGTGGGAAAGAAATGGCAGTCAGAGGCAATGAGTCCATGTCACAGCCACAGTGAGCCCCTGGGTTTGTCCATGGGAGTGTGATTCAAAGCTGTACACTATCTGATTCATCTTGGTGGGAAAAGGGCAAGAATCCCTTCTGGAGAGAGAGAGTAGAAAACTAGAAACTCTGCTAAAACCTGACATTTCCTGGAAGCACCACTGACCCTTTAAGCTTTAAGACTCTGCCCTCCAGACATGAAATATGAACCTACTTAAAGAGTATTTCTTCTCTTTTGAGTCGAAGGGCTGAAAAAAATGCTCCTCACCCAGCTTTTTGACATTTCAATTGAATTAATCCCTAAAGGAATTGTAATCTCCCATTAAGAGGTGATCTAAACCTTGGCATTTATGCAGAAACAAGCAAAAGGGAGGAATAAAGTGTCACTCTTGTCCCTGTTGGAGTCCCATCTAGGCTCTATACTCTGCAGAAACAAGAAGGGACATGAGATTTTTTTCTTGGCACTGAACTTGTAGCCCCTGAGCCAAAAGGAGCAAAACCATTATGAGCTTTGGATCAGGCATTACCTTCTCCACCAAGAATTTATGAGAGGGCTTTATCTCTGGAAGATAAGACAGTGATAGTGCCTCTTTCTGTTAGTGTCACTAGGTGCCAACATGCCCTCTTCCTCTTTATAAGATGGAGTGAGAGTGGGAGAACTTGCTGGGTCATCTGGAGTGAGAATAGATGGGACACTGGTTAGATGCCCTTTTGCATTCTCCCGGGAAAAGACAGAGCTAAGTTTAAGCACGAGGTACAGGAATTTGAGTGTCTTGATTTGGGCTGGATATTTGTAAGAATGAAAATATCTTACCCAGGGACGTTCTCAAATTCCTGGGACCAATCCCGTGGATTTACTCATTTTCCCTCATCCTTAACTTCTCTTCTGTAGAATGAAGAGTTGCCCCTCCCCACCGAAGGCTGCTCCTCATGCTCAGACTGGCTTTGGTTCCCTCCAGTATTCCCTTTATTGCCGTCTTTCTCTATGACCCTGCTTCCTTCTCTAGGACCTGTTCTTTCTTTCTTCTGCCCTTCATGGTTGAGTTGTTTGTGCTTCAGTTTCTGTTTCTTCACCCGCTCTTTCTCCCTGTACTTCAATCTCACTTCTCTGACTCCACCTGCATAGTTCTCAGTGGGAGAGACTAAGGCCACCAAACCCACTCGCTGTTTTCCCATTCTCATGTTACTTGGAATCCCAGTAACATTCCACCCAACTGACTCCCACCATCTCGAATATTCTCCTCCTTGGTGACCTAATACTCTTTTGGCTTTCCTGCAATCTCCCTGCCTACCTTGGTCTTCTTTGCTGGACTTTTAATGTTGGAATAACACAGGGTTCACTTCTAGGCCCAACTGTCTTCTTTCTTGACATCCTTTTCCAAGGTTATCTCATCTATGCCTGGGGCTCCAATTATACACACCAAATTTCATCTGCTGCTCAGATCTCTCTTCCAAGGTCAGGCAAGTGGCACATTCAACTGCCTACTCAACTTTTCCACTTACATATCTCACGGGCTCCTCAGATATAGTGTATTCAGGCCTCAGTTCCCATCTTCCCACACCTTATTCTTGATCTTCCTGAGGTGGTCTACACTGGTTCTCCCCCAGTGTATGCCATCAAAGGGATGGTTCCACCATCCACCCAGTTGCATGAGTAGAAACCATACCTCTTATTTTGTATTTCTTCTTCACCTCTTAAATCCAATCACCAATTTCTAAATATCATTTTATCTCTACTGAACAGTCCTACTGGGCTCATGCAAAAGCTTTTTCACTAGTTTTCCGTGCCCACACTCCTCCAGTGAAAATTCTATGGTCAGAATAGATCTCAACATTCACATCATACAAATTTATTACCTTACTTAAAACTTTCAAATTGTCTTCCATGTCTGTTTGAGTAGTTCCACAAATCCTAAAACAGCTCACAAATCTCTCCATTTCCTGGCCCATGGTCTGCCAGCCTCACTCACACCCATCTTCTCCTGGTTTCTCTCTCTCTAAATACACCTGTTCTTTGGTTTCTCCTCAGAGACAAACTCATTTCTACTCAGAATCATCACGCATGTTATTCCCTCTGTCTTCTCATCTCTCTCCCTACGTCTTTGCATCCTTTAAATCTCAGCTGACATTCTTTTTCATGAAGGTTCTTCTGGCCAACAAGACCAGTCCCCTACAATATACGTTCTTTCATATAGGTATTTGAGTCTTGACTCTTTGATCTTTTAAGCATTGTAAGAATTGTAATTAAGTTGCTATTATAAAATTTCCCATTTCTTCTCTCTATAAATTACATAGAGAAAAGTCATTTGTTCTTTTGTTTGCTGTTGAATTTCTGTACAGAGCAAATAGCAGTTGCCAAATAAATTCCTGTTCAATGAATAGCTAACATCTAGATGGCATAGGGAGAATTTTCTTAAATAGATGTCTATAATATTAAATGGTTTATTTTATTTTTAAATGACATTAAAGATATTTAAGTAAAATATCTTAAGTGATCAAAGTATTTCAGAAGTTAACCCATAATTACATAAATTTACAGTAAGTTAATTTGACCTACTGTTATCACAGTTAAATGACAGAGGCCAAGCTAGTAGCCTAGGGACCAAAGAAATAATTTAAAAACCCAATAATAGTAAGAGTTGCAGTACTGAAACATTACTGACAACTTTGCAACTATTTATCTTCCTGAGAAGTACAAATACAGATATCGTAAATGAATCCCTTTGAATACAACTAGAGCAATCTTTCTCAACTCATCTTTTATTTTTGTCCCCTTTAGGAGCCACTTTAGAAGGTTTTTTCTACTCAGTCCCCCCAACCCATTAAATTTACTAAAATTTATTAAAATGGTAAATTTTAATACCACAGATATATTGTGTATTTGCTCATGTACTGCATGTATATCTGTGCTTTATGCATAAATGTGCTTTATGCCTACATAAAATTTTCACTCCCCTGAAGAAAAATTATGGTGACTTCGGGGGTGATAGTGTCCTGTTGAGAATGTATGAAGTGGAGTGATTCTTTTAAGATATTAATGAATATTCAACAAATTAATAACACCCTTAAAATGATTGTCAGAGGACAGAAAGATACAGATAATATCTTTGCTATCTTCCCATCTCTAGGAAGTTGTCTCCAGTTAACTGATATTTGGAGTAAATTAGCTATAGTAGCACACTTTCTATGAGGCCACTATGGTTCAGTCAGTACTGTCTTCAGGGAAGGGGGTGTATTTCTTCCAGAACTAATTGTCCTATCTGGGATTCTCAAATTACTATAGACTTTGACAGCCTAGAATATTATTGGAAAAAAAAAACAAGCTTGAGAATATAATAATATTATCACAAAGGAAAGAATTTCTGGATAGAAAATAGAAGATTTTTGCTTAATTTTGTATTATTATAAAACATAGAATCATGGAGGAAGTATCAAACAGAACATCATTTTAGCAAAGATACTTTTATGGATTAAAAAACCCTATTATTCACCAATGATCAAATTACTCAACATCAATATAGTTATTTTAATATCTTTCAGCAATTTATATATTTGTTACATTTCCGCTGCCAAAAATGTTCGTCTTTGAGCCTTTTTTCTATTATTTAAGAAAGTCTTTATTTTAAATTAAGAGTTGTATGTGTATGAGTCCAAGTTTTCATTGACCAAGCCTTAAGGCTTTTGAGGGACTTTGAGCTAGAAACCATGGTGATGGCTTTTATAAATATCACATTAGCATAATAAGCAGCAGGTTTTTATTTTGCAGTGGGAATACACACTTTACCCAGTACTAAAAATAGATTATTGAGATTATCCTAAAAACAACTTCAGAAATCCCAGTACATAAAATGGATCATATGAAAATGTCTTGTGTGTCCAAGGGAGTTTACTGCCCTAAGAATTAAACAGCTGTGCTGTTGGACACATCATTTTAGACCTCTTACACAAAATAACTTCTCTTAATGAGTAAAATGATTCACAAAAGAAAATACCTCATCTCACTGATTATCTGAAACTACATAAACTTCTTGGAAGAAAAGGAGTAAGGATAATAGTAAACAAATGGTTCATTTTACATGCATCATTCTTTTCTGTGCTTAAGAGTATCTTAAGATGTTCTTTCTCAGATGGCAGCATGGTGATAAAATACTACTGAAGACTGAATTCCTTCTAATCACCTGTTGAGAGGTATTTTGTGTTTCTTGTCAATAACAATATCAAATGCAATTTATTAATTTTTAATTAATCTCTTTTATGCATCTTGATCAGTCATAATTGTGTTACCTTCAATGAAAACAGTGGGCAAATCTTCACAGATAATCTTTTTATGATTCCCAGACTCTGCTAAGGGTCAGTGGAACCATGGGGAAAATGATTTTGCTTCCCATCACACTCAGGTCACTATAGAACTCACTGGTGGCCCCAGTAGCTTGAGTCACTGAAACACCATGGAACTCAGAGTCAGAGATATCTGAACATGTCTGGAAAACAACACTACAAAGAAAATGAGACAAAGTTGTAGGTGCTACCCAAAAAATAAAAGGGAAAAGAATTACACACTACATTCCAAGAGGGATTTGCCCCAGGTATGTAAGGTATTGAAAAACCAATTAATATAATCCATCACATTAACAAACTAAAAAAGAAAAATCTTATGATTGTATTGGTGGATGCAAAAATAATTCCCTCTTCCTATTGAAGAAATTCTTTAATTATTTAAGTAACACTGATTCTCAGGAGAAAAGAAAACAGCCACCACAGTCTTTAAATATCTTTCTTATACTCCCCAATCCTGCTCTACAGCACTTACAATTTTTTAAGACTCTTTTTGAAGAGAAGTTTTAAATGACAACAAAACTGAGAGAATTGCAAAGGATAGATGCAAAAAAAAAAAGCATTTGGAGAACCCAACACCCATTCATGATAAAAACTCTCAGCAAACCAGGAATAGAGGAATAAAGAACTTTCTCAACTTGATAAAAACTATCCACGAAAACCCTAAAATGAACATTATGTTTACTGTTGAGAAACTCAAAGCTTTCCCACTAAGATCAAGTACAAAACAAGTATGTTCCCTCTCACCACTCCTTTTCAACAATGTACTGGAGTCCTTTGCTAGTGTGGTAAGGCAAGAAAAGGAAACAAAGGCACACACACTGGGAAGGAAGACATAAAACTGTCTTTGTTTGCAGATGACATAATCATCTGTACAGAAAATCTGAAAGAATTGACCAAAAAATTCCTGAAACTAATAAGCAATTATAGCAAGGTTTCAAGATACAAGGCGAAAAAATAACAATGTGAAAAGGCTACATACTGCATGATTTCAACTATGTAACATTCTGGAAAAAACAAAACTATGGAGATGGTAAAAAGGTCAGTGGTTTCCAGAGAGGATTAGGCAGAACACAGAGGATTTTTAGGGCAGTGAAAATACTCTGGATTATATTATAATGACAGATAGATGTCATTAAACATTTGTCCAAACCTGTACCACCCCCAAGAATTCACCCCCAAGAATGAACTCTAAGGCAAATTATGGACTTTGGGTGATTGTGATGTGTCAATGTAAGTTCATCCTTGGTTTAAAAAAAAATGTACCATTCTGGGAGTGATATTGATAATGGGGGAGGCTGTGCATGTGAGGGGACAGGGTATATGTGGGAAATCTCTGCAATTTCCTCTCAGTTTTGTTGTAAGTTTAAAACTTTTCTCTACTTACTCCATATTCAAGATCTTGATTATGATCATTGGTGGCTGATTCTAGAGAACATGCATGTCGCTGAATGAGGAAATATACTATGGACACAGACCAAGATGCCATTTTGCTGTGTCAAAAAATTATTGTCTACATCACGGAAATGAAAACTTCAACAAATCAGATAGATTTGCATGAGAAATAATTTCTTAGAAATAACTCACTTGAAGATTAAGTTTTCAATAATTCCCTTTTCAGACTCAAGAAATTCTTTTAGTTAATTTAAGTAACACTGATTCTCAAAAGAAAACAAAGAAAACAACCACCATCACAGCGTTTAAATATCTTTCTTATACTCCCCAACCCTGCTCTCCAGCACCTACAGTTTTTTAAGAATTTTTCTGAAGAGAAGAAAAAAGTCCTTTTCTGAACCAAAAATGCCAGTTTCTAAGTGCTGTGAGTCATCGATATTGAATTAAGAAGCCTAGTACTATTTCATTTGTGTTGCATTAATGACCTGGTTTCTTTGTACAAGTCATTTATTCTTTTTCCATCTCCATTCTGTCATGTAAATAAATAAGGAAACAGGGCTAATATTCATTCCCAGAATACAACTCAATATAAACAGAAATTTAGCTTATGTATTTTTTTAAGTACAGCTATTTAGACAGGATTGTGTTAAGAGAAGCACCTTTCCAAATGTTCCCAAGATGCAATAAAAAGCTGAACTTGTTGCAGCAAGTTTTAAGGTTGGAGTAATATGTTTTACATGAAAGGAAAATGGATCTTTTGGTTTGGTTTGTAAATAGGCATCATACAAATATATATTCATGTCCACAAAATTTCCTCTAATACCTCACTTGCACGCAAATCAAAGGCATTCTTTTGTTTTTAAAAATTGGATTTTCTCACAGATTGGAGAATGTTAGATATATTTTATGGTGGGCTTTGGGCAGAGGTCCCAGGAATATCACTTTCCATCCTAGCCCAGCTACTCCTCTAGTGAATAATTAAGCAGAGAGGAACATGGCCACCAATAGAGCTTTCTTAGCAGGACACTTGGTCCCAAATGCAAAAGTAGAGCATTCTCAATGGAGGCTGTGCATATCACGAGGTGCTGTTGCCTAGAAGCCACCTTGAAACAAGGAAGGCAGAATCAACTATTTTTTGCCTTGGCACAGAGCCTATGCTTGCATCTTGACTGCAGACACTGTGGTAGGAAGAAAACTCAGAGTAGAACATGATGATCTCTTCAAGGAGGATGATAGCACAGGAGCTGTGACAGACACTGCCTCCCATGCCAAGGAGCCGACCAAGTCTACCCGTTTCAGGTTGGCCTAAGGCTGAGGCTCTGAAAGTCCATAGGAAGACTGAAGGAGGGGCCAAGGAGAGAGTGAGATTGCCCCTCTTGCACTCTAGGGGCAAAAATATACTCAAAGGAAACAAAGCTGAGAAGCAGGGTGCTCTTCTCCCCCCTCTGGTGGAGGGGACCCAAAGACACGAGGCTACAGCAACAGTTTGCCCGGTGCAAGTGCCTTCAGGATACACACCACGCAAAAAACATGCCCCAGTTATGGCCTTGACTTTGACTAAGCCATAGCCATATTCTTCCTTAGGAAATCTGAGAATTTGATGACCTTGATAGGAGAAACTGTGGCTTCAAGTCTAAATTTGTCATGAATTTGACTAAGATATTTTACATATTGTAGCATCTTTGCAAGTTCATGTATAAAATACCCTCACATGTACATACTCTGGTTCCTGGAAAGAAGCTCGTAGTCCCCCAGCCTCCATTTCCATCACACACTGGACCCCACTGACTGGGAACTGGGGGAGTGAGAAGGACAAGAAAGGATGAAAGATGTTCCTGTGTGCTTACTGCTGGGACAGTCCTGGCTTTGGCTGCTCTTGCCTCCGCCCTCTGAAACGCTGGACTTGGGGGTGATCCATGCCCCTGCCCCCAGCCATCCCCACTGCCCACCGGCCAAGATGTAGCTAGAACTTCTCTAAGCCTGTATGATATGGAATAAATATTGGGGTTGGGGGGGAAAAGGGAGCAACTGTGGCCCTGGGGTTGGACATCTCTATTATAGCTGCCACATGGGTTTTTCCGTAATCACTTGGGGTTTGTACATTTTGGGGGGAAGAGAGATGCATATTTTGACATATTTATTAGCTGCTATTCACAGTGGACAATCCTTGAAGT
This sequence comes from Manis javanica, assembly GCF_040802235.1. Classification (NCBI taxonomy): domain Eukaryota; kingdom Metazoa; phylum Chordata; class Mammalia; order Pholidota; family Manidae; genus Manis; species Manis javanica. The sequence goes on along the minus strand of NC_133167.1, from coordinate 12,700,384 downwards.
CAGGTGCCATATCTTGCTCCTCCAACCCCATAAAGGGTTATGAACCAATGAGAATAAAATTGACCAAAGGTGATCTGTCCTTTTCCATAAATCCAGCATCTAAAAATCAAGGAAGATGGACAACTTCACTTGTTTTATTTCCACTTTTGCTGCCTACCTGGCAACTTTCATCTATTCTGTGAAGGTATAGATTGCATTATAACAGATATCAATAATTTTGGGAATTGTCAAACTACCCTTGGCTGTGGGGGAAATGTGTGCTATGCATGAGTGGTCAAATCAAAGAAGTCTGTTTTGCAGGATTTAGCCTCAGTCTTTTCCCAAGGCCCGAATCACTTCACTCAACGTTTATCTACTGCCTGTTCAGTGCCGGGTATTGTCATGAGTGCTAGAGATTGTAAGACAAATTAAATACTATCACTACCCTCAGCAAGCTTAGAGAATATAGCTTATAGCTATAGACAAACAGAAACTCAAGATTGTGACCCGACCTCTCCCAAGAAGCCTTTAAAAACTTAAAGTGTCTATCTACATGAACTCTGATCACTTCTTCTACCGGCACCAGTTGTCACTTCCAGACTCCCAACCTGGAACCCTTTTAGGGTATGTCCCCCTCTCATATCCTTCTGAACATGCCTTTGAATAAAATATTTCAAGAACCTGTTAGCATGAATCCCTTTTTTATGATTTTCACTATAGAGGTTCCTTCGGTCCAAAAACTATGTGAGCTTTTCCAGTAGAAGCGGGCTTAATCCTCAAAGCTACACCCTGGTGGCACATGTCAGAAGTAAGCAAGGAAGAAGCCTTACATATCACCTCTGCAGCATCCAAATTCTGAAAATCACCCAGAACACATTCTTGATATTTACTGAGTATCAGAATCACGAGACGTAGTTTTAAAACATACAGATTTCGGGGCCCATTCCCAGACATTCCAATTCAGTTATTCCAAGAATGTCTTCAGGTGTCATTTTTTTAGTTTTAAGTTTTAATTTTCACCTTCAGTGTTGTCATCTCTAGGTAATTCTAGGATACAGCCAGATTTGAGAAGCGCTCTAGACAGAACACGAAAACGGGTGAGGGATTGTCTTTGGCATGAATGAATGATGTTTGATTGATGTTGCAAATACGAAGAAGGGGTCTTTCTTTATTTTGCTTCTTGAAACCTCGAGCATGTGGCACTTCTGCTTCTCTTGCTAAAGTGAGTTAGTTTGTATGTGACCAGCTCTTCCACTCACTCACTCTCTCCTCCTGCCTGCTGTGGACTGAATGTTTGTGACCCCCCAGAATTCCTATGTTAAAGCCCTCATTCCCAGTGCTGTGGCATTTGGAGCCTTTGGGGGGTAACGCAATACAGAGAGACTCTTGAGGGGGAATTCCCCCTTGATGAGGGTATCCCTTTATAAGAAGAGGAAGAGGCGTGAGAGCTCCATGTCTCTCCCCCTGCCATGCGAGGGCACACTGAGAAAGTGGCTGAATGCCAGCCAGGGGGCAGGCTCTCACCAGAGACCACATCTGCAGGCACTTTTATTTTGAACCTCCCTGGTTCCAGAACTGTGAGAAATAAATGTCTGCTAAGACACCCAGTCCGTGGTATTTGTCATAGCAGCCCAAGCTGACTGCGCCACCCTTGGGCAAAGCCCTTCCCTCCTGCTCCTATCCTAGCTCCTTGTGACGCTTCATGCAGCCTCACCGTTCAGAGCGCGTCCAAAGGATGTTGTTGTCTTCCTGTGAGCACATTTGTCAACCCAAAAGGACAATTCAAATTTTTGCTCTACCTGCTCCCAAATTTTGCTGGTTGTAGGAGTCAGACAAGAATTCCACGGATTGGTCATATGTAACTTGGAAAAAAAGACACACGATCCTTGGAAGCATTATGCTCACACCGGTCACACATCTAACACACGGTGAACCCAGGGAAGTGTTAGTCACTCCACAAGGAAGGTCAATGTTGATCTCAGATTCCGTACTCCTTGCAAAAACTGAGATTCCACTTATCCTTAAAAATATATGTATATACATAGGATGCCTTTTGGCTTCGAACTATATTCTACTTCAGAAAGTATTTTAAATGCCCAGAGTGATGGCTTTTCTTGAAGTAAGGTGTAAATATTCTTTACTGACTTGTTTGGAGATCAACATATAAAAACTACTATCAGCTTGGCTGAATGGGTTAAGGAGTCTATAAGAAGTGAGGTGATAACCCCTGTGTGTGGCCCATTGCTCATAAAAATACTTGTTTCAGCAAAAGCTTCTTGACATTCAGGTAGGTTTTGAAGGGCTTACAAATAAGAAATCTTTAATTGAACCCATATGACATGTTGCTGAGAGAAAGCAAGAGTTTATGGGAGATGCAAAGATGGGGGCTCTGCTCAGAGAAGTTGACATACATACCGTAGCAGAAGGGTGATGAGCTACTCCAGGGATTCTGAGGAGAGGAGGTCAGTGAGGCTGGAGCCATGAACAAAGGCTTCTTGAAGGAGGCAGGAATTGAGGTGGGCCTGCAAGGTTCTGCAAGATCTAAATAAATAGAGATAAAAGGAGTAAACTTTAGGCAAGAGAAGCAATGTGTCTGGAAAAGTCATGATAGGAATGTGCAGCGACTAGGAGGACAATCAGACAGGACTAGATGTGTGACCTTGAGCATGTTACTTAACTATGCTGTGCCTAACTTTGCTCGTGTGTTCAGTGCAGACAATAAGAACCAGCTAATCAGAACTCATGTTAAAGTTGTTGTGAGGATTAGGTGAATGGGCCGTTAGACTGTCTAGAGCAAAGGGCATTCACTAAAATGTAGCATTATTTTACTTATTATTATTATTATATGATTATTTAATCAAGAGAAGTATCCAATAAGAAAAAAGTGAAAATAGCTATTGGCCATACACTGTGGCTAGATTACAGAATACTACATATGTAAGAGAAATAATAATAGGGTGTCAAGGTTTTTGAACAGGTGGGTCACTTAATGAAAAAGGTAATCAAGGGGGACCCAGGAGGTGGCTTGGGTTGTATTTCTGAAAGGCTGAGAGATGTTCCAACACTCTGTTACTGACCAAGTTATTGGCTTAAAGACATCCCTTCATGAAAGAATGACCACCTGAGACGCCATCGTCCATCCGGGGAGAGATTTAAGCAGAAATGTGTGGCTTTTCTCAGTTAAAATTGTTAAAATTCATTAAAGCCCTTTCCCAGTTATTCTTAGAAAGAAAAACATGTTTTACCAACCACATACTATTTCGGAACTGGGAATGTTTCTTCTGAACACCCCTTCTAGTGAGGGGATTATGTTATGCTGACATGCTGAGATAACCTATTTTTGGGGTGCTGGGGGGAGTTTTTTGGGTTTGGTTTGTTTTTTCTGAGGAGGGGAAGAGAGGAAGTGACTTGCCAGTAAAACAGTCCTTTGTGACAGAAACAGGGCCTGTGGATTTAATCAGGAAGCCGCAGAGTGTCCATTCAGCCGGGCAGTAAATCAGGGCTTTGTGGGCCTGGCAGGTGCTTGCAACTGAAGGTCAGCTTCCCCGCATTCGGGGAAGTGGCCTCTAGTCCTCACATTAACTGCAAACTTAACTGCAGAGTGTGGCTTGGCCTTCCAGTCACCCTCCACCCTGCAATGCCGAAAAATAGCAAATGCTGAAAAACAGTGAGCTACACCCCGCGGAGGCTGGGAAAGATTCAGTATCACTTTCTGGCTTCACAATTCTCTCTACGCCCATCATTTTGATGCATCCAACAGAAAAGTGCTCAGGCCAGCACCTATTATCTCCAGGAGAAAGTGTCTCAGAAATTGCAAAATGCCCCAAGTCAATTTCCTGTACTTTTATACACAAAAATATAAAATCACTCTGGAGAGAGGAATTCAGACTGGGTTCCTGCCCAGTTACATCCAATGCTGTATTCCTACCTGCAGCCATTAAGGCATGACACCCACACCGGCATAAAGAATCCTCAGTTTTCTCTCATGCAAATGCCTAAATTTTACACTTTTGTAGGTAACCAGCATCAGAAGAACGAAGGGTCTTTGTAGGAACGTTTTTAAAGGGGTGATGTAAAAAAAAATTGCAAATTTGCTACATATTTAAAACTATAAAGTTTCAAGTGTGGATAAAGGTCAAATGTGTTGGCTGAATTATACCTGTTGCATTGTCTGTGGATTTAGGCGTCCTTGATGCCACCTTTGCAGAGAAAATCAGAAGTTGACTATTAATGCATAAAAGGTTGCCAGAGAAACTAAATGCGATGAAAGGAAATGGGATTTCCGTTATGAATTTATGTTCATAAATGTAATGAGACTTTTTGTGAAATTGAGGTGAGGCACAAGGTTGGATGTGAGTGGTTACTACAGAAGATAGGGTCTTAAACTCTACATTAAAATTGCCTGACGGATCCTCCTACAGCTAAGATTCTGAGGTAAGGCCAGGGAATCTGCATTTTTAACACACATTCCAGATATTTTGATGCCAATTGTCCTTGATCCACAGTTTGAGAAATTCTGGTAGAGTTGAACCCCTTTAACCTCTGCTGTTGAAAGACAGGTCCACCCTCTACCACATGGCCTACACTGTGGTGTTTCACAGGATTTGGTTTAATTTGGTGTTGCTGAAGCCCCATTGCTACAAGGCACGGATTAGCAGTGTTGGCTTGAGTGAGAGGAAAAGCCGAACCCTCTGTAATTTGCTAAATGCCAGGTGTATACATGACATCACATTAGGTATCACGGAATTAACAAATATTCCTCTTTTCTATCCGGCTCTTCCAAGGACAAGCATTAATTTTCATACTAAAGCTATATATTAGTTCAGGAAAAAGCAAGCCACCTGAATTTCAAACTACTTTCCTTCCCTTAGGGGTGCATAAAAATCCACCCCCGTCCCCCAATTGATTTTTGGTCCTTTCTCAGAATACAAGTTAGATTTTTACCTAAGGAAACTCTATGCTGTACAGATTTTAAATTTGTAGTTGGCAACCCACATATTTCTAAGAATGTTATGAAATTTTATAATAAAGCTTCTCATGAGTAACAGTGATTTTGGAAACAAAAATGTAAGCACCAGTGAGAACTGTCTCTCCTTCACCATGCTTCCTAACTCCAAAGCACACCCCAAGAAATTGTTTGGGGATGATTCATTAAAGTGACTGAGCCAATAGCTGATGAGGAAGAGAATCTGGTGTGTGGAGAGTTAAGGTCTGAATTTTAATGAGCACATGGGCCCCCCCTTGAAGATTCTTTGTCTCATTCACTTTGTCACAACCTAAGTTGTGAACATGGGAAAGGTGGGATGTTCTATGATGGCAGAGTAAACACAGTGTATCAGCTCCGTGGATGAAGAAGAGGATTCTGAAAGTGCTTTCGGGAAGCAGTGAGAAAAGAACTGTGCTTTTGGAAGGTGAATCTGGAGCCCTATACAGGGACTGGTGGGGTGGCGGGGAGGCAGGGGCCTGGAAGACTCATCAGAAGGCCTAGTAAGGCTGACTGAGGAAACACTATGTGCTGTTATCGGCAGAAAAAACTCACATCTTGGCTCTGACTGTAATGGCTGTGTAAACACAAGCAGGTTGCTTGGCATCTCTGAGCATCAGTTTTCATATCTTAAACATGGAGATAGCAATGCCCACCTGCAAGTGTGGCTAGTAGAAGTGAATGAGACACAGTGAGTGGACATGTCCAGCATAGCACCTGACTCAGAGAGGATGCTCAGCAAATGTGACATTTCCCCCAGGATACTGTGAACATTTAATTTAGAAAATAACAAAAGCAAGTAGGGTGAAATAATTTAATTAATTTGGAATCTTATTTTTAAATAGTTAAGAAAATGTACTAAATGAGATCATGATGGTTAAGACATGGTTTCTAGAGAAACTCAGGCTGAAATTCTAATTCTGTCCCTAAGTAGCCTTGTAACTTTTTGGTCAAGTGACTTACAGTTTTTAAGCTTGGGCTCCTCGTTGGTAAAGATGGGAGTAACACTGACATACTGTGAGAATTTTCAGGAGAAAGAATATAAACTACTTAGTATAAAGTCTGGGATGAGATAAATCCTTGGCCTGCTGTAGTTGTTATTCATAATATCTTATTATTATCATTATTATTTAATAACAATACAGAACAAATCAAGGCCCTTGAATGTTCATTTCTAAGCAAACTTATTTAGTACAAGTCCCATAAATATACAAAAGGTCAAATGACATGATTTCGGCCTTCTCGCAGAACAGCTTTATCAGCCTCAAAAGTAACCTCTGAACTCTTTTCCAGATCACTGGAGGTCAGCACATAATATTTGGCTTCCAAGTCCTAGAATGACTGTCAACTTTGCAGAGAGTTCCAGTCAGCCAAATTGGCACACTCCTTAAAAAGTAAGCAAGTCCCCCAGCCCTTCGAGCAGAAGGGTTGGTAAAGAGAGCCCTTAAGTTTTAAATCACAGGGAAATCCCGAGGAATCCTTCAACTCTGGTAAAATGTGGGCCTTGTATACCCTTAAAGTGATAAAAATGGGTATAGATTCAACTCAATTATTCAGGGTAATAAAAGACTTACACATGATATGCAAATTAGGCCACAGATATGCAAATCATAAGTCTTTCCTTGAACTAGAAACAAGAATTGGCTCCACCAGATACTTCAAAGAGGACAGGATGGAGCATGTAACCCACACCTGATGCCATGTAACTAAAACATCCAGGGGTACAGAGGGGGAGGGTCAGAAAGTGGAGATGAACGATTCTGGGATTTCAGATCCTTGGAAATGACATTTGGGGAGAAGGAATTGGGAGTTTCTGTTTCCCAACCTGACCTTGGTACCCACCCACATGCTGTCTAGAGTTAGGGGCAACTCATCTCTCAGAATGACTCTGACTTGCAGAGGATTCTCATCTCAACACTGGTTTCCTGCTTTTTGGAGTGATCACTAACCTGAAGCACCTCTAATTTGAGGAAGACAGCCATATTCACAAAATCAATTTTCTCTTTTTTAGAAAGATAATTTTCCACCCATACTTGAATATTTATTTTGACAAATACTTCCCATGCCAGGCCCTGTGTGGGGCACTGACGAGCATGGCCCCACTGAATACCGCCTGATGTGGGCATGCCAGCCCTGAGCCGTGAAGCCAGCAATACACCTCCTGGGAGATCCTGCTCCAGGGCACATGGATAACAAGTGGCAGAAGCTGAGAGCAGATGGATCGGGGGTCATGAGCCTATCTTGACCTCTAATCATGTTCCTTCTCCTGACATTCAAGAAAAGCAGAAAGAGGGTGGTGCCAAGCCTCTGTCCTAAAGGAGGAGGATGTGATTTAGTATCAGGAATGTATTCACATGACACCAAAGGAAGCGGAGAAAATAAACACAGACTGTAAATAAAATACATGGAGGTGAGGGAGGAGTTAAAGAAAGAAGTTGCATCTGCTTGATGCAATCAGGAGAGCTTCATGGAGGAGGTGGCATTTCAGAGGGTTAGAGTAGCAGGAGGTTAAAACACGCAGGGGGAGTTCCAGAGCAGTAGGTTATAGAATTTGGCAAGAACCTAAGTTGTGAACATGGGAAAGGTGGGATGTTCTATGATGGCAGAGTGAACACAATGTATCAGCTCCGTGGATGAAGAAGAGGATTCTGAAAGTGCTTTCGGGAAGCAGTGAGAAAAGAACTGTGCTTCTGGAAGGTGAATCTGGAGCCCTATACAGGGACTGGCGGGGTGGCGGGGAGGCAGGGGCCTGGAAGACTCATCAGAAGGCCTAGTGAGGCTGACTGAGGATGGAGGGGTGAAATGGAGGAAGGACCAGCCACAGTGGTCTGCCTTCACCAGTCTGTCCAGCACATAGCATGTCCGGTACTAGATTGGTGCTCAGTGTGGGGGGATGGAAATCAGGGAGAAGAGAGAGAGTGCAGGAAGGAAGGAGAGAAGGGGCCGGAAGAGAGGGACAGTACTACGGACACTGCACATTAGGATTTGGGGAACTTGTACCGAATATTTTCAACCTGTAAATGGCAATCCAAATTAAAAAAAAAAAAAAAGAGTGTGCATGTAAAAGCCAGTTAAATACCAGTGAGATCTGTTGTCTAGTTAATTGTATTCAGCAGTATTAATCTCCTGGTTTTGAGAATGTACTATAGTATATAAGACTCCATCATTGGAGAAAGCTGGATGAGGGGGCACGGGACTTTTCGGCACATATTTTGCAACTTCTGGTGAGTCCATAATTTGTTGAAAATAAAAAATCATTTAAAAAGTCAATATGAATTATAAAATGCTTTCATCCCCTTGTTCTATCAGTTGGCTACCCTTGTACTTACTGTATTTGGCAGTTTACCAGGCTGACCCGGAACAGGACGACCTGTGAGTGACCTGCCTCGGTGAGGTGTCCCAGCCTCAGGGACTTGCCCCTTGATCTGTCATTCCTCAAAACCCTCTATTGCCCTCATCTCCAAGAAAAGTTGTTACTTTCTTTAGATGTATCAAAGTTCACAAAGCCTTTCTTATTCCATGACCCAATCTGCCAAAGAGCTAAGACTGTTACCTTTAATAATTCACATTTTCTTTTCAATTTCCTGCATCTCAGAGTTCAAATCATTATTCTCCAAAGCTTTATAGGTCTTTATTCTTTCCTAGTCCTTTTTTACATCTCTGTGATAATTTCAGCCCCCTACTCTGCCACACAAAACCCATTTTTCTACAAAACTTCCAGTATGCTAAAATTCCTACATACCATATCCTATTTTTAAGATTACCTGATTACATATAGAAATAAGCATATTCACATAAAATGCTTAAAACAGTACCTGTGTCAAATTAGCACTTAATAAATTATAGATAACATCATCAATGTTTGACTTGCCACTTCCCTTTAATGCCTTTTAGAAGTGAGATTTTTTAAATTCTTTAGTTTAGACTTTTGATTTTTATTCTTTGGTAATAAAATATTTTGCTTTATTTAAGATCTACTGAAATGAAAATATGCAAAGATTGAAAATACCAGAAAAGAGAAAATACTGGAGCATCTCTCACATTCAAAACTGGTTTTGAGAAAAAAAAAGCACTTAAAAAAAATTCTACAATCTTCATTACCTAATGCAACCAAACAATGTCCCAAAAGATGTGGCATACCCCTGTTTTATTAGTCTACAGTCTGTCGTAGTTCAGCAATTACTCTGAGAACAAATTAGCTTAAAGAAAAAGCTAAGTCATCCTATTTGAAAACCAGGCCTCCCTTTTTTTATTTTTGGCACTCAAGACTTGCTGCCTAGAAATTATATTTACTGTAAACAACTCTCATTTTCTCAGACCACTTTGGAGGAGCGAGGCACCATTGGAAAGGGTGAGGTCATGCCCAAAGTTAACTGGAAGAGAGAGAAGTTTCTTATAACAGAAACAAGAACTCAGAGCCTATGTGAGCTGCAGGAAGAGGATCCGCCCCGGATTCTGCCATGTGGGTATGTAGGAAGCAGCTCCTCAGGGAAGGGTGTCAAGGTGGCACCTGGGGAGAGGCTGGGAGCTGAGCTCCCAAGAAATTGTGCCCATCTTCTGCAGCTGAAGAGTAGACCTCTGTATTAATCTTCTCAGGCTGCCATAACAAAATTCTACAGTTTGGGGTGGCTTCAACATTTTATTTTCTCACAGTTTGGAGGCCAGAAGTCCAAGTCAAGGTGCCAGCAGATTTGGTTTCTGGGGAGAGCGCTCTTCCTGGCTTGCACACGGCCACCTCTCTTCTGCATGCGTATTTGAGGGGAGAGAGAGGGAGGTGGAGAGAGCGCTCTTGAGTGGGTCCTTCTATAAGGGCACTAATTCGAGCAAATCACGGACCTCATTTAACCTGAATGACTTCCTTAGAGACCCTGTCTCCAAATGCAGCCACACTGGGAGTTATAGCTTGAGCATATTACTTGGAGAAGGGGCAGGGGGACACAAGCATTCAGTTCATAACAACATCCTAAGACAGTGTGGAGCAGGTCACCTGGAAGCCATCACCGAGGCATCATGACTCCTTCATGATCATGGTCAATGTAAGAAAGATTCCCCTCTCTGCAGCCCATTTAGGGTGCTATTGAAGTTCTTATTTTACTGTGAAAGGCATGGCTGGATAGGATCTGGAAGTTACTCTTTAAAAAAAACATGCATTATCTGAAGCTTCTGGCTTTATTTCTCTTCTACTCTTCCTTGATACATGTAAATTCTGCTCTGAGTTCCTCTTACCTACATTAGATAAGGTAAGGGAAGGCGACTATGGCTGCCCTTGGGCCAGAGATCTGAGCGATGGAGTATGGGCTTCTGGTGCTATAGCCACCAATGGCAGTGACACCCAGGGGTCCAAATCAGATCTGTTACATCAGCCCTCGGCCCCATCAGGAGCGTCTCCTTTTAGGTCAAATCCTGAAGGTTAGAGGTGATTAATTTAGTAACTTAGGGAGTATTTTCTATGACAGTCCCTCAGTTTTCTTTTCTACTATTATTTCTATGTTTATTTCCCTTGTGCTTAAAATATCCTGAGCATGCTCCCTGAATGTTAGTTGTTATGAGTTGCATTGTGCTCCCCCACATAAAGGTACATTGGACTCCTAATCCCCAGTACCTCAGAATGGGATCTTACTTGGAGACAGAGTTCTTACAGAGGTAGGTAAAATGGGTTCTTTAGGAGGGGCCCAAATCTAATATGACTGGTATCCTTGTAAAAAGGGGAAATTTGGACAAGAGAGAGACATGTAGAAGGAAGATGATGTGAAGACATACACCCATAGAGACCCCATGTGGAGACTGGGTTTTGGGGCCATAGTCAAAGAACTACCAAAAGCTAGACAAAAAGCACAGAGCAGATCCTTCCCCCCAACCTTCAGAAGGAACGTGGTCCTGCCAACACCTTGATCATAGACTTCCAGCCTCCAGAACCGTGAGACAATAATTTTCTGTTGTTTAAACCACTCAGTTTGTGGTACTTGTTGCGGAAGCCTAGAAATATTTCAGTGAAACAGGTTGAGTCAGGTCATCATTGGCATTAGATTGTGTGGACCCTGCCTTACCCATTGCATCTGCCACTGGTCATCTGGGATGTTTATGGCTAACTGGTTCAGAGAACACTAGGTTTCAAAAGGGGAAAGACTGAGCAGGACTAGATGGGCATTTCAGAGAATATCTGCCCCAAAATATTGATTGGAAGCTACCACAGGATGGTGTAAAGAAAATCATAGAGATGACTATATAAGAAATGGAAAATAGGTCAGGGCTGCCAGAGTTTAGAGAGGGAGAGAAGGGAATGACTATAAAGAGGTAGCAGTAGGGAGATCCCTGGTGGGAACAGAGCTGTTCTGTATCTTGGCTGCTATATCTCCATGTGGGATACAATGGGGTAGACAGACACAGATACACACACACACACACACACACACACACACACACACACACACACACACACACACACACACACACACACCTCCCCAAAGAAAACCAGTGAGTGCCTTCGGCAGCTGGTGAATCCAGGTAACATCTGTCATCTGGTTAGCCGTCTTTTCTGATGTCAATTTCCTGGTTTGAATAATGTACTGTAGTTACGTAAAATGTCACTTACCATCGGAGGAAGCTGACTGATGCATACACAGGTCCTCTCTGTAATATTTTTGTACTTTTTGTGACTGTAATTATTTTGAAATAATAAACATTTTACCAAAAAAAAGCATTGGCTGGGAGAGAGGAGATAGAGATATCAGTTCTCTTATTTCTGCTACCCACATGGCCTTAGCCTTTGACCTTGATGGCCCCAGTTTAACTACTAAAGTAACATCATGGAAAGTGAATATTCTGATAATCACAACCAGTTGTGAAGTATTGTGGAACTTGATGGAATTTCAGTTTGTAACATCTAATACTGATTCAATCCTCTCTAATAGTTTCTGCTCTAATTTGAACCCCATTAAATGGTAGGAAATAACATAAAACTGGACCCCCTTGGGACTGTGACACAGACGTTCTCCAAAGAGCCATCATGTTTCATCAACTGTCAGCTGCTGGCTGCAATTATCAAGCTCTGCTTATCTCTAATCCTGCTCCAGCATTATTTTTACTTTTTAAAAAATGAAATAATTGATTCTAATAAGTGGTTCCAGACTTAGTCATTAGGATCTTTTAAATTTCTCCCTGGTGTTTCTTTAGAAATCTAATCAGATCAAGTACTCTTCACTATAATTTTCAGGCAATATTCATATATTCTGTTTTGAAGATTTATTTTTAAAACGATGGTACTTAACATACTTGGTAACTGAATAAACAAATTACAGAACAGGATTATGGATGGTCACATTTCTATATGCAATATAAGTGTGTGGGTACACGCACATCACATTTATTTTAATATATGCATAGAAAGCATCTGGAGGAATAGACTCCATGCTGTTAAGTAGTTATCTCTGAAAATTGAGATTGCAAGAGACTCATTTTTTAAAGAATATGCTTCCATAATATTTAACCAATAAAGGTTAAATTATATTTGATGCCCTTCCCAATCATATGGGCCAAAAATATGTATATATTGATCCCATTCCTACATCATTACACACACACACAGGGTATATTAGCACATCACTAATCCTGCAATCATGCAGAGGAAAGCCTCGCTTATAGGGAAAACCAGAGGCATTGTCCATTTTGCCTCTTACATTTTAATCCAGCTCAGTCATGCAGCTCACAGCTGCTGGTCCACTGTATCCCGTTCCTAGCCCTTTGACTCCTTATTTGTCTGCCTCAGAACCCTTGGGATTGCAACACTGACATCAATCTCACCTCTAGTCCTAGGAACTTGGTGTTTACAAGTCGTTTGTTGTGTTTGATCCTTAGCTTGGTTTACTGCTATGACACAGAGACCTTGCCGGAATTCTTGCCCCCAGCTCCAGCATTCACAAAGGGTCCCAGTCTCTGAGCTCATCTGTTCTGATTGCCATGGCCAGGGCAAAAGACATCTACAAGTGTGGGCAATTTGTGGGGGAGGAAAGGGCTTCAAAGCAGCCTGGCAAACATGCCCAAGGGACTGGAAATGCCTGCTCCTGGACGGAGCAGAACCAAAGTGGCATTTATGTGGAATAATGAAGGACATAAAGAAGAAAGAACAGGAGCACACTGTCTGGAGTGGCTTTTGTTCATCTGAGTTCAGTACATATGTATTTAAGTCTAAGAATTAAAGGGAGACTTGGAGCAAAGGGAATGGGAAGACAGCAAACATAATGTATCACTAATCTCCCAAATAAGGGAAGTGTGGAAAGGGAGTGGGTGCCACCTTCACGGATAAAGCGTGGCAGGAAGGGAGGGGTTGCATCCTGACAGGGTGCCTCAAAGCATCAGGGAAGTCTTCAAAGAGTGTGTTATGCTGTGAAGTTGGCCCTTTGAGGGCCACTGACCCAGGACAGAAGATAAGTTTCTTAATGTCTGGACTGCCTTTCTACTGAAACCGTCCCCAGTGTACATACAGAATTGAGCCGAAAGTCAAGAAGCAGCCATGAAGAAAATCCATAGCCCTTACCCACTGGGGAAGAAGCCAAAAATCAGTGCCCTGGTTATCAGCAGCATCGTGGTGACGGGACTACAGCTCTGCAAAGTTCATGAGTCCTACACCTGAACTCTGATAAGAACAATCGCACTTTCCCCTGAATATGTGTAGATGCACATTACACAGAAGTTTACATGAGCTAAGGATTTCAAGAACCCTATTTAAGAATCTTTAAATAAATGCATTTCCTTGGAGAAGGTTAAAATTCAGTGGAAGAACAGGAAGCTCTTAGTGTGAAGTTAAGAATTCTCAAGGAAACTGTGGGGGAAATGAAAATAGGAAAATTAACAATAAAATGAAAGACAAGATTAAGAGGCTTAGTAAAAGAGCAAAATCTCTTTGGACCAGAATTTAAACAGAAAAGTCATCCAGTAAAGCTGAATGTTTCCTCAGAAGAACAATAGAACAGCAGCCCCCCTTCCCAGGTTGGGGGGGCAGGGGGTGGAGCTGTTTTATATGAAATATGGGAAGAAACTAAGTTGACTTTGCAAACATCCAAAATTAAAATTAAAATTACAAAAAGAAATTTAGCCAGGGTATCCATGAGAGCACAGGGAGATAGCAGGTAACTGAGCTAAAATTAGAAAAATAAAAGCCAGAAACAAGATGCAAATTGCAAGACACAACAAAGACATGTACAAAGTTCTTTATACCTGAGGCATGAGAGAGTCACAGGGACATTGGCCTTTCAAATTTCTTCTTAATAAGTGGTGATTTACTAACATAACTTATCTCTTTGCAACTTGTAGGAATTCAGTTTGCAAAGTTCCTGCCAGTCAATAACAATAATAATAATAATAATAATAATGTTAATAGTCACAATATTACCAATATGTCATAGGCATGAAACATGAGTCTTGGGCATAGAACTTTGTTTCATTCATTCATTCCCTCAACACCAATTTTTGGAGCATTTTAATGGACATCTAAAATTAGTAAATCCACAAAGAGGACTTAATGAATATTAGCTATTAATATTCTTCATCTAATCAATATTTCTGCCTGCCCAGCATCCATTCCTCATGGTGTGGTACATGAAACCCTTTTCTCCCATTGAAAGTCACTTTCATTGCACTCTCAATCTATGTGGGTCAGATGAGCCTGACCTCTGATCCTAGTTTTTGGAAGGTTCCCTGACCCCAACTAACGCAGTCAGAATACCACACTCCTCAGCCATGGTGATGAATCATGGATGGACTCCTGACCCAAGCAGTCCCAAACCCTAGCAGGCTTAAGGATTGTCTTCTAAGACATAGGGTACTGAGAATCACAAAAGCCTGGAGCAAGCAGAGCCATCTTGGCCCCTACAAAAGCAAAACATGTCCCAAAGTAAAAGGAAAAATCACCCAAAGGACAAAGTATGGGTCCAGAGTCACAATTAGAATGAAAGCACCTACTTCTATCTCTAGACTTCTTAGTATATTATCCATTGATTCCTTATTCTTGCAAAGTTGTTATGAATTGCATTTCTGTTGCTTGCAACCTGGAGTCCTGGTCAGAAGTGCTGGCCACATAGATGCTATGCATTGGGTATATATTGGGATCTAAGACAGATGAGGTCTCTTACTCATAGAGTCCAGAGTCTACCAAGGAAGCCCGGCATGAACGATTGATTACAAATTTGCTGAGTTATAAGCGAGAGGCTCAGGTTTCCAATGTCAAAGTTTAATAATAGGTGTATCTTACTTGGTCCGATTGATTAGGAAAGACTTCCCCAATGAAGGGACACTTATTTTGAGAAATAAAGGATGAAAAGGAGTGCATCTGGTTTAAACCAGTGACACAGGAAAAAAAATTCTTGCAGATACAGAAATCCTTGAACAAAATTCTTACTCTATATATTATATAAAAAGCAACTTTGAATTGACTAACAGCAATATCAGAAATACAAAGTCAAGGATACACATTATGTAGAAATTCAGGCATCTCTAGATAAAAAAATATATATATTTACTTCTGAAAACAATGAGAAATTCTATATAAGGAGACAGCTAAAGAAATGGAGACATGTTCATGAACGCACAATGTCTAAGATTATTTCTGTTATGAAGACTCTGGGGAAACTACCACTATTGGGGCAGTTTAGATGGTAGCTTGGTGTTCTGCTAAAGGGTTGAGGCATTAGACATTCTGGTGACTGAAAATAGCCTCTCTGGCCTTAGAAAAGTCATGTAAGCTTTTAGGGGCTGATTTCTTCAATCTGAAAGGAGAAGTTGTAACTAGATGATCTCTAAGAGTCCTTACACTAATGAAGCTCTAAGATGTGTCTCCAGTCTAGTTTCCCAAACACCTACCAAGGGCTCCCTTTCCTGAGTTCATGTCTCACTAGGGCCTCTACACTGATTACGCTCTGCTTGTAGGATTATAACCTATCTAGAGATAGACTCGCCTTTTGCAGAAAGGTAGAAGCTGAAGTCTGCGTTTCACACTGTAGAGCAGAGAATGTTGGCACAGTGTGATGCTTTTAAAAATGAAACATTGCTCCCCAAAGCTATTCACAGAAATGTGTCTGGCCTGAGAAATGATACAAAATTAAATTAAATGCATGAGGTATGAACATAAAATACTGTTTCTGGCTTCAGAACAAACATACCCAGTGGGCATGGTCTCCTTCAAAGCAGTCCCTTGGGAGATGATCTTCATCCCAGACAGCTGCTCAGCCACGCACAAGGTATTCTGGGAAACTACTTCTTTTGAATGGCTTTTAGAGACATTGCTTGTTCTTTTGACTACCCTTAATGGTAATTAATTTGCCCTTTGGATGATTTTTGAAAACAGTTAAAAGCTACTTAGCTCAAGTCAGGTGAGGAAAGTGGGTAATCAAGCTGTGGAATTCCACTGTGATCTGGAACATGTATCAGTGGTGGTGTAGGACACCGAAGGGAGCAACTGGCAGTAGATGGGGGCAACAGGGTGAAAATTGAAGACTATAGCAATGGGGCTTTGGGGAAATTAAACTCATTTATGAATAACACTCTGAAAAATTAATAAGATCTAACTAAATATGTTCATTCTATGCTTAAAATAACATTTCCTAAATTATATTTGGAATAACATCTTTGAATTAATCTACAGCTTCACATTACCTCTAAATCCCAAACCGAAATTCTATAGAACTTAAGATCTACACTATTGTCTTTCCTTCCTACATGTTTACTTCCTCTAGTTGTAACTCTTTACAATTCATTAATAACATTCAAATCCCATGTTCACAATCCGTTTTTACCCTTGGGAAAAAAAGATGCTTTGTCCATTTAGGTCATTGTAATAATCCAAAGCAACTCGATAGTTGTTAACTTTTGTATCTATAATAAAAATAATGTGTTTCAGTATCCTAGATTTCCCAACATTCTCAGGAAATTCTCAAAAGAGCAATGTGAAGAAAAAGTTTCCTAAATGGTTCAAAAGGCTCAAGATGTTTGGGGGGGAGAAAACTGGTGATAAACATTACAATTTTTGTTTTAGAATCTAAGGATATACTGAGGTAAATTAGAAAAAAATGGGAGAAGACAAGTGAACAAGTTAAAATGAGCATATTTTGCCATTAACACTGCACACATTTACTCTGGCAGATATTTTGCATTTCCACTTAAGAGAATTTAAATCCCCTCAAATAGAATTCACTTAAAGTCAGAAGCCATCTAAAAGTGTTTCTCTTCTAAAGTTAACTTTAGTTACTAATGTTGAAGCTGACATTACTCTTAAGGCATTTAAATATGGCAAGCATCAAAAAAAAATATTCACAGGACAAAGCAAAACACACTTTACTTCATACATGTTATAAAATGCCCGAAGTTGAAATTGTGACTGCATCAGCAGGTTCATCTACCCAATCCTCTGCTAAAAGATTAGCGGTTTGCCATTCCAAGGTGTAAATTCTATAGAGCTTGTATTGCTCTGCTCATGTGGAACTGATATGAGCCAAAAAAAACATTTTACAAGACCAAAGTTTTCATATTTTCTGGGTCAGCACAATCCCATAGAGTGGTCCCAGAGGCAGGGGGCAACATCCCCAAGAACCTAAATACGGTCGCTAGGAAATGGGTCTCTCAGGTGAGATTTCCACCACTGTACCTCCTCCCCACCCTTAACTTAATGTAGAAAAAACTATATATTTCTAGAACAAAGATTGAAGCTGAATTTCTCTTGCTTGGTATTCTTATACAGGTAAGCACTAAAATGATCTTGCACATTTGCACAATTCACACGTTTTCTCCATGTCTCCCCAGTTGACAAATTATCACCTAAGCCTGTTGTGTGTGACCTATAGAAAATGGCCCTTGCCTTTGCTGGATTTCAGATCTGCTGGGCAAATAGGAAACACATGAGAAGGATTAGCAAAGCCTATAAATAAATGAGAAGTGCTCATCTGTGGGGTTTGGACTGCATGTTTGCAGGGGAATTGAGACATGAGGGAGATTTGGAAGCTGTACTGTGCAGCGAGCAAAGTGGTGTTTGTAGAAGGTGACAGAAAAATGTTACCTAGTGATGGTGTTAGACCCCATGACTGTCACTTGTTTGCAGAGTGATAGTTATGTCAGCTGGCTCACTTCTTAGCAGTGTAGGGGATAAGAACACTCCCTCCCTCACGGGTTCTCATGAGAATTGCCAGAAATGCTTAGCACAGTGCCTGCCACATAATTATGAGCTTTTACTGATCAGGAGATAGGACATGATCAAGGTTTTGACTAGTGGATAGAATTTTTGGACAGAATTTTGTTAAAATGAAGGGAGAGATTTTGGAACAGGGAGAGAGATCTGTGAACAAACTCAGAGGCAGAAATTATGATGCAGCTTAGAGCTCAACACTACTGAAATTTTAAAGCTTTATACAAATTTACCCTGAGAAGATACAGTCTCATTGAATGAATGTTTTGCATATTTAACCAGGGAAGTAGATTCCCACTCCTGTTTCCCTGCAGAATCTGATTCAGTAGGTCTTTGGAGAGATCCAGGAATCCGTATGTTAAAACACATTCATGGATTTTGATCCAATTTGGGGCTACACTAAGCCAATAAATTGATGATATGCCTGGTATTCATAACACTCTAGCAAGTCTAGCTATTCTGTGATTTTATGAAAGCATATTCTATGACAAATCGTTGGATGTTTTTAATTTAATAACTCAAGGCTGCATATTTTAGAGACAGAGTTTGGAATACTTAAGAAGTAAGTAGAAAGCACAGATGGAATCCCAGAATTTTTGGTAGAGACATTCGATACTCTCTTCCATTTTATAGATGAGAACTAAGACACAAAGGATTAAATGACTTGTTATGCTAGTCGCTATATAGTAGCTATAATATCAGAGACCTTGGGTGAGAAAAAGCCTACTCTTTCCTTTTACATAGCAGTTTAAGGAATTCAATATTGTTTAGAATGGAAGGGAGGTTGTGCAATAGGAAAGCCATGAGCCTGTAGGTTTGCTAAAAAGTGGCTCTTCTCCAGGGGCAAAGGCAAGGTCCTGAAACCTATTAAAGAAAACAGATATTGATTTCACTTGGACTTAATCAAAGGTGTGTAAAAGCTGCTAGGTCTCAGCAGACAAACAAGTGGCCTTGCCATGCACCTTGAAAAACACTGAACCCTGCAACTTTAGCCCACTGCACAAAACTCTCTGTGATTCCATCATCCCCTCCCAGACAAAGTTGACATTGGACAGACTCTTATTTACTGGGCATTATTACCTAAATTTAGCCCTTCCAACAGCACAAGAAGGGACTTCAGTAATTCCATACATCTAAGTAAAAACAAATTTTCATGATACCGAACCCTGCCTCCCATAAGTCACATTTGCTCTGGCCCTTCGTACTGGTCTGGTTTTGCTTGGAACAAACAGGTACTCACCCCAATTCAGAATCTGATTATATATGCAACTGTCTTACCGATATCCTAAGTAGATATTATCTAAACGAGTTATCGGTCTCTACTCACTTTTGATTTATATCTAAAATCGGAACATTCTATTAACTGCTTAATTTCTAGAATATGTACATGCAAGGGGAATAGTTATTATAGCCTTCTGGGTTTTTTAGGGTAGACGACCTTACTAGACTTGAGTCATAGGCTTACCCGTCTTTATAACCCCTACGGTGTTTAGGAGTAGTAAAGGCTGATTATGGTTCATTCAGTTACACTTTTCTCTAGAATTTGGACAAATTCATTCAGGTTATGTAAGCCAGAAACCCCGGAGGTATTCCTGACATGTACCCATTTCTCACACCTTATAGCCAGTTCATCACTGATATTTACCCCTTATATCATTCTAGAATCTATTTTCCTCTCACCATCTCTAGGGCAGTACCACTCTAATTTATCCATACCTAGTAAGTCTGGAGACATTTGTGTATATCAACACCCACAATACCTCCTAGATGGCACAGACAGCTAATTACCAACTGTCAAATCAGGGTTCTTATGTCTAGGCAGTAATTAGGTCTCAGTAAGTTTTTCTCTAGGAAGTAAAAGAAAGAAGAGATCATTTTGCAGGGAGAGGAATTTAGGAAAGGGCATGTTTTGAAGGCGAAGGATCTTGGAACACTGGAAGGAGTGAGCTTCTGAGGATTCCTGCGACTTGGCCACAGGCCCAGGGCCCTCTAAGTAGATGCTATGCCTCTGAAAATCTCCCCTGAGCTGTCAGCCTGGGTGGCCAGTGGCCAAGTGGGGCTGCCAGGACTTGTCTTTACACCTGCAATCCTCAGCTTCCCATTTTAATTGAGTCTCCCTAGCCCTTCCTGGCCCAGTCTTCTTTAATCTGATGTTTATTCTACCCCTTCTCTCCGTCTATGAGGAGGGGAGAGAAAAGGAGGGAAAACACCACAGAAAAAGGTAAATCTAGGCCATTTTATCAAGGGGGAGGAGCCTCCCTTTTCCAAGGACTTCCTTCCTCTAGAGCCTATTTGCACCCTTCAGTGGTTCCCCATCCCAGCTGTGCACCAGAAGGGCCTGGTAAGCTTTTGAGAAATAGTGATGTCTAATCCGGTACGTCTGTGGAGGGCAGCAGGGCAGGGACTACACAGGCGAACCTCTACCTGGGGCTGAGAATCACTGTTAGTATGTCAAGGGTCTTGGAATATTTTAATATTCAAATGGAGGAAAGGCTGGCCGAATAGAAACAAGCAAAAGGAGAGAGAGAAATGGCATTGGAGGAAGACAGGAAATGGGAAGGAGAAAGCTCAGGTTTCATTTAGACTTGTAGGGACTCAGGCACACAAAGGGCCTCAGCATGCATGGTGCCTCGTTTAAGCCCCATAAGCACAGCCTGCCCTGGAGCCCAGCCCTTCTGAACCCTTGTGCACTGCCTTTTCATCTAGAGGATGTGAAGGGTAAACCAAGCTTGAATCAGACGCCTGCTCGTGTGGAGTCAGGAGAGGCAGGTGGTTCTAGCTGACAGATTGGGCTCTAGAAGCCCAGACAGTTCGGCCCCTTCTATTCTGCTCTTGGAGCTGAGGTCACAACCTAGCAACCTGGGTCAGAGGATCTGGGGGCAGCAGGGCAGGGAAGCCAATGTGTCCCTACTGTGAGCAGTGACACTGAGCAAGGTTCAAGGCTCTTCCCTGAAAGTCTGAGCTCACACAGGGACTCATCTGGAGCAAATTGGCTGCGTACCCCCAGAAGACGCCTGCAGTGGACTGGTGTTAAAATACACGAACAGTAACGTGAAGCAAACTGAAAGGGCTTGAAAAAAATTATCTGCTAACAAGTTAACTATTAGAATAAGAAATGGCAAGCCTGCCTTGCCTTAATTCTGCCTTCTGAAGATAACATATGACTGATAAGTTAAAGCTAGAAGACCTTCTTCTTTAAACAGCATTTAAAATCTATGAACATAATAGAAATCTAAATGATTTTGATTTAAAGAAAACAAACATTCTGACTTTCCCTTAGCAGAGTGTATGTTGGGAGGGTTTTCCATTAAGGGTATTGAATTTCTATTAACCTATTCACATCATCTTCTCCTGTCCCCTTCTGGCCAAAAATAGACATTTGAGAGCCAGTTGCCTGGGGTAGACCTTCATGGCACAAAAACAGATCATGTGGGGAAGAAATCTAGTGGTTCCATCTCATGAGGATAATGCCAATCTGAACGGTTTCTGTCTGAGAGCCACAACTACTTGATGAACTTACAGTTAGTCTTTGCTTGTCTGCAGAGATAGAAAGCCTAGGGATGAACTTTAGCACCCAGAGAAAGAAATTTGGGGTGATGGCGCCCCCTGCTGGTAAATTTTATCATCACCAGAATTTCGTATCTGAGACAAAATCTTACTCTTTGTTTATAGATTATCCTCTTTTCCCAAAATCACTTTCAGAGAATTCTCCTGTCTTCAAAAAAGAACTCCCACCCCTGCTGCGAAATTTTCTAGCCTAGAACTAGAACAATTCAATGGCGGAGTGGTGGGTGGTTGGGTTGTGATCTAAATACAATTTTTTGTTCAGTCCTTGGAAGTCTCCAATATCACATTAGAGTTGTCCGAATCCTAGGGCAAACCTCACCACGTCTGGTTCATGGCCATGACCAGCTCCTGCTCTTGGCCTAACCCCCTTCTCCAGATCAGATTATAGCACTTTTGAAAAGTCCGAATTCTAAAGCAAATTTCACCCAGAATGTCTGTCCCGGTTTTTTGTTGTTGCTGTTTTCTATTGTGTTTGGCAAGGAGAACCTCACTGAGTAGAAGTTTTATGCCTTACTCATTTTATTAGGAACATGTATGCAGAGAGGCCCAAATTGCCAATCAAGGGTATTTATTTATCCACACGGGAACATCTGAAGGATATTAATTATAAATGGTTTATCCACAAGTCAGAGACTCAAAAGGAGAATTGAAAGGCAACTTTGAAATAGGAAATTTAGCTCCACAAAAATAAAGAGCTTTTCCTTTACTTCTTTGGAAATAGCTCTGGTGATTCTTCCCTATCAACAGCTGAGACTTATGTTAACCATTTCCTCCATTAAGAAGCTGTCACTAATCACAACCCGCTGTTACGGCAACAACTGTGTCAGGGTTCCCTTGAGGGGGATCGGCACAGTCTCCACTCAAGTTGGGGTGCTGCGTATTAATGGTCCACTTGTTAAGGCAATTCACTCATAGAAACTGTTTTCATCTTTATGTGCATATTTACCATAAAAATCAACTGTGCTGCTGCCCAGGGCTGCAGCAAATGGGGGGCATTTCATTCTCAGCCGCCCTGCAAGGGATCATGAAAGACTGCCAGCACCACCTGCCTGCTGTTGGTGAGCTTCTTGTGGTCCACTCCGCTCATGCCGACAGTGTTGACCAAAGTTAGCCCGCTACTGAAGTAGTAATGGCTGGAAGTGCACAGATTTCTACAGATAAGGCCCGAACACACTCCAGTTATGAAAAAAACCAAACAGAGCAATAAACTGCCTAACATTAGCTCACTCTTGTCTTTCTTGAGGGCTTCAGGCCCAGGCAAGTTCACTACGGATTCAGTGAGACAAAATAATGAACGTCTTTGGGTGAAAGGGTTTATACCCAACTCTGTTCCCACGGTGGCAGGTCAAGTGCTAGAATCCCATCTGTTCACTCAGAGCGAGTCTGCAGGCAGCAGGCTGGTCTCTGCCTCTGGGCCTCCCTGCCCCCACAGCCGTCTCAGTCTCTGTCCTTGGCGCTGCCACCACTCCAGCCTCTGCTCTCCTGCAGCCGTGTAGCCCGGAGCACCGGGCAGAGCTCTTTATATAGAGTCAATAACAACGTATTGCCCACACGTGTGCAGTGAGTCAGTCGACCAGGGTCAGGTGAGAATCCTGGCTGTAGGAAATTTCGTTTTCTCTACACTCTAAAATTTTTAAAGTGCTTTTATAAAAGCATGTAACCAGGCCCAACTTGAAGGTGTAATTAGAATAACCTGGATGACAGTGAGACATCAGTGCAGGAACTAGCAATAGCAATAGTCACTATGAGTTTTTGAAGTCTCGTTTCTATTGTCATTTCCTCCTGTTGCCACTGCGAAGGACTTTAAAGTGACTGTCTTCCATGTGGTAACATTTGCTCATACATTGAACAGAACCATGGCTGTCAAATTATTGCCTCAGAAAAGAGCCCATTTTTGAAAGGGCTAAATTATCAGTGATTTAACTCTTTCCAAGGAATTAAGAAAATACAATTAATTGTACTTCATGCTAGTTTCCAGTCTTTCTATTGTGCCTGGAACATCACAGCCATATTGGAATCTAAGTTTCCTGAGTCAAAAGAAGACTAAATAAAATGTTCTATCTCATTACTTTTCAATGATGTTTCTTCTATAAGATTTCCTATGAACCTAAGATGTTGTTTTAATCCTAATTACTAAAAGGGAAAATCTCCCTCCCTCTGATACACTCAATTCTAACTGTAGAATCGTATATAACAAGGCTGAACATTAATTTAAAAGTAGACAAAGACTTAGGATAGTTTCAAAAAGAAACACAAATGACTAGCAAATATACAAACAATTTTAAGCTTTTTTATGATAAAAGTAATTCAAATACAAATGAGATTTTTTTTTTGTCCTATCAAACTGGTAAAGATTTTTATTTTGGATGATAGCACTCAGTATTAGCATGGATGTGATGAGGCAGATATTCTCGTGTACCACTGGTAGGAGTATTGAGTGGTAGGAGTTTTCTGGAAGCAATTTATCTTCACAATAACAAGGGCTTCAAAAGGCAAAAAAAAAAAACAGTCAGGAATTCCACTGCTGAGAAACCACAGCACAGCTTGCTAATTTGCCCCTAATAACCATCCTCTCTATCATCTCTAGGTAATTAAATCCCTGGATTTTAGCTGGGCACATGGCTGTCTAGAATAAACACTAAATCCCTCAGCCACTCTTACAGCCAGACACGGACTTAATGATTACTGACCAAGCCAATAGGATGTGCTAGAGATACTGTGTGGGCTTCCAAGCAATGTCCTTAAAAGACGGCTGATGTAAGTCTATTCTTCCTTCTCTGTGCCGCTTGGAATGTGGGCAGCAGGCCTACATCCTGGGCCATGAAGATAAGGTCCTCATCCTGTTTGTGTCCAATCAGAAAATTGCAACTGACCTGAGTCCCAGACAACTGTGAAGTCACCATGCCACTCAAGAAACTCAAAGTCATTTTCCTTTGTCTTATCACTTCTCCAAAAATGTATTGACTTTTTTTTATTAAGATACTATATAAGCCCAAGTTCTAACCATCTCTTTGAGTTACCCAGCTTTGGGTTCTGCCATGCGTATGTGCAATGCACATGCTAATAAGCTTCTCCATTTTTTTCTTGCTGGTCTATCTTTTGTCAGTCTTCTTTTTAAAGAGCTCCATCTGGAGAGCTCAGGAGAATAAAAGGCAAAACATTTTTTCCTCCCCTACACTGGAATGTTACCTCACCACCAAAAGCTGAGCCATTTAAACTACAAATCACTTCCGTAGAGTCACAGCTAAGAGGTTGGTGGAACCTTATGTAATTATTGGTCTGTTATGATAAATGTTCCCAAGAATTATGCCTCATATAATACAGGCATCACTGCACTGACACTAATCACATTCTCAGGGTGGTAAAAATGAATCCTTACTTATTTAAATAAGAATAAAAGTCTTTAACATTGCATGTATTTTTTTGTAACCTTCAGAGGCACTTTTTAAATGTCATTCTATTTACTTAACAATGAGCAGTATATAATTATAATGCAGTAAACAGAAGATACATCTTTCAACTGACAAAAAACAAAATTGTAGGGAGGAAGAATAAGTTATTGAAACAAAAATGGGCCTCCTGGTCTTGCTTCTTGTGCTGCCACTGCAGGCTGAAGCTTAGTAGACCGCTGGTTACCATCAATGAGTTGTTTTAACAAGAGTCACGCCTGCTTCTATGAGAAGAAAAAATGTCATGGTTTAAAATTCCATTGGAGTACAAAAAAAAGTAACAGGTATATTATTTTGCACAAAAAAAATTAACAGGTATATCATTTTGCTTGAATACGTTCAGGAAAATCTAAAATTTCAATATGAAATTAGAGTACAAGAATACATATTATTCAAAAGAAACTTCATATGAATCTTTTTATTAGGAAAGTCACTCCAATCTCATCTTCTGCCTACAGGTTTCCTTTTTTATAATTTGAATTTTCAAACAGTCAACTTCCAGAAAGAGAAGCATAGTTAGGAGTTAAAATAGCATGGAAAAGGAAAGTGAGAGAGAATAACAAGGACAACCACAAAATGGAAACCTCTAAACTTACCCCACTGATTGAATGTGCCCATAAAATCTGTGTTCCAGAAGTAGGCAGAGGGCTCCCGTTCTCCTGAGATTTGTCATCCTAACAGTGAGTAATATGAGTCTCTACTGGCAGCTATCTCCCCCTTGATTATTAGCACTATTCCAGGTGTATCAGAGAAAAGGAAAATGAGAAGCTATTTCATGTGTTTATTTTGCATTAGGATCAAGCGGAAGCTAATACAGTGTGTTGCCTACTGAGTGTGGGTGGGAAGAACTATAAGGGAGAGGATGGGAATGAGGCTTTTCAGAATATGCCTTTTTCAATCATTTTGACTCTTAAACTATGTTAATGTTTTGCATATACAAAAAACAAAATTAAATTAATACGAGTGGGGAAAAACCCTAAAACTGATTTTTTTAAAAAATGAACCTGACTGTAGGATCACCAGGTAATGTCTCAGCCTAATTCTATCAAAATTTTAAGCAACAATAACTCCAAGGTTATTTAAACTATGGTAGGAATGAGAAGGACTAAAAATCGTTTAAATTCTTTTCATAGAGCATAATACAGCTGACAGCGAAAGCATGTCAAAAGAAAAATAGAGAGCCATTCAGTTATGAACCTCAAGGCAGAAATAGTAAATGACCCATATTCAAAAACAGGTCTTGATGTCACATTAAATAACAATACCTGATCAGCCAGTGGGATTCAGAGGAGGACCGCCAGGAAGTTTCATCAGAGGAACTAAAATAATATATATTTGGCATTTTAATAAATCTAAGTAGGACTAAAAATAAAATTATCATCCCCACAGATACCAAAGGCATTGGATAAAATTCAATAACAGTTATTTAATGGGAGAGGGGATAGATGGGGAATTCCTTAAGATCAGGTGTACATCTTAGTGATATAGATTAATTTATTTATTCATGTGTCTCTATGGAGTCGTATTCTATGTAAAAAGGAAGTGTCTACTGGCATGCCAAATGGAAGCCGTTTCGAAGACCTGTCTCAGAATACTCCATATCCCTGAGCACAGAGAGGTTAGGAAGGTTTTAGGACCTAGCATAAGCCAACGAGATCTTGGCCCTGGATTTTTGCTGGAGCTAATGAGAAAGAGATTTTCCTCCTCTGAAGTGGAAGACCTTTGAATTGTGACAGAAGACACGGGCCAAGCCTTTTGAGTTATGCAGAATCCAACTAGAGTGGCGAGAGCAAACTGGTGAATTATATCTAACCTATGTGTTGACATATATATGCATAGATAGATCATGATCTAATTAGGCCATTTCTAATAGAACTAGAAAGGAATTATGCCAGATTCAGGACTTCTAGGATATAAAAGAAATTCCTGCAAGTCTGCAAGAAAAATCTAGGAAACACATTTTTTTTTAAAGGCAAAGGATATTAATAGATAATTCACCTAAAAACTAACTAGAGTGATCCCTGCCTCTCTGATTGTCAAGGAAAAGCTAATTAAAATAAAACCAGATACTAATCCGCTGTCATCAGGCTGTCACTAATTAGAAACTTACAGAACACTAAGCCCTGGTGGGATGTTGGAGAATAAGGGCCCTCATGCACAGCTCATGAGAAAACCAGTGTGCACCGCCTTTGGAGAACTGCTGGGCAGTTGCTCGGAACTGAATGCAGATGCCTTAGCACACAGCAGTCCCAGGCCTGTGTGCAAGTACCCCCCATACAAACTACCTCACAAGCGCTAAGGAAGATATAAACTGGTAAGTGTGGCACAGCATTGCTTCCAGTTTCAAGGGGCTAGACACACAGGTGCCCACCCAAATGAGAACTATAAATAAAATAGAACACTCTGCAATGGTTAGAACGCTAAGTGACTGGCTAAGGGTGGCACTCCTTAGTTAGCTCCATGCATAGCCATGTGAGTAGATCTCAAAAATACAATGTTGCTAGTTCATAATGCGTGATCAAAACCGAAAGTTTCTGTGATGACTGCCCTTGTACTGTTCACCATGTAAGAACTTATTCACTATGTAAGAATTTGTTCACCATGTAAGAACTTGTTCGTTATGCTTCAGAAGATTGGAGACTGACGAGAATTAGGATTGAGATGGATTAATGATTGTGCATTGAGCATTGACTCCCCTATACAGAATTTTATTGTTGTTAACAACCATTTGATCAATAAATATGAGAGATGCCCTCTCAAAAAAAAAAAAATACAATGTTGCATGAGAAGGTACCTATCTTTCCCTAGCTCCTAAAGGTGTAGCTCACTCTTAGTACAGATGAACTCAATTCAAAGGGAATTTGCAAGGTTAAATACTGCAAAAATGAACTTTGCTTATTATAATAGAAATAGATTTTATAAATATACAACACCTTTTGCTCATGGAAGCTTATGTTTTCCAACATAATCAAATTAGAGGAGTGAATTTTGATTGGAAGTCTAAGGAGACTGGGGGATGCTTGGTTTGATGTAGTCCTTGTATAATTGCTCTTGACTGGACTCATACAGGAGTGTGGCTTCTAGAACAAGGTCAAATATGCAGAAGGCACCTGGGAGGGCTAATGGCTGGAGTGGCTTAAAGTCCCACAATAGGCATGACCTGGTGATTTTTCTGATGAATGTAATCCAGAAGTGGCCTTTTTTTTCCTGACCTGCTCTCTGCATTGCAAATCCCAGGAAAATCTCTGCTGTGGGATTCTCCAGAGAATAGTCTGGTCCCATACCCCAAGGCTGCTTAACCCCAGCCCCTAATTCCTGAGGCTGCATTGTGGCTGTTAGGCAGATTGAAATGTACTGTAAATACCCTGGATGTGGGAGACTTCCTAGGAAAACAAGATTATAAATTATCTCATATCGATTGTATGTTGAGATGATCCTGTTTTGCATGGTGGGTTAAATTAAATGTATCACTAAATTAAATTTTACCTGTTTCTTCTTTTCCTGTTTTAATGTGGGCAGTAGAAAATTTTAAATTACACTTGTGGCTTGTATTCTGTTTACACGAGACGCTGCTGTTCTAAGGGGCTGGCTGCGCTTTGCTTCTCCCCCTGGCTGGGGTTCGGTTGGTTCACCACTTCCGTGCAGTGCTCAGTTACCATCTTTAGGGGCTCTTCCCTCAGGTACAGGAGGCTGTACCTGTACCTGTACGTGCACGGGATATGGGTTGTGCCTGCTCAGCAATTTGGTTTGGGGTTGTGTCGGGTCCCTTCCCTGTCTCTGACCCACAGATGAGGGAAGAGACATGACTGTTCTTCGAAGACCTAAGGACCAGCCAGGGGACTCAAGGCATGACAGCCTAAGAGCGGTGCCGAGAAGGCATCTCTCATATTTATTGATAAAATTGTTGTTAACAACAATATTGGGGTTTCCATGCACAATCATTAATTAAGTCCAACTCTCAACAGTTTCACCTTCTGAAGGATAACGAACAAATCCTCATGGTGAACGAACACAGAAACTCTTTCTGGCTTGGCTACTGTTTCTGTCTTGACTACAATCATGAACCATAAACAAACCATAAAGGCAAAACTGCTTATACATATGATTTTTATACTTTATATATAAGTTCCATATAAATTCCCACAGGGTTGCCAGCCCCTTTGCACACATGGCAGCCTTCCAGGTCTCAGATCTGTGTGTAAGTCTTAACGGCCTCCAGTTTCTTCCTGAGGATACACACAGCTCCTTTTCTTCCAGCATGTTCTATGGCTGAGACAACCAGCATAGCAAACCTCTGCTGAGTCCAAGCCTTAACACCATTTTCTTTTAAAAAGTGGATCAAAAATAAGGTGTCCAGTTGAATGAATAGAACAGAACAGAATAGGAAGAAAGTACCCTTTTCTTTATCTAAATGACAATTTTGTGCTATATATTTTACCTTTGATTAAATATATTGTTTCTTTTTTCTTTCCACAATTAAAAATAGTGGTCTTTTGTGCACTTACCTCTCCCATAGTCAACTGAGACAAAACCCAAGCCCCTCCCATGACCTGCTGGTCCTTCAAGCTCTGGTGCCCACTGGCTCCTCCCGTCTTCTCCCCCTGCTCGGCTCGCCCATCAAGCTCCCAGCCCTCCCTCTTCTCTAAAAGCACCAAACCTCCAGAGCAGGTTCTCTGCTCCTGGAACACCCATCTTCCCCCCAGTGACCCTACACATCCTCCTCTCTCCCCCACCTACTTATATTCGCCGAATACAATGTAGCTAGTAGGGCAAAGGAAATCAAAATTTGAAGAAAGAAATCTCAGACATGTCACAAAGATTTGACAAGTGACAATCCTGGCTACAGTCCTTATTTTGAATAAGTCGTGGCTATAGTCCTTATTAAAAATTTATATAACTTGTATAAAATGCCATCCTATAGGAAGGATATAAGGATGGCACCCTATATTGGGAAGTTGATCTGTAAACAAAGTAGAAATCTGAGACAGGAAGCTAAGTGTGGCAACATTTTGTTTTAGGGGGCAGGGGTAGGGGGGTGGTAAGGAAGAAGCACATGGGAAGTCATGGGCTGACCCGTTGCACAGGTGGACATAGTTCCTCAGGGGTTTGCAAACCTCTTTCTTAACTGGCTAAGGGTGGCACTCTCACAATCTCATCTATTTACATATTTTAATTGTTAAAGATTTGCATCATCCTCTGTAAGTATCTTGTTTATTTATTTGCTAAGGAATTTGTGTGCACAGGCTGTTCCCTCTGCCGTGAATGCCCTTCCCCTTGGCCTCGGCATGGCCCACGGTTGCTTGATAGTCAGATTGAGATGCAAAGGTCACCTCCTCCGGGAGGTCTTCACCAATGCCCAGTCGATGGCACCACTCTCTCCCATAGCAGCCTCCTGGGGCTTTCTGCTCAGCCCCAGGAGGCAAATAAGATCTGTAATAACATGATTCCTCACATTAAAATATTCTCAAAATTAAAAATAACATATATCACAGTAGTCAAATAAGGCCTATTTAAGTTTACTTTAATAATACACCTTTGTTAGCCTTAATATTAGCCATTGAGTTGAGCTAATATTGCTCATTAAAACACTAATAAAATTGAAAATACTGTGAAAAAACCTGTGATGTCATAAATGGAGTCCCAGTTGTGTAAAATGCAGGCTATATCATCGTCAGCAGCGGCAGCAGCTGTGTTTCTTATGTGAATGCCATGTGTCTTGTGTGTCCTGTGAGCCTGTGTTCAATCTTGGCTTTGCCCCTTGGCAGCTGTGTGACTTCACATAAGCTATTTAACCTCTCTGGGCCTCAGTTCCAGATCTTTAAAAAGAGAGTCATAACACCTACCTCATAGGGTTATTGTGCATGCAGACCAGACAAGTGAAAATATATAAGGCCCAGAACACAGGCTGGCATGCAGCCAACTGAGAGTGTTAGCTAGCCCTGTCACACCCTGGAGAATGGCAAACCCCTAAGGAGCCACGTCTAGCTGTCTAAGATGTCAGGCACTTCTTCACTGAGCTTAGGGAACACTGGTTGACTGCTCTCTCCAAACAGAGAAGAGACAGCGCCTGCGGACGTGGACCATTTCCAGGCAAAGCTGTGGTTCGTCTTCCTCACTCCACAACTGTTCTGTCCAGAGAAAGGATCACAGGGTCACAGGATCACTTATTGCTCCTCCCTCCATGCAGCCCTCATCCACACAAGAAAACTTCCTGCCAGAGACGTCTTGTAGTTCCACCTTTCCCCTTAGGAACCCAACCAAACAGCAAGGCTGCCAGCAACCCGATCATTCATCCTGGGACAGCTGGCCTCGCCAGACCTTCTCATGACTGTGATTACGCAGAAAGTAGGAAGCCGCCACTTCAACAGGATAAAAACTGAGAGGCTGCAACCCATGTCTTAACACCCTGCTCACCTCTCCCTGAGCCCCTCCCCTGGCCCCATTAGCAACAGTGAAGTTATAACCCAACCACATGTGGCAGTTGAAAGGAAATATTAATTTATCAAAGACATCATGCTGATGTTCCCTAAAAAGAATCACACACACACACACACACACACACACACACACACACAATCACGCCTAAAATCTAAGATATTTACGACCTTAATTTCAGAGCACAGTGGGCTAAAGCTATGTATATTTTAGGGTAACTGAATTGTGTACTCTCTATTTAGGTCAAAAAGTGATAGAGGGAGCATTTTTTTAAGCTAATAGAGATGATTTATTCAGGAAACATCTATACTTCTGTTTCTTTCCTGGATGATGGGGTCAGAATTCAGGGAAATTTTGTCTCAAGAGGCAAACTTCATCTCCCACACTGAAATGTCTCCATTCTATCTGCAAACTGCAAATGGATTCACAAAGGTAAGTTAGGTGTTAAGTGACTTTTCCTCCAAATGCATGGAGGTCTTGTCAGGTGTGACTGAAAACTGTATTTGGCCCATCACGACCAACAAGAACTGATTCAAATCGGCAGCCTGCTCAGTAACTTTACAGCCTTCCTCAGAGTTCTGATCTTGAGCTTTAAGAGTGCTGTGTTAGGATCTGCCAAGTGAGGTCCACAGGGATATGTTTATGTTTTTGCCCATGGGAGCTACTTCCATGGTGTCAGTGGGCCCTGTAAGCACTGTTTGCATGGCATGATGATAAGCAAAGGAATAGAGAAGCTCTCCAGTATGTATGTTCCACTTTCTGCTGAATTTATGAGAGAGATTCTCTTAGAAGCAAGCTGCAGAATTAACACCCTTGACCTTGAACTACGGGAATATTAAAAGTGTCTAATATCATGCTGCTAACGTGGACAGAGCTCAAGAAATACTTGCAGACAGGCTGGTTGTAAACAATGCACTGCCCAAGGAGGGGCACAGACGAGCCTCAAAGCTGCCGGGGGCATTGCTGCTGTGATCGAATTGTCTTTGCAGCTGTACAAGTCTGAATGCAAACTACGCCATTAATATTAATTCCCAGTAAGCTTTCTAAATGGAGGAGGCAGCTGCACTGGTCGCAGATCCCCAGCTGTGTGTTAATTATTAATTTTTTTTTTTTTTTACCTTTTAGATTTTAGGCTGTCAAAAACAAATTTTAGCTCCCCATTTTTCTGTTTAATTAGAACCAGTTGAGTGTTTATCTGGAGTTTCTGTTTTATGCCTCACCTGTTCAGAACCAAATTAAGAAAATAAAAATAAATTCAGGCTGATACTTGGCTTGAAGGGTAGAGAGCTCATTTAAACAACAGTTTTTCAGCTCCTGATCTCACATCCAACCTTACCAGGAAAATCTGAAGAATCAAAAGGAAACTTCTACGGACTCCAACAGACCATATCTACCCACCTACCCGCAGCCTGCCTATTAATGAGGAATATTTGAGATCTAGTTGTAAAAGACACTGTGGCTGGTACTGAATGTGATTACTGATGTAG
Source organism: Manis javanica (assembly GCF_040802235.1). NCBI lineage: Eukaryota > Metazoa > Chordata > Mammalia > Pholidota > Manidae > Manis > Manis javanica. The sequence goes on along the minus strand of NC_133167.1, from coordinate 12,667,315 downwards.
TTGAGTTTAAAGCTACCATCTCGTCTGTTTTCCGTTTGTTCCATCTGTCCTTTGCTCTCTTTTTCCTTTCTCTCTCTGCTTTTGGGTCTCTTGCTGGAGTATCAGCTATAACTCTCCGTATCATGATGCAATGGTGTCTTTAGGGGTAATAGCATCTTCTTTAGCTCATCACGGTTCACCTTCCTGTAGACTTCCTACATTGTGTAAGTTTAAAATCATATACTTTCATTTCCCTCCCAGTCTTTATGCTATTGTAATAAATTTTACTTCTGTTTATATTTTAAATACCATACAGCATTATTATTTTTGCTTTAAATGAGAAAATTAAATAATAAAAAATATGTTTTTAATCACATAGTTATCATTTCCAGCGCTCTTCATTTCCTATGTAGAACTTTAATCCATGTCTTATACTATATACAAAGCTAAATTCAAAATGTATCATAGATCTAAATGCAAAACCTAATGTTATAAAATTTCTAGAAGAAACATAGGAGAAAATCTTGATGAGCTTGGGTTAGGCAAAAATTTCTTACATATGACCAAAGTCCCATAATCAATAAAATAAAATATTAAGCTTCATCAAAATTAAGAACTTCTGTTCTTTGAAAGAAGATACTATTAATTAAATGAAAAAGCAAGCTACAATCTGGCAGGAAATATTTGCAAATATCTTACCTGACTGTAGAGTATACTACATATATATATATATATATACAATTTGAATGTAGAATATATAAAAGTTCTAATAAGAAGACAAAGCCATCATGTAATTGTAGATCAATGATAACAAAATTAAAAAAAAAACAAAGAAAACAAAGCCAGTAAAATAATTGAGCATAAGATTTGAACAGACACTTACTAAAGAATATATGTGAATGGCAAATAAGTCATTAAAAGGTGCTTAACATCGTTAGTCATTAAAGATCTGCAAGTTAAAACCACAAGGAGATACTACTACTTACCAATAAGAAATACCACTACTTACAAAACAGACAGACCATGCCAAGTATTGGTAAAGATGTAGAACGACTGGAACATTCATTCACTGCTGGTGAGAATGTAAAATGATTCAACCATGTTGGAAAATAGTTTGTTATTTTTAAAAAAGTTAAACATACACAAACCATATGATTCAGCTCTTCTACTTCTAGGTATTTTCCCAAGACAAATGAAAGCATACATCCACACAAACACTTCTACATGAATGTCCATAGAAGCTTTATTGGTAATAGATAAAAACTGGAAGTGTCCCAAATATCCATCTACAAATGGATGGATAAACAAATGGCAGTATATGCATACAATGGAATACTACTCATCAATTAAAAACAATGAACTGCTGATGCATGGAACAACGTGAATGATTCTCAGAATAATTACACGGAGTGAAAGAAGACAGACAAAAAAAGAATGTATACTAAATGTGGTGGATGTCAGTGTCTCTTAAAAGTAACAGTCTATCTGAACACAAAGTAGCATCTGATCTTAAGCCGACCTAAAAGATCCGGGGAGGAGTATTCTAGGTAACAAAGCCTCAAGGCAAGAAAAAGTTTAACTAACAGTGATGTAACAGTGACACGTGTGCAGAAATAGTGTCATAAAATAATAACCATGATCCATGATATCTAACTGAAGAAATGCTTCCTCTCTTTAACCTTCAAAGTGGGAGCTATTTAATCTACCAAATTACAGACTTGACCAACCCCTAATGAGTATTACCATTTACTTTGTCCACTGGAAAGTACCGATGAGCTGTTGAACACTAGCTGCTACCTCTATTTACTACCGTGAGTTGAGATTAGGTGTCCCTTTGTTATGTCCAGCTTTCCCTAAAATACCATTTAGGATAAATGTGCTCATTCAACAAATCTTGCTTAATCCCTTCTTATTATGTTCAAAGACTCTGTAGGAGAAACATCAAGGGATCAACGCTCCAGGTTCTTTGGAATCTAGAAATGGGCAAAAGGCACTTAACCTTCTGAATTTGGTGAATCCTACAAGAGGCACTAAGTCAGTGCCTGGGGTACAATCCCTTTTACCTGAGGTTTAATGGAGGGAAGTTCTGTGACCTCATCCAGGAATCCATGTACGTCAAAGAACCAGTTAATATCAGGCTTAAAAAAGAAACCTTACAGATAATGAAAAATTCAGTGTCTTCTGTATCATACATTTTCCAAATCCTTCTGTAGGTAAGAAGCTTATCTACAGAAAGCTTGGGATACAAATTAATTTGGCTAAAATGCACCTTTAAGGAATGCTGCAAAATGATCCAATTTTTTAAAATTAAGTTCCAAGTAAGCTCCTTTACTTTACCAAACTTCTCTATGATTCAATTTGCAAAATGGGTTAGAAAGAAAACACAAGTCACATAGGCATTTAGCATTTTTAAGTTGCCTGTTCTCAGAAACAATGCAATTTAACCTTCTCAGGATGACTAAATCCTAACACTTAAAGTCTTGCTCTTATGCTATGTTTGAAGATTCCTAGGATTTTAGACCTCAGCATACTTTATAGAACACCTGATTCCATCCTTGCATTTCAGAAATAAAATGAAGGTCTCAAGAGTCAATTGGCTGATGTAAAGTTACATCATTTTCTTCCACTACTCTTCAAAGTCATTTTCTCAAAAGACATATAATAAATTAGATAGGCTTGTAAGTAGTCCTGTTATCCAGACTGGCAATGAAGCAAAGATACAGAAATAGAAATGGTGATAGCACATCTCCAGGAAGAGAAGAGACCCTGCCCCTGCCCCATTTATACTAGGCACCTGTGATAAGCCGGTCAAATAATGGTCCCCAAAGATGTCTACATCCTAATCTCCAGAAACTGTGAATATATTAGGTTAAATGGCAAAAGGGAATTAAAGCTGTTGGTGGAATTAAGGATCCTGGATTATCTGAGTGAGGATATTATCTAGTAAATTTGATCTGGTAAGTCTTCCCTGAGCAAGAGGTGTGTAAACTGAGATCTCAAGGTGAATAGGAATTAATGAGGTCACAAAATCCAGGAGAAACCATCCAGGCAGTAATAGCATGGGCAAAAGTCCTGAGGCCTCAAAGCTTGGAGACTATGAGAGGTTGAAGAAGAGAGTGTGGTTGGAAGGGATAAATAGGGGGAACTGGCATGAAACTAGGGTGCAGAGGCCAGTAGGGGGATGACCACGCAGAGTTCTGTAAATCAGATGACAAAATCTACCTTCATCCTGGAAACAATGGCAAGCCCTGAATGGCTGCTTCAACTCAAATGGAGATGAAAGACAATTTATTTCTGGGATACAAATTAATTTGGATAAAATGCATCTTTAAGGAATGCTGCAAAATGATCCAATAATGTGTTTAAGCATATCGTTTTGGAAGGCCTTCTCTTAAATCTTGAATTTTGAATAAATGTGATTTAACAATAATAATATTTATTGTTCTCTATAGAAGAATATGTGTTAATAAAATACAACTTTTTAAAAATTTTAAAAATTAATGGTATGTTGGCTAATTGAGAATATTTTTAGAAGAACTAAAAATATACTGGTCTGAAAGGAATTTTAAGGAATGTTCCTACTGGTGTCATTGTGAGTGTATAACAGACATGCTGTACCAGTCTCCAAGCTCTAAGAGGATTGGGATCCAGTGTTTCCAGAGATTCTAGGATGCTTTCTGATTTCTTTATGAAGAGCTGATGTGGTCACAGGACATCAATGGCAAAAATCCCTGGTATAAGAATTGTATAAGGGCCCCAGGTTTTCCTAACCAGAGATACACACACACAAACACAGACATAGAGAGCTAACAAAATGATTTAATCAAATCACACACATTTCATGAAGGGACTTTATTAAAAACAATAAAATACATGAAATTGACAATGTCCTAAGAAATCCAGTCTAAATGCTGTCTGTTTCTATGGCAACCAACAAACAGGCCATGGCCCTGATTCTCCAGTATAATTAATTTCTTATGTGTTGGGATGCTTCAATGCTTCTAATCACAAAGAACTTGATGAAATCCCTTTAAAATGTAAAACACATATACAATCTAAATCTACAATTACTGGTCTGCCCTTTGTTCTGACTTCATCCTTACAGTGGTTTTGTGTTTTGTGAGAAAATGGAGGGCAGATTGCACTTGTAGTTGAGTTTTTCTTTCTCAAAGATTTCTTGGCTTAGTTAGCCACGTTTGCAGAAGCTCAGTGATTTTTTTTCTTGTGCATGAGTTAGTTCAGCTGAATTATTTTTTGGTCACAGAAATAAAGCCCGTTAGCACAGTGGGCTTTACCTAATCTGTACAAAAGAAAGATCAGAACACCTATACAGTAAGTATTCTTAACTCTGGTTGCATATTAACATATCTGGGGAGTTTAAAAAAATACCTATGTCCAGGTCGGTTCCTAGAAATTCTCATTGTAATTATCTTATATTTATTAAAAAGTCATTGCTTGTTAATAATTGTCAAGTGGTACAAATAAATGAAAGCAATAGGAAAATGCCTACGTTTGTCAGTTTAGAGATTGTTTTTAATTAATCTCATTCTTTAACTCAGAAGCATGATATAATTTAAGCTCCCAGGCTATGAGCTTATTATCTAGAAGTTAAAAGCAGAAAGCTATTAGCTACTGGAAATAAGAGCAAAAGGATGATATATAGTTTGGTAGAATTCTAATATGTTTATTTTAATTAAGTAGGTTTAAGTCCTTTATTTTACAGATTGAAAAACAAAACAAAACCAAGCCTTAAGTTTTGACTTCAACGACAAGTGTTGATGAAGCCAGAGCTGGAACCCATGCATCAGACCTCGTGTCTTATGTTTCTTGACTTGACAGCGATGGAGAGATGTATGGGCTTTGCATATTGAATGCCTGACTTTTCTTTGATTGATTTGCAAGGATTTCAGGGGGTTGGCATGATACTTGGGGTTTCAAATCATGGTGATAGCTTTGCAAATACCACATTAACATAATAATAGGATTTTGATTTTGCAAAGGAATAAAATTTGAACATCTCGTCGAGTACTAAAAATGGATTATTTAGATTATTATAAAGCTCACTTCAGTAATTTCTAGCAATCAAAAGTTAATTTTTCAATCACTGGATCCTTGCATCCCCCTTGAATTATTGCACTAAGAACAAGGCAGACATATCATTGATCATCGATCAATGGGGACATCACTTGCCTAGCATTCAGACTTAGCTAGACAAACAGCTTATTTTAATAAGTAGTAAGATTCCTGGAAGGATGTGACCTATGTCACTGGATTACTGAAAGCAATTGCAGGAAAACCTTTAAGCCCAATAGTTAACCAAATGATTCATTTTGTGTCTTGTTGGACATTCATGACGAGTTACCTTCAATGTAACAAGCAGGCAAATCTTCACTGATATCTTTAATGACACCAAGGATCAGCAAAATCCTTGGAAAAGTCAATTTTGCTTCCTGTCGCATTCAGGCCACCATAGAACTCATCTGTGGCCTGAACAGCCTGAGTCACTGAAATGCATTGAATTCAGGGCTAAAGACATCTGAACAGTGCTGAAGAAAAAAACTACAAGAAAGTTTGGGGTAGAGGAAAGACTGAAGTTTAGATCCTGGGGAACTGAAATGAGGAGCTATACAAAGAAAGATGGTAGAGATTGCTTTTTTGCTTTTTCTCCTGAGAATCTTGATTTATTGAAATGGCTAAAGGAACCTCTGCAGTTGAAGAAAGGAATTATTGAAGACACAATATCTCAGTATAGGTATTTCTCATGGAGAATTCTCTTCAATATGCTAATCACAATTTTCTTGTTACAAGGTAGGATGATGCAGAATGTCACTTTTCATTTGACCTGCACATATATTTACACAAGAATGCTTAATACATAATTCTTTCTTACTCAGCTGAAAGCACGCATTGCAGCCCAGTTTTCTAGACCCTCAACTTCCTATGTGCATAAAAGAGTCTGGATTTAGACTGGAAAAAATAAAGCGTTCTTAACCCAACAAGTCATAGTCAAGCTAAGGTAAATCCCTAATATTAAACAAGATAGCATTTGAGAAATGCAATACTTTCTAAATTAAGTTGCATTAGTGACCCTGTTTGATCAAGTTCAGACTCCCTAGTGGGGCATAAAGGCCCTTTATGATCTAGCTACAATTACTGGTTCAATCTTACCTCCCGCCACTGTGACACCACCTACCCTTGTCTCTCAAGCACTCCCTGTAAAACCAAGATTCCAATAATCTATCAAAGAATATGAATGCTCAACAATAAAAAGGAATAAACTATTAATACATGTAATGACAGGGATGAATCTCAAATGCATGATGCTAAGTGAAAGAAGACAAACTCAAAAGGCTACACACTGCACGACTCTATTTAAAACATTCTGGAAAAGGCAATACTATAGAAAGAGAAAACTGATCAGTGGTTAGGCTTGGGGGAAAAGGTTAACTATAAAGGATTGGGAGGTTTAGGTGGGCTGGTGACGCAGGTGTCTTGTATCTCTATCTTGGTTGTGGTAGTGATTATGTGACTGATTTTGTAAAAACTCAAAACTGTACACTAAAAATAGTAAGCTTATTGTACATAAATTAAATCTCAATTTAAAAAAATTTTTTTAAGAATACACATGGTACTAGTCTTAAGTCTGAACCAAATTTAAATTTGAAACTTACTTTTTAATATCTAAAGTGGTTGCTGCTATTCAAGGAAAATACAAATTTAAAAGATACAAATTCTACAGAATAGGATTCTAGGACTCTTGGCCTGGAAGATGATTGCACAGGCTCTTATTTATTTAGTTTTTCCTTATAAAAAGTGACCCAAAAAGTCTTAACTTCTCTAAGCGTGTTGTAGACCTATTTTTTTTTTTAAGTTGAAAATCACCTTGTGTGAAACACATTGCTTAAAACTACTAATTTGCTTTGGCAATGGCACATTGATCCCTGCGCTTGTGGGTCTATGAGTAAATAATGTATTTCTAAGAGTTTGTAAAGTTGTAAGACTTTGTCACTTGCTCTATTCTCAGGACTATGGCACATAACAGTAGTGAAAGGCAGTGTGTATGACCCAGGGAAAGCCAGTCTGGATAAAATAAAAGCACATAAAACAACAATACATGAAAATTAGCTGATGAAAAAACTTTGCAGATAGGAGATCAACCTAAGGTTGAGTAATTACGAGACACTTCCATGGGAGATAAGAATTGAGCTAAATCTGAAAGGTCAAGTAGAGACCATTAGAAAGTGCATTTTTGATGGCAGGAATGATCAACATCTAAGAACAGTCCAAAGAAGGCAAAAGAGGCCATGACCTGGCATTAAAATTGTCCTTCGTCTCAGAAGAGAAGTGTCGTCTCACCTAAGCAGGAAGTCTGGGCTATCATGGATCTGGCAAATACTGAAGCCTGGAGCTTGGTCTGCCTGCATTTGGAGGGTTCAGCTACCGCATCGAACTCCAGCCAGGTCTACGTCGCCATACAGCCTACATACCCAAGGGTCTCCACAGAATTGGTGAAGAAGGTACCGCTGAACCTCCATTATTACAAGGTATGGGTACACGTTTTTGACTGAACAGGGGAAGAAGCCTTCAATACCTTTTTGCAGAGTACACAGCGTGTGAATGGCACAATGTGCAATCTACTGCAGGAAGTGGTTTTCCCTGGGTTTTCCACAGCTCTCCAGGCACAAATGACAATTTTTGTGGTTGAAATATACATTTGAGTCAAAGTAAACAAAATCATAAGATTTTCAAAGTCCTTTCCACCTCTGAATGCAAAATGGACTCCCACATTTACTTTTAGTGCATTCCCAGGTGAAAGATTAATTTTTATTTAAAAATAAAATGGCAGTCCAGAAGATTTGACATGTGTGGTTACTGATCCACACATGTTCAAAACTGTTTTGAGATCTGTATCTTCATAGAGAATCCTTAAAAAAAATGAAAATGTTTACATGGGAACTTAAAAGAAAAATTAAGGATCAAAGAGGAAAGGAAAAATGTCTAGTTCTTCAAAATGTCTTTTAGTTATTTCCCATAAAAGTCCATCCAGAATTATTGGGTGTGGTTTGTTAAAAAACCAAGTGAACACGTGCTGAAAGAATCTGGTTGGTCAGCCAATGGCGAAGTGTGAACATGAATTAAACATTGGCAGTCATCAAATGACACCATTAGCTCCAGGAAGATAGATGTGGCATCAGCTGCCATGTGCTAAATCCTGGTCCTGTCCCGAGTTCACCATGTGATGCCCTAGTTCACATTGTTCACAGTTGGATTACTTCCCTGAGTATCAGTCTTCTTACCTAGAGTCATGGAGGTGACAATGCTCTCCTCCTGAGCTGTGACTGTGAGTAAGTAGAGGTATGTGGATCTATACCACTGAGTGTCTGGCACATGATCAGTACCAGTAACTTGATGCTGTCCCCATGACAGTGTGAACATTTAATTTAGGAAAGAAGTTGAGGATGAAATTATTTGATTAATATAGAGTCTTTGATGTGATGTCATAGGGAATTGATCGACAGGCCACTCATGCAGTTAGGGACCAAGCAAGGAAGCCAGGGTTTGGAAATCAGACAAGTTCAAATGCTGATCTGACCATTGTTCATGTGACCTTGAACAGGTCACTGGAACTCCTCAAGTTTAACTTCATCTGTAAAATGTGGCTAATGTAAATATAACTCCATCTTATTTTATGTGCCATTGCAGCTTTTAAAGTGATTTCATATAAATTATAATAATTAGTAACACTAATGATTATAAAATTGTGTATCATTGTAAATTAAACATCACACTAAGGATGAGAAATTAAAAGAACAAGTTTGGTAGTTTTATGATCAATATGCATTAAATAACAGATATATAAGGTATCAACACTTATTTATATGTTTATTACTGAACAGAACTGTATTTGGACAATTTTTGACACCTGGCCTTAAAAGCATAATGGCAGCATCTTCCCTAAACACTGCACACTGCCAGTCCTCACGGGCTCTTTCTTAGGCCTTGTGACACTGTTAACTTCCTACTCTGTCACACAAAGCTCCTTCCTTGATACTCTCAAACTGCTTTAAATGCATATTTGCTCCTCGCTTTATAGATTTCTTCATCACTGATTAAATGAACTAATTTCTGTAAATTGCTCCATTGGGATCTGACACAGAATAAAACTTCAGCAAATGATACCTCTTACTATTATCGTCGTTGCTACCAAGGAGACCCATTTGGCCTGCTCATTTAAGATTTTATAGATGTATTATCTACTTTTATTTGGACTATCCTATAGTTAGGGCTTTAGTTTTCGTGTCAGAGCCTCCTTGAATATTTTACTTGGTTTCCATTAAAGGAAGCCCAAAAAGAAAACATATTCAAGAACACAAACTTCCATTACTGTTTTAGGCATTCAGTCCTGCTGTTTGGAAATTATGGAAAATATTATGATGTGATCTAATTCCTGTATGAAACGTAAGTGCATTTATGTATATATACATTCATTTTATATTAGCAATACATAGAAAAAATTCTGGAAAAAGAATAGACATGGACTGTTCAAAATTATTATCTCTAGGGATGGGATCAGAGTAGACCTATCTTTTATTTTTTAATCAATATGGTTCTACAAAAATTTCAATGTTTCAGTGGTTTATACTTCTTATAATCATAAAATCAATGAAAAAATTCTAAAAGATACTTGATTGTCTCTGTTAATTATATTGGTCAATACAATCCAAATTCCCTTTAGACACCAATACTACTGTGTGTGTGTATACACACACATGTACAAATAATACAGAGACCAAATCTCATTAATAATGATGGATAGATTATTGGGAATAATTAAAAGTGCTGTCCATCTTGCCCAGAGCCTTTATACCATGCTCACCTTGTTGCCCACTAAAGCCTGCTCGCCATCTGCTTCCCTGAGACTCCCAGCTAGCCTGGCCTAGAATGCTTGGTCTCATCATTTTGACCCAGATCCTGCCTCTGTCCCAGTGGGCTTTGCATTTGGAAGAGGGCCATGGTGGTGGACCCTAGATGCTTCTCATGCACATGGCTCACTTCTTCAGCAATCAGACTTCAATAGGAACTTCCCCCCTAGCTCCAGCCTCATGATGGGAACCAAATTCCTAAACTAATCCATTCTCAGGGAACAACATTTCTCCAAGTGTGGTTAAATTCCCAGGGAATAGAGAAATCAAAACAGGGTAACTTGCAGCATTTGTCCTTTATGCCAATGCCTAAAGCCCAGAAAATGCTTGGAATGAACTGAAAACATTACCTACTGACTGGAGCACAGCCAAGCCATGCTCATATCATTGAAGTGATGGAAATTAAAGAATATAAGGATGGAAGAACAGGCAGCCATTGCTCCTGGACATCCAGACTGCCTACAGATACCACCAACAGAAATGACAGCTAAAGGAAAAGAGTAGAATAATAAACGTAATGTGCAGACTTCACTCTTTATCTTCCCCAAAAAGAGACAGGAGGAGTGGGACCCCCTCTGCAGAGTACACATAGTGATAAGGGATGGGCCAAGGAGAGGGTGCCCCAAAGTAGCAGGAAGGCCTCCCAAAATGGTCAAATATGCTTTTCTAGGGGAAATTCGCCCCTCAAGAGCCACCACCTGGACAGAAGGAAAGCTCATTGACACCCTGGACTTTTTCTTGAAAACTACCTCACTCTAGATACAGCATTGGTTGGCAAGGGGCAAACACAACAATCAAGACAAGTCCCATCACTCAGCACCCTGGGAAAATTCATAGGTAAGGCCCCAAATTATTGGCCAGTGTTTGCAGTGAGATCTTTTACACTCAACTTTTCCAAACCTTTTCTAGATACAAACCTAGAAGTCGATGCTACCTCTTGGCATTCTCCCCAGGGAAACGTGCATGTGGACACTCACACTTGCATTCAGTTTTGGAGACTTCAGAGCCCTCCTGCTCGATGGAGGCAAGGCCATTGGAATAGGAGCTACATCCCTCAGCAGAAATGTAAAGCCAGTGAGAAAACATCCTTTCACATTTACCATATAAAAACAAGGAACCATTAGTACAGAATTTAAAAATAATTAGGAGGGTACAGGGAAATGATGGCCTTTAGCTGCCTTATTAGACAGTAGGGTGAGGGTCTTTAGAAATAACTCACATTTCAGAGCTCTAGCTGGCACAGTTCTAGCCAATAGAAACAATATAATGATAGAGTAGAAATCATTGATTGTGACCCTCCCACATGCCAGGCCTCAGGCATAAACTGTCCATTTATTTAACATGTAATTACCTAGAATATTAGAGGTCATTTAAAATGAGTTAGTACATAGAAAGAGCTTAGAAGGCTCAACACATAGCAAGTACTCAAGATAAGTTAGTTATTATCATTACAGTCAGAAAGTATGGTGCTGGTGGATTTATATAACAAGGCCCACTGAGACGCCTGACACCTCTCCTGCCTGAAGGATCCACCAAAAGAATAAGAACTAATTATTGCCCTTAAAGCTTATCCTGTGTTTAGACTGCCAGGAAGCTACATTTAGTGTAAAAATGTAAACCACTGCTGAAACCCAGGACCTTTAGATTTTCAGTCTAACGCTCTCCCAACTGAACTATTTCAGCTTATTTGGGTAGCTTCTCCTGCATACCTATAATGGTATAATATTTGCTTTATAATAATTAAAAAAGGCAATGTTCAGGTTTAGCTGGAGGCAGGTAGTTTAATAAATGTTACAGAGGTGATGAGGTAAGGTCCCTATTTATAAGCTAGACATAATTAATAATTTCACTTTTCTCAGTTATATTTATAACTGCCCAGCAATCTGTCCTTCCCATTTAAAAATAGATCATGAACTTTTTTCATATTAAAAAAATGTCTTCAGTTAGCATTTCCATCAACATATGCTTAATGTTTGAAAAATGACAGCATGGTCCACTTAAATATTTAATTAAATATCAATTTTCCATAAAAGCAACGTTCCCATAGGCCCAAGAACAAGCCCGGATTAGAAACCAGCTGAAGACTGAAGCCCAAGGAGCTCCCTGCGGTGAAATGACGGACACAAAAGGTTTGAACAGGGAAGACGAGGAATATTGAAAAGCTCTGTGGTAGCAGAATAATGGGCCTCCAAAGATGCCCATGTCCTAATCCCCAGAAAACACAGAATGTCAGGTTACCTGGCAAAGGAGACTGAAGGTTGCCAATGGCATTAAGGCTGCTGATCAGTTTACTCTGAGATGAGAAGAGCAGCCTGTATCATCCAGGTGGGCCCGATGTAACCACAAGGATCTTTGTAGGGGGAGACAGAGCCAAGCAAGGGAGAACCAGAGAGACGGCAGCGAGGGAGGGACCCGGCCTGGCCTTGCTGGATTTGAAGATGCAAGACAGCCACTAGGGATGTGGGTGGCCTTTAGAAGCTGGAAAAGGCAAGAAAATTCTCTCCCAGAGCCTCCACAGAGGAACACCCGCCTGCCGACATCCTGATTTTAGCCCAGTGAGGCTCATTTCAGTCATCTCACCTCCACAACTGGAAGATAATATATTTGTGTTGCTTTAGGTCACAAAGTTTGTGGTGATTTGTTACAGCAGCAATAGGAAACTCATATAAGCTCATAAAAAATGTATGTATTAGTACACAAGGAAGGAATAAATTTAGAAGATGTCTCTCCTCCCCACTCCACTGAGGTTGGGAATTAAAACCGGTTGAAGAAGCTGTGTCTGTGCCCAGCTGATGGTAGAGAAGCTCACTGGGGTGTTGTGAGCCAGAGCTTGTCTGCAGCCAACTGCCTACTGGGGTGCCAACAAAATACTATGGAGAGTAAGCACTGGTGGGTCTTCTACCAGCCATCCTCTATTAACAAGGGCTTCCCTCCAGCCACCCTCTATTAACAAAGCGTAAAACTGGGCCAGTTGGCAAAGGAGATGTTTTTATAGAGGCTTAGCTATAGTAGCACCAAGCAGGACAAAGAAAAGTGGGTTTGGAGCTAAGAGGCAATACATTGACTGATACCAGCATAGTATACTGATCCCGCTTTAGCAAGTAAAATGGTATATGTGATGTATGTGAATGGTTATTACAGAACATGTGTTCACACTTGCTATGTATTTACTCTGCATGCCAGGAGCTATTCTAAGCACTTTGCATTTGATTTTCATAACCTTCAAATACAGAAATTATTAATATCTCTATGGATGAAGCACTCAGCTGTTAAATAACTTCCCCAAGGGCACACAGCTAGTAAGTGGCAGTATCATTATGACCTTGTAAACACAGAAAAAAGAAAAATTATATATATATATATATACACACACACAATGACCATATATATATATGTGGTCAAAAACACCAGGTAAGTATCCAGGGGTAAAGGTATTGGCAGTAATACAGAGGTGCTGAACCAGCCACCACCCTCTATTAACAAGGGATCTATAAACAAGACAAAATTCTAATTTTTTTCAGATTTTTAAATAATCTCAAGGATTTACTCTTTGTTAATCCCTTTGTTTTGTCCAGTAAAATTTTTTAGAAGAAAAGACACTTCTGCCCCATAGGTACACCTCCTGATTAATATTTGCAAGTACTTTGGGGATCTACACTATTTTCTATAGGACTGGTCATTTATCTGAAATCAGAAATTGGGGGTCTGGTAATTGGATAATCAATACAGTTATAATTCCCTTCTAAAGCAGTTTGGTAGAAAAACATTTTTTTTTTTAATAAAACATTGTTTCAGCTGCTGATTAGGTTCAGGATCATTTCTCAGTGTTGGACCATAACACCAAAGCTTTCCAAGTCAGGATACCTTTAAGCTGTGGATACCAGACTTTAAATTTGAGAGGCCTAACCCTCTGAATGATAAATGAAATGACAAATATTTTTAGCAAACCTCTGAATATGGAGGAAAACTAGCTTCTACCAAAAGAAAAAAAACCCTTAGAATTAAAGGCCAAGGGTCTTTACAACAAATCTTATCCTTAAGTCTGCGACGTTTTCTTCAACAGCTTTGTTCATATAGGCCTGTTTCCTGGAAGTGATTTTCCTCAGGATAAGATGTGTGGTGTTACCCTCTCTTCAAGATGAGCCACGGAGAGGTCGACCTCTCCTCAGGGCGAGCCACGGAGGGGTTGGCTTCTCCTCAGGATGAGCCATGGTGGTATCGCATTTAAAATAACCATTGTGTCTTAGATTTCTTTTCAAATTAGCTTTCTTTTCAAATGTATCCAGAGAGACTCCCTCCTCCTCTGTGGGTTTCCATTCCATTTGTCCCAAAGTCAAGTGAAACTTTGTCTCTGGGATGAAAAGAATCTGGGACTAACGTCAATTCTGACATACAGTCTATAGAATTAACTCACAGCACATCAAGTATTAGAGATTCTGATGTTCACTTACTATTAAATGCTCTTCACAAAGCTTGCTTCTATCTACTTCATATTTCTGGTTGTAGTCTTGTAGGCATCTGTCCACCGTGGGCATCTCCTGGGAGACTCAGCCAGTTTGCTCCAGGCTAGTCCAGGCTGGTCCCTTGTGAGCTGAGACAGGGATGGCACAGCCTGCGGCAGCCTTGAGCCTTACTCAGTGTCACCGCTCACACTGGGACCCAGCCACCACGGCCCTACTGGCTTCCCTGCCCAGACTTTGGGACTCATGACCCTGCTGGCTCCCAGATCCTCCTGACCCAGGGGGTTGGGCTGTGACCTCGGCTCCAGGTGCAGAACAACAGGATGGATCGGAACTGTCTGGGCTTCCAGGGCCTGAGCTTCAAGTTGGAGCCATGCGACCATTCCCCTACCTGAGCTGGAATCTGATTCAGAGTTCAGGTATCTTTTGCAAAGATATCCCCGGAATATAACGTATTCCTAGAAAGCAAAAGAAGTCCTTTTGAGAAGCCGCATCTAGTATTACCAGTTTCTGAGCTCACGGTGGATCTGTCATACTGAATGTTGGCTCTGTCATGGTGAGCGTGACATAGTCACGGCTTTGAGATCGTGTCCTTTGCAGAGAATACATTGCCCCTTGACCTTGTCTTACTTTCTGATTCGCAATTATCCATATTTAAACCCTACAGTCAAACACCCTGGGCTTCAGTTTCCTTAGCTCCACATCAGACAAAATGTTCTTGAAGATCCCTGCCAGGTCTGACCTCTAGCCCTCCATGGGCATTAGCCATGCGGTAGGCCAGAGAGACAAGGGGGCGTCAGCATTATGATAAGACCTTCAAGACCCAAGACAGGGCCTCCATGCCTGAAGGATTTGGTGCAGCTTCTACAAAACACCTGCATCCTCAGCAGCGCTTACTCTTGGTATGGAGCTCGGCTGCTGCTGACTCAGCATTTGGGCAGGCTACGTGTTTTAAACTAATTTCTCATTAGAGGTGCTTGATTTACATCACTGCATTCATAGTTGACGGGGCTAGAAGTTCTTCCATGGCACAAAACAGAGCATCTCTCATGTTCTGAAGCTCGTTAGAATGAGCCTCTAAGAGGCTACATCATCTGATACATCAGGTCAAGTGCTAAGGAATTCCAAGAAAAAGTAACTAGATACTATGGTTTAAATACCAACATATGTTAAACATTGCTTCCACCTAGAGAGTTTTTATTGGTCGTGACACTGTTTTTAAAAGACCACAAAACTTTAAAAGCAAACTGAGAGGCAACTTCATGTGATTAAAAGAAGAGGCTGCCCATCATGGGTCCACCGTGTTAGGTGCCAGAGCAATTGGCTAGACAACTGTGAAGTGTCTTGAGAATGATCTTCTAATGCACTTTTTTTTTCTTTCTGTTGTAGACTTTCTTTGCCTAAATTTCATGAGTTTTGAAGTTACTTCTAACTTGTACAATCCAGCTGATCACAGCAGCCAGGTTATTTCATGAACCTCCCCAAAAAAGATAGTAACCCCCTTTTCTGCCAAGATATAGAACCTTGGATTTGACCCTTGGTAACTGTCAAGTGCCCTTGCCATTTAGAGAGCAGTATTGAAGGAAATGACCTCTCCTGACCCCCTCTTCCCCTTATCAAAAATACGAGCTTTTCTTCTATTTCTTTGGAAAATCTAGATTGTGATTTATTTCACTGTTCAAGTCACAATTGAGAGAACCCATTTTAAAGCCAAACCAGTCAATTGCCTTTAGAGATGGATAACTATCAACTGTGCATAGCCTGGATATCTCTCAGGGAGTTGTATCACATGATGGGCTTCGGTGTAGACAGATGGGCTTCAGTGTAGACAGCTCAAGTTGGATGACCCTGTGGGTGACTTATCAAGAATGCTAACAGGAATATTTTTCTGTATTAAATATGTACTCACCATTAAAATCAACTTTGGCTTGGACTGGTGTCCTGCTGCATGGCTGCAGCAAACGGGTCAAAGAGCTTTGTTCTCAACCACACTACAAGGGATCCTGCTTAAGAGCCAGAAAACATGACCACATATAGTTGCTGAGCCCCATTTTCTCTGAAAGAGGGTTCAGAAGTTGGCCAGATCAGCCCAAGACTGACTACTCCTGAAGCAGTGGAGGCTGCAGGTACTCAGGTCTCTAATTAAAGCATAGAGATACTTCGCTCAACTAACAACTGTTAGAGCAGAATGACATGCCTCTTAATACATGCTGGATAATGAGACCACAATGCAAATGTCAAAACATATTGCGATTTTTACCCCACTTCCACTTTGAACATTTTAATAAAGATGGGCAGAGGACATTCTGGTTAATCGTGACACATAAATGCAGGCAGCAGAAAGCATCAGGAGCTACCATTTCTCATATATCCTTTTTGGTGTGTCCTTCCCATCCTGGGCTCTCGCTAGCTTAGTTCTCTCCCATCGAAATGTGGTCTTTCCTCACACACCATGCCAACTGTACCAGTCAGCTAATCAATTGTCACTGGACTCTGACAGTAGCCTTTATTTGCAGGAGATCAGGCAGCATGGCTTCACTCTTTTCCGAGAATTTAGAGACTCCAGAATGAGCAGGTGGAGGGTCTTTTCTGGTCTTTCTGGTTTACCAGCTGCATCCAGACAAAGTCAATATGAACTTGAGTTCCCTAGGTTATAAGGGAACCAAGAAATAGTTTACCACGGAGCTGAGAGTTCTCTATAGCCTAAGGAAGTCTGTTGTGCTAAGATTGTTTTCAATCTTTGACACACACACACAAAAATAAAACAGAAAAACCCAATCAATCTCCTCCTTTCTGGACATACTAATTTCAGTCAGCACAATGCCTCAAGGGGTTGAATGCAGAGATCAGAAAATGGGCACAAGACATAAAAAGACAATTTGCAAAGAAGAAATGCAGACAGACAATGAACATATGAAAAAAATTTAGTCCTACTAATAAAAATGCAAATATAGTGATGATTTTTTTTTCTCCTGTCAACCTATCAAATAGTTCTTGTCAATGATAATACGAAATGCTAGCAAGACCTAGTTGAGTTCGGTGCTTTTGTGTACTCCTGGAGAGAATGAAGTAGGAAAACATTTCTAGGGAGCATACTGGTCATCTATATCAAGGACCTTCTAGGAGGTAAAGGGGCTTTAACCCAGTCAAAGCTCATTAGAGCGGATAAAAGTAAAGCCCACCTCCTTTCTTCTGCTTCCTAAGGTTCAGGGAACCCTCACAAGCCCAACCCTCATACTCCCTCCTTAGCTCCAACTCAAGCACCTTATTTTCCTTCTCTCCCCAGAATTTTTCTTAATGTGGCTTAATCTGATCTCTTTTGCAGCTAGCATGGTGTTCTTCTCCTCTTTGTTGATTAGCGGGTACAGTGGGCGGGTAGGAGGAAGGGACCTGGCGAATAAAGGACTTTCTGCAGCAAACGGGGAAGGAAGAAAAGTCCCTTAGGACTTTTAAGGGTTGACTTAGGACTAGTAAGTGTTGTTCCAGCAAGTAAGGAGCAACTCCACCCCAAAACATTTGGGTCCCTTTGATGTGTTACAGATTAAGAGTTTTAGTCAATCACTGTGTCTGACTGCTTCAATACAAGTGGTGAATTCAGTCAATACAAATACTTCCATTTTTGAAAAGTGTTTCAGGGCAATACAGAAAACCTTGCCTTGAAACTTTTTGTGCAATATCAAAATTCTAACAACACCTACCCACACATCACAGTTTCTAATGAAGAAAGGTAAAGCTCCGTAAATTACTAGACTGTCATCATAAGTCAGTGACTTAAATTCCAAAATCACCTTTTTTTGAAGCTATAAAGAGACCTATGCTATTAACCTAAAGTTATTAATAGTGTTTCACTGTTAAACAGTACCAAGAATTATGATTCACATAATAAAGATATCATTTCTCTGACACTAATAGCATTCTCAGGGTTGTACAAAGAAATGCATGGTCCTTTTGAAATGAGAGTAGACTTTGCACCAAATTTTTGATATTTTTGAAACTTTCAGAAGCACTTCATAATTCATTTTGTTTGTCTGATTTGATATGATATTAATTATAAATAATTTTTTAAAAAACCACACTTTCCCCTACACAATAGATAATTATACGAATTGGGAAGAATAAAATACTGAAAAACAGCTAGGTGGTCCTTCTTCAGCCCCTACAGTGCCACCCCAAGCCCAAACTTGACATTATACTTAACAATGACTGTTTTTAATAAAATGGTCGCTACTGCCTCCTAGTGGTGGATCATTTTCAGAGTTTAATATTCTTTAATTTCAAGGCCTTTTAGCCTAACAGAGAATTTTGAGATTGACAGGGTAGCTATCATCTCAAGTTTAAATTTTGAACATGAGATTAGTTTAAGAGCTAAACAGCACATTTTATTTAGACAAATGGAATACAAAAACTCATAAATGTGTGGTTGGACAATTTTGTCCTTAGCCTCCGTGCTCCACAAGGAAGCAGAGGGCTGCCATTAATCAGCCTTTGTCATTCAAGGGACACTCCTTGACACCCACTATATTTACAGAGCTCATCATTCATGAAATGCCTCCGTGGAAAGAAAAGTGTTAATTTGTCATCAATGCATCAGAGTTGGGACTTGTCTGCTTGTAGTCTCTAATAATAGAGGGATATCCTGATTTCATTTGTCAAAAACAAAGCTCTGGATGTTGGTTCTGGGGGCTGATTAAGCAAGTGACATGCAGAGTCAATGGTTCTACGAACTGTACATACTCGTTGAAAATTACCAGCCAACAATACAGTTTGCCCAAGTCAGACCCTAAGTAATTACTAGTTTGGACTTTAGACTATATGATGGATTAAAGGAGCCTCTACCCTCTTTTACAGTCTGAAATGAACAGAGGGCACCGAGGAAAATGCATAGAAATGGCAATCTTTGAGGAAAATAGAAAATAGTAAAAACTCAAATCACAAAGAGAGCTGGGAACTTTGGGAAGAGCTGGCAGAGCACGGATTTCTCCAAAGTGATGAAATTTCTATAGGCTAAGCCAATGGCCTCCAGTGTGATACAGGAAGATCTGTGCCTGGTGGTGCATCCCCCTTGCATCCCACTTGACCCCACAGAGTGGTGGGCGCAGAAAGAACAGTTTTAATAAATAAGTGAGGCATCCAACCCAGGTATTTAGACAAACACAAACAAACACAAACAAAATGCATCCAGAGAAAGCCCAAAAGAAATCATAAATATAAAAGCAGAAATCCATAAATCCAGAGGGTTGAAAATGATAGAACTTAAAGAATAAATCCAACAGCTGGTTCTTTAAACACAAAGTGAAATTTTGAAAATTCAGAAAGCTGTTACCTAATCTAGTAGTTCTTAATACAGGAGGTTTTGCCCAAGCCCACCCAGAGGGGACATTTGACAATGTCTGGAGACATATTTTGTTGTCACAGCTGGGGTGATAACAGGTGCTGCTGGTGGGCAGAGGTCAGGGATGCTGCTAAACATGCCACAAAACCACCACAGCCCCCACAAGGAAGAACTGTGTGGCCCAAAACATCAGTAACGCCAAAGATGATAAAACCCTGATGTAATCTAATCAAGAATAAAGGGTAGAAAGTACCTGTAAACAAAATAAGAATGAGGATGAAGAAGTCACCTGATTCAAGGGTGTTTGAAAAATTATGGAGCTCTTAAATTTAAGCAAGTAACTTTGAGAATCTATATATAATTAATCTTTTTTATTTTTAGAAAATGTGAATTTCCAAGAGACTATGGAAAAGATTAGACTTCTAAACAAATTATCATAGAAGTGAAGGGGTTCAGAACAGTCCCCCCCCCAAGATGTTCCTCTTTGGCATATGGACTATTTTAAGTGTACATCAACTGAGACCCTGTGGGCTTGAGAGATGCTTTTGTCTCTCCCCTAACTGGCTAGATCTAAACTGGGATCCTTCCTAGAATAAAGATTATTACCAGAGATAGATTTTATTTGTGGTACCCATCTGTATAGCAGGGCAAACATCTGATTACCAAACATCTCTTCTTGCCCTGTGAATTACCCTCCTCTCCTTGAAGCCACATTTCTTACACCCCTATCCCATTCCTTAGCTCAGGATGGCATATAGACCTCATTTTACCTTTCTGTCTTTGAACCTTTCATGTATGTGAGGTTCCATGCATGTAAAAGTAAGTCTGTTTTTCTCCTGTTAATCTGTCTGTAGGAAAATGGAAGTTCTATGTCCAGGATCCTTACCTGATATCTTAAAGACATGTGATGAGGTAATTCTTGGCCTACTGCACAGGTACATGCTTGCATACTTGTTGGCAATAAGCCATTATTGCCAATACTGCTATATAAGAGTTTCCCCGGTGCTAAGAGAAGAGAACAAGAGAGAGGAGACCGGGAGGGCAGAAGCCAGGAGCAGAGACAGATCCTGGAGTGGAGGCAGCACCTGAGGCCAAGGCTAAGCCAGGGGAGCAGAGACTGAGATGGGATTGCTACTTTAGACTGCTGGGTGCAGACGTGATTCTAACACTTGACCTACTATCGTGAGAATAAAGCTTGGTAGGAACCCGTTTACTCCCAACATTCTGTTGTCATTTTTCGGTCTCATAGAACCCAAAGTGAACTTGCCCAGGGCTGAAGCCCTCAAGCAAGTCACCGTCTCACCCCAGTTTAATTCTTAGACCAACGAGAAGAACCTTGAAGAGAAGACAAAAATTTTTCCTCCCCAAAAGAAGAAATAGAGAAAGTGAATGAAACAACAACAAAAAAAGATAAAGTATGAGAAATAATTCTAAACATTTTAAAGAACAGATTGTTCCAATGGTTAACAAAAAATCAACTGAGTAAATTTAAAGACCTAATTGACTTTATTCAATGATTCATGAATCAGGAAGCTCCTGTTTTACAAATAGTAGGGAGCTCTAAGGAGTTGTTCAAAATGGAAGGTGTTTGTAGGCAGGAAGCAGCTGGTCAAGGAAGTTCATTAGCAAAAGAAAAGAAAGGATTGTTTCAGGCAAGGTCACCTTCTCTTAGGGGACAGGCAGGGGGTCTTATCAGACAGATTACCTCATTAGTGATGATCAGGAAATTGATTGGTTTAAAATTCCACTCCTGGGAGATGCTGACATTTCATTTAGATTGGGTATTAAATCTTGGTGGGGCTTAACATAAGTGACTCCATTTGGGGTCTCTTGTTTCTTTTAAACATAACATTATTTAAATTGCTTCAGAGCACATAGTGAGGCAAGAGTTAGTGGGACGCAGTTAGATAGAACTTGTGGCTCCAGTAAGACATAGCCAGAGGGAACTAAGATCAGGGCTTCTCTGTAAACAACAAAAACCACTTCCTGGTAAATTCGGCCTAGAAGATGGGAAAGTCTTCCAATCCCCATCTCGGCCAGTCATGGGGGCTTCTTTCAAAAAGCTCCAATCCAACCCAGCCATTCAAAGGTACACTTAGGTAGCTAGACCTCAGCCCTGATTAGTTATACCCTATGCAAATGAAGCATTGTACTTTCAGCCAATCAGGAATGAGTTGTGATGTCATTAGTTCCATTGTCTATTAGGTCCACAGGATGTGGAATTCCTCCTTCCTATAAGCGTATAAACCTCTAGACCCAGCTAACTCAATGGTATCCTCTCTTGGAGCCCTTCCTGGCTAGCAGGATTTATTTCCTTCTGATTCCTCATTAAAAGCTTAACTGGTTGCTCTGTACTCTTGTCAGCTGGCTTCATTCTTCATCGCCTCCTAGACACAATCCTGGGAAGTGCAGCATCTCAGCTACTAACAATAGCAAGGAGGAAATCTTCCTTTTTTTAAAATTAGAATTACATATAATCCCAAAACCTGACCAAAAAAACCCATAGAAAAGAAAATTCCTGGGGAATTTCAATTTTAACTATTAATGTAATAAAACAAAATATTGGCAAGAGATTCTATCAATACTTTATAGCAATAAAATCCAGTGCCAGGTGGGATTCATATTAGTGATAGAAGTTTTAATATTAGGAAATCTAATATAATTTACCATTTTATAATATAATTTACCATTTTATAATATAATTTGACACTTTTATAAATCAGAAAAATATGATCTTTATTTTCAAAATGCAATTGTTAAAATTCAACATCTACCCTTTAAAAATAGAGTGTATATTTTCATATCAGTTTTATGTACCATATAACTATTAACAGAATGCTCATACATATGTTTATATATAGTTATGTTTACTTAATTACACATATATGTATTAAGTGTATGTTTTTTCCTACTGTCAAGTTAATGAAAAGAAAGTCTCTGTCCAAAAATAGGCCATTCCAAATATTTCATTGCCCAGGTAAGAGATGACTCCAGAAATGGGTACATGGCATAAACAGAATCGAGTGAGTTATCTCACCTAGCGTTGTATGTCCTACTTGGCTTTTTTCTGCTGCAGAGTGCCATTAGTATAACTTTGGATTTGTGACTGCAGAGCCTGATCAAACGTTTAGAGGCAGGCAGGATCCAACGGAATGTTTTTATAAAATTATAATGAGCATTTTGGTCCTGCTGAGGAGGATATGAGAAGACTTCGGAATGGTACCGAAGAGTTAATAATCTGTTGAGTCCAATCAATGTTGTAAGCTTCTGGGCAGAGGTTATATTCTCCAATTTGATGTCAGAATTAAATAATGTGTAATTTGAAGAGGGCTGTAAGGCCACCCCATTTGACAGGCATGGACTTGAAGTCCCTCTTGGCAAATGCCCATTAAACAGCGCTCTGTTTGTCTCTCTGGATGGTGAAAAAAATACCCTCCCAGCATGTGACTCCAGTCCTTATAGCCTGACCTATACTTCAGGTTGTAGGCAATCTCATTAAATAGGGAAATAAAAGCAATCAGTGCACATTAGATACTTTAAATGCTGGTAATGCTCAAGAGAATTTGAGTTACTAACAGATTAATCTAGTCATTCCAAATGTAAAAAGGCATTTGAACATGTGGTTTAGACTGAATCTTTAAGATGAAAGGAATAAGAGAAGTTGACTAAGGTTTAAACAGTATGAGAACATTGAAGAGAATTTATGACTCCCCATCTGTATAGCTTTAATGTATTTATCAAAATATCTAAGATCTTGGGAAGATTTATTTCTAATCAGACATGTGAAGGACTTAAAAGAAAATTGAATATATTAAATTTATAAATGCAATGTAAAAGTTTAAGGGAATTTTATTAGATTATGAAAGCACCTTTAAAAGTGACTGTTGAAATTTGCTAGGTTGATAAATAGGTCAGATTTGTAATTTACTTTTTAAAGCACAAGGAAGAATTAGCTTCCTAAAATTGTAACTTATTAAAGTTGCACATTTTAGTAAAGCCAAATTTTAATTTGTATAAGCTGATTCGATTCTGAGTAATCATATTTGAAGACAAACTCTTCCCTTAATGATACCAACACTCACACAATGTACACAATGGAAAGTTTCTGTGAGAAGGAAAGGAGGGCAATAAGTTATTAGCAAACGAAAGAAAAGAGTTTTTCAGTACATCTTCTTTGGGGGGAAGAGAATGGCAGGGTTTTTAACATGCAGACACCTCTTAGTGCTGATAGGAAATTTCAGATTAACTGTGAGAAGGTCACATTCCTGGAATTGGCTGAAACTGTAATTAATTCTTAGTTTGCTGTCATGGGGAGCAGGAGTGAGGGATAAATATCTACATTTGGGGCTTGATTTTTAACCAAAAAGATGAGGATCTGGAAAACAAGAACCATTATACACACCTAGTGGGTCCATAGCTTGTGTGCTCAATTAGAGAGCAATTTGGCAGGATTTTGTGAAATTAAACACATCTATGCTCTTAGACATGGTCTTTCTACTCCTGCATCTCTATCACAGAGACCCTCTCACAGATGCCCAAGCGACTACATCCTAGTGGGTCGAGTAGAGCACATGGGGTTTCTGAGAGTTAGAGACCATGACCACGCCCATCAAAATGGGCACGGATAAGTAAAATGTGCCCCACACAGACAGCAGATTGCTGTACAGAAGGAAGGAGATGGGAGGTGAGGACCAAGCTGTGAATATCGCAACATGGACAGATCTAAAAATCATGTTCATTGTAAAAAGAAAGCAAGAAACAGAATTGATTTAGGACACAATACCATTTAAGTACATTTCTGTAATAGAAAGCAATACTGTGTGTCTCTCATGGATGCACATATAAAGAGACCCACCATAAGTCATTTGGAAAGGCATACACACCAGACACAGGAGGGGAATGAAACCGGGGCCCAGGAGTGAAAAGGGAGGAAAAAATAAAATAAAATAATATAATAATAACAGGGCTGCAACATAGAATGATGGTGATTATATGCCATGAAATTAGAAGCATGATCAGTTCAATTCTATTCATCTAAAATATCTTCATGATCCTAATATATAGAATTAAAAGAGGAACAAACCAAAGCCAATCAAAATAACTTAATATTTTCCACCCAAGGAAATGTGGGCCTATAAGCTCAACAGAGTGGGCAGCAAGTACTACAATTTACCATGAATGCCAGCCATGGAATGAAATGAAAGTTTATGAAATAATATTTTGTGGCTGTGACAGGGGAAATAGGACTCGGAATTACATAGTAGCTATGATTGCAACTACATAAAAAAGGCGAAAAATGCATGAGCGCACAGAGAAATAGCAGCAGTTGTGTAAGGAAGGAGAATTATGAATAAAATTTCCTGTAATAAAAAAATCACTAAAATATTTTTGAAAATAAGAGCATTAATAGAATATCCCTATAAATATTTAAAATCAGTACCACCTCACAGCTGGCCTTTTTGGAAGTCAAATTTCGTCTTGACTTGCTTATTTGTTTCTAAACCTGTAGTTGCTGTTTTCCCAACAGGCCCGCAGGGACCCCTTCAAGGTTTAAGGACCAGACACAAAGACCTCAGAAGGGATAAGCTTCACAAAACGTTGACAGCAGGTGCACTTACACGAGTATCCACAATGTAATTTTCTCTACTCCTTTGCATATTTTAAATATTTCATAATTAAAAGTAAAAATAAATCAGCGTGTAAGATGCAACATGCCTGGCTCAGAACCTGGCCCAGAGGAGCCACGCACAGACTTTGGCCGCCGCCCCCTCCCCTCCTCTAGGCCTCCCAGGCCTCGGGCGCACCCTCCCGGAGGCCTCAGGCTGACACCATCCCGCACCTGTCCCCACCTGTCCCCATGCGCCCTGCTCAATCTCTTTCTCCCTGTTGCCAGACTCACCCGCTACCATTGCTACAGTGGCCAAGCTTTTGCTGGAAGCTTCGGTCCTCAGTGGGTCGCCGAGCAGATCTATCCGTCTAGGGATGAAACTGGGCAGAGGAACAGAAGAGAACGGGCAGTAAGGGCTCGTCCCTCTTGTCCCCCTTGAAATATCTGTGGCCCGGCTGCTGCTGTTTCTATGGCAACCACCACCGAGTGCCCTGACGCAGGTCCTGATATCAGCAGTTTAAGGTGCCTCTGACCACCACCCTGTGACCTTGGGGACATTCTACTAAAAAGGGTCTACATGAGGTGGGTGGAATTGGGAATTTTCCCACCAGCAAGAGCTAAGTGTGCTTGATCATGGCCTCGGCTCTGGTTCTGGTGGGAGGCGTCCCAGGCTGGGTTGGGAGCAACCTTGGGGTTGGGAGCCAGGGGGGAGGGCCGGATGGAGAGAAGCTACCCTCCCCCCCAACGGTTTACTTGACGTTTCCCTAGGGTATGGACAACCCTGCTTCTCTTTTTGTTCTCCTGGTAGATACCCCAGACTCCAAACATAAAACAAGATGCAGTGGAAGGCACGCTGGCCCAGGATCGCAACAGGCGTGATCTTGCTGCCAGAACCCAGGGCTTTTGAGCCTTGGGTCTTCCCGCTGCCCTGCGGATTCACTTGGAACTGCTCATCTATCTTTCCCTTGCTAACTTCTCATTCTTTATTATATACCTGCTTATCATCCACAAACACGTACTGAGTTCCTCCAAATTTCCAGGGCTTCCCTGAGTGCAAAAAACAGCTGATAGGTTCCCAGCCTCTGAAAGAGCTTCCAAAGTACTTGGGAAAGTAAGAACCACATGAAAAGGTGCAAAGCAATAAATGGCTGTGGGCTGAGCATCCAGGGGAGCTGCGTGCTAACCTGAGTGGTGCCTAAGCCTCAGCGCATGGGAAGTCTCTGAGGATGGCCCCGGAGAGATCTGCTTGCTAACTGGGCCTCCTAAACAGGGCGGAACTCCGCCCAGGGCTTTGGGAGAGCTGAATGACAGTCAGAAGGGTCGAAAGTCAAGATGGTAATGGAGGCTTTTAATGAGCAAGGATTCTGCCCCCTTGAGCACTCGGTTGCTAGCTTTTTTTCAGAGCTGGGAACTAAAAGGAATGCTGTAATTCGAAGAAATAAGAGAGTATGGTTTTAGGGAGGGCCTCAGACATGCCGTCTGGGCACCGACCCAGCCATCAATAATTATACCCAAGAAATCAACCTGGCGCTGAGGAAGGGGACATGCAGAACATGGATGCCACGGCCTCAGGAAACCCTGACGAATCTGTCATTCAAATATTATTCCGGAGCAGCTAAAGGATTTCCATCTTCCCGGTCCTATTGCTATACACATTCTGATGAACCATATGAAAACAGGAAGCAGTAGTTTTAACACTAGTCTCAGGATGTAATATTTTGGCTGAGTTCCCTAACATTATTTTCCTAGAAGATTAGGACCATGTAGCTGTTTAGGATACATTTCAAACAGTTTAGATACCCTCATTTGATCAGGCAGCTCTTCCTTTGAAATGCCAGGGAGCTTGTCTATATTAAGATACTAATTTATTCTTTACTCATCTAAGTTATTGCTGAAAATATCTGAGTAAGTCCTAGATTCTTACTGTTAACCACTAGAAACAAAACCTGTATCTGCCCCCCTACAAACACACATAGTCCTTCTATGCTCCACAAAGAATGCTCCTGTTCAATATTAGACAACATTTAAAGGTACGGGAGCTGGAGATGGAGCAGCGCGGGCATCCTGAGCAGGGTCCAATGAGGAAGAATAAGAACTAGGGAGAGATAATATAAGGACAACCACCTCTCATGACAATAGTGTCACAGCCACACACAGATGGCCTTCAAGAAGCAAATTACAGAGGAAAATGATGAGAAAGAAATGAATGAAAATTGCCTAGGAGGCAGATGGCACTTAAAACCCATGGTCTTCCCACTGGGGTGGGATGGAGGAGGGCTAGTTTCTGAAGCATAGAAAAGATTTGTTCGTTTAGAATCAATATGAAGTTTTTCCTGCCGATAATATTTTGCTTATTTTAATTTCCAGTGGTTGAAAATGTTCTCTCTAGATAAGGTTTACAAAATATTTATCCTGATTTTGCAATAATCTCATCCAGAAAAAAGAAAAGAAAATGCTAAATCAAACTAGGAGGCAGCTCCAATCATCTTTGACAATGAAACTCAGATTTTTTATATTTATTCTGAAGGGATGTCTGAATCAGTTTAGAGTCCCTAGGATGGAATCTAACAGGTGCCCTGCTTTTTGCAGTATTTGGCCCCAAAGCTACTGGATTCATCTGAGAATCTGTGTTGACTTGAGACACTTAGAGATACTAGTGTATCCTTGCTTGTAATGGTTTGGGGTGTTGTTTTGCCCACTTTAGATGAAAGCAGAGTTCTTTTTTTTTAATTCTAGTACAAATTCTTGTAAATACCTATAGAGGCACAAAACAGGAAAACAAATGAATTGGTCCAAAGCAGATGAGGGCAGCTAATCCATAAGGAAGTGTTACATAATCAATTTCTGGAATAAAAACACTTCCATCTTGGATCACAAGGGGGCAAGAGTACCCCACTCATTTAATACACATGACTCCTGGGCTCTGGGAATGTGTGGATACTCTTTAAAAAACAGGGAAAGTGTGTATTTCAGATGTGTGATACCTTTTGCCTGATTGGGTCAAGATTTTTTCAATAAAATCGTATTAACTGGATGAATATTTACTGAATGCTACTCTGAGAGAAGAGCAAGGATTTATGGCTTCCATGTAGACCTTTTAGGATTACCAGCACACAGTCTGGGCTCTTGCATGGGTCCCCAACTTCACCTGCGGTATACTGGCTTGGAGAGTTCCAGCTGGCATGGTTTAGGAAGCTTCCCAGATGAGAAAGGTCTAAAATTAGCTCTTTGTGACAAATCACCAGTGGCAGGCATTCTTTAAAGTCAGCCTCACTCTCTCCTGTTCTTGTAGATGATGACAGAACGCCGGCTGGCCTGGCTTGAACCTGACCTCCCACATC
This sequence comes from Manis javanica, assembly GCF_040802235.1. NCBI lineage: Eukaryota > Metazoa > Chordata > Mammalia > Pholidota > Manidae > Manis > Manis javanica. The sequence continues at coordinate 12,638,672 of NC_133167.1, read as the reverse complement.
GTCTCACTGCCCACACGCAGCCCATGCCGTGAACCCCCAGAAGTGCTATTCTCCCTGACTTGCAAGAGGCTGTGACATTTTGAGACATGGTTTGGGGCCATCAGCCCTATTGCCTCTGGGTGGTCCTTCCTTACCCTTTGCCCTTACATTGACCATGTTTTCTCCCTGGGCTGGCTCTTTGTGGATGGGGGACTCTGGCATAGCCACCCATTGGAAGCCCACCCACTTGTTGAAGCCAAGCCTTAATACCATTTTTCTTTAAAAGATATATTGTAAGGTAAGGCAACTAACCTGAGTCCATTTGAACAAACACCAGAATGGAGAATCATTAGGAACATACAGTTATTTTTGTTTGATGAAATTTTGTGTGTAGGTAGTTTTCATTCATTCCAAACATGATCTTTCATTATTCTCTCCACTGAGAGGAATATATAGTCCATTCTACTACCACCTTCTCACCGAGCTCATTCTCTCTTCCACTGTGTTCTTTCAACTTCTCCATACCACCTTCAATAAAAAGTACCAGGCCCCCTGTGGTTGTCCAGACCAGAATGCCTAGATTGGTCATCTTAATTTGGATATTTGCCAGCAGAATGGCCTGGGGCAGGTTACCTGACCTAGCTAAAACATTACCAACTCAGAGGTTCTGAGTTCACACATGCCAAGTGCGTGACGCAAGGCCAGGTACAAAATAAGTGCTCAGTGAATGTTCACCATTCGTATTCTTACTGTTCTGTACATCTGGCACTAGTTTCTCCACTGGCAGCAAGCGTATCTTTTTATTCTGAAGCTTTGACATCTGGGGCCTTGCTGATCCCAGAAAGACTGTCCCTGTGAGGGCTGGCCGAGGCCTAGAGTTCGTTAGTCTCACCGCAGGGCGTGCTTTTCCTATGCAAACCAACCAACCCAGAGCTCACATCCTCTGTTTCTCTGTGCTGTGCCTCCTGACTCACCCTGGTGCTTTCCCACAAAGCCCTGCATTGAATGGTGTGTCCCCTCCTTTTGGGAACTTGATTAACAAACTATCTGTTCAGTGGCAGTCATCTCCCAATCTGTTGACTTCACCAACCCTGCACAATAGTAAAACCTACATTTTAAATTACCATTTTAACAAGGTGTAAGACAGCCTTGATTGATATTTTCAATGTTATTAGAATGAAATTCTACCCATAGATATGACTGCTAATATAATGCATAGAGTTAGTATTTAGCATCTATTATGAGCTAAACACCCTATTGTGTGATTTGGGGAACACAATAGTTGTAGACAATTTTTACTTTTCCTAATCTCCTCACCTCTTGGAGGAATCACATACATGCTCCGCATAAACAACAGGGATTCCAGGACAAACTGAACCGTATGAGGGAATCACAAGGGAACAGGAAAAGTGAAGATTCATTGTAGGAAATGATTTCCATTAATGGGAGAAGAAAATTTTTATTTTCTCTCATGTATTCTACATTTATTTATTCTACACAAGTATGATTTTGCAGTATTAATAAAGCCCTAGAAATCACTTAAAGAAAAAAAAACTAGCACTTTCTTGACTGATTCAGGTAAACCAGGGCTACCTGACAAGATCTGTATGCTCCTATAAAACAAATTATGAATCTTTATTGCACACAATTTCTTCTAAGACAGAAAGGACATGTCAGAATTGTTTATGCTCAGAAAACTCAATTATATATGTGGGTTAACTTGTACTTAGTTGCCAGCTAACCTGGCCTAATAACAATCCAGTGGGTCTCATGTTCACTTGGCATGAAGTTTATCTAGCAAAAGTATTTAGAAATTTTTTAATCTTTCTATTATATGATTTGAGTGCCTCTGTGGATTAGCACTTTTTTTCCCACTTAAGGGTGATTTTTATGATGAACAAAGTATTATATAAGCATAAGGATCTACTTAACTTTAATATTAATTAAGCATCTCCATGTCCCTGTGATGTAGGGAGTTATCGGCCATCTTGCCTTTTTAACATAGGATTTCTAGGCAGTGCCACCAAGACTAAGACTAGAAAGCAGGGGTCTTTCCTGCCTTTTCCCGGTTGCTGTCTCCAATTCACTGAGGCAAAATAGCCCTGCTAGGATATAGCTTTCCATGCACCGACTCCCTTCCTGTTGTGCCCCTGCAAATACTCTCCAGGTCCCTGCAAGCCCATCCGGTGCCCTGGGTAAATGAGGAAGCAGGCGCCTTTACTCACAGTTCTCGGTGCCCCTCTGGGAAGGGCCCTACCAAACACAGTCCACGCATGTTCCGAGGATGAAGGCAGCCCCTCAACAGTGCACACGCAACCTGCAGACCATATGAGGAGGGCCCTGCTCGCCCCTGTAAAAGAGAACTGTACCTTCCTTGCCTACTCAGCTAACACTGGGTGCCTGCGCTCATGACTGTTTGACACAAATGCTAGTGTTTTGCAATTAACAACATAGGGCCAAAGTTCGTGGATGGTTTGCATCTTTTATTAAGATTTCAGGTTATTGCAATCAGCTGGAATAATCTCGTTTCCCATCGCTTGCATCTGGATCAACTTTGAATAGCAGCAAAACAAGATAACTTTTACAGGAGGAGAATCAAAGCACTCCCCGACTTCAACCCCTCCTGGTGGGCTGGGGTTCTTGCTCTGAGTTGTCATTTTGCTTTTACATCCCTTTCCCTATCCTTCTGACCATGGATTAAAACATTTTTATTAAGAAAAGACAAGGGAAGATGGAAAAGCATGGGGAGGGCGTTTCCATCTCATTTTTTGGAGTGCACAGCACTGCTGTGACATTTCCAGGGGTGTCAGAGGAAGTTAACAATCACCAAACCAAAGTAATGAGACAAATAATGTGTATTATTACAATCAAACCAGCATTAGTAGGTTTATTCTTCAATACTAGCTACTTGGTAATATTTTTTGTGGCGCCAAAGTAATAAGGTTTAAAATAGTGTTTCATATTAATAATATTAACTCTTTCTTAAAAATGAATTTTGAGATCTTTTATATTACTGAATCATATACTTATAATAATGTGTATTAGGCCTTACCCTCACCAAACACACACACATGCACGCACACACACACACACACACACACACACACACATCCACTATGCAGTTTGTGGGGGTCGAGGGTGTCAAGATATGAGAATGTATGGACGTATGTTCCCCCTGAGAACATTCATCTCTACATGTTTTTGTGAAAAGATTTGAGAACTATGATGTATTAGTTGCCTACAGCTGCTGTAACAAATTACCACAAAATTAGTGACTCAAAACAACACAAATGTATTATCTTACATTTCTAGAGGCCAGAAGTCCAAAGTGGGTTTGACAGGGAGAACCCAGGGGCTGGCAAGGCTGGTCCCCCTGGAGGCTCCTGGGGAGGCTGCTTCCTTGCCTTTCCCACTGTCTGGCAGCCACCTGCATCCCTTGGCTCCTGACTCCCTCCTCACATCTCATATTCTTTCCCGCTCCTGCTTCCTTCTGCTATGACCTTCTGCCTCTTTTGAAGGCAAATCTCCCTCTGGTAAGGATGCTTGTGATTACATTTAGGGCTCATTCAAAAATCCAGAATCATCTCCCCATCTCAACATACCTGAGCACATCTTCAAGGTCCCTTCACCACACCAAGTAACCATTACAGATTCCAGGGATTGGGGACTGGGTATCTTTGGGGCCTGTCAGTCAGCTGCCCTACATACAGCAATGTAATGAAGAGTCAGGAGTTCCGAGTAGTCAGCCTGGGCAACACCTATTAGCTGCACAAGTTACTTGCACTGTGTCTGCCTCTGTCTCTTCATTTGTTAAATGAGGATGATAAAGGTAACAAACCTCATAGGTTTGTTGTGATGCTTCAATGAGTTGATGCATGTAAAAATCGTAGAACTTGAATTCTACACTTAAAAGAAAATCTTGGAACAGTGCCTCAGACATACTGATTAGTATGATCCTGCTAAAGCCCTGTGCATCCCACGCAGGCAGACAGACAGCAGACACACACACACACACACACACACACACACACACACACACACACACGCCCTCAGACATACTGATTAGTATGATCCTGCTAAAGCCCTGTGCATCCCACGCAGGCAGACAGACAGCAGACACACACACACACACACACACACACACACACACACACACACACGACCTCAGACATACTGATTAGTATGATCCTGCTAAAGCCCTGTGCATCCCACGCAGGCAGACAGACAGCAGACACACACACACACACACACACACACACACACACACACACACACACACACACACACACACCTCAGTCTCACTTTCTGTTTTCTTCAAGGGCCTTACCCAAGCTCCAGGCCCATAGCCAGTGAGTGGGCTCTGGTGCTGAGCCTATGCTGGCTAAGGAACCAAATCTAAGATGCTCAGGGTCCCACGCTTCTCCCCACGGTGACCCGTCCACAGAGTGCCAGGGAACTTGGATCAGCTCTTGTCACACTAAACAAAAGGCCCTGTTGCTGTGGCCCTTGGCAACCGAGAGCAATATCCTGGACCGAATCTTGACCCCACTCGTGCCCCTGTGGTTGGCTGCTGTCCAAGCCGACTCACTCCTCCTCCAACTGCCCCTTGTCACCAGCCAGAAACACGGCGACACGAGACTCCTTTCTTCCTTCAGTGTCTCTCATGGGACAGAACCCAACGGTCACTTCCTGCTCTCCGAAGTGCTTGCTCATCTCCGGGAGAGGACCTCGCTAGATCTTTGTGCTAGTGACCCAGGGATAACTGAGCAGAAACTACAGAGCTATTGACTGAAAGACGCAAAGGCTTTACCTTTGTGTAAAAACAGGTCCTGGCACCTCTTCCCCAATAAACTGCAAAATCTCTCTCACTGTTGCCTTTCCTGAGCCCCTGCTCTTCATTCCGCCAGGAGCTAGGGAAGTGGCCATGGCCACATAAGACAGCCAAGAGGGTACGAATTTATCTCACTCTGAACCCTTCTATGTTCATCCAGTTGTGCAGGCTTTGTGCAAAAGTAACCTTCTAAAACCTAACAGAGGCACCAAAATGCATCATCTTAACTTTAGCACGTGAAGGACAGAAATATGCCTGAAATGTAACTGAATGAGGTCCAACATACACATTGGAGAAGGGGCAGGGGGCACTCTTCAGACTTCATAAACGTTTCCCAGGCCACAGTTTTCCCTTTGCCTTTTTCCTAAATTATGCTCACAGCGGAAGGAAAACAATTCCTTAGGAAGCCGACTTCAACTTGTTAGTGTATTTCTTCTTAATACACAAACTGCAAATATTCCCCAAGTCAAATCACACACTACGTTGCTCTGCCTCACTGAGTGTCCCTGGGTGTGCCTGAAAGCCAATTCTGGCCACATGAGTGGTAAAAACTGGTGAGTGACCATTTACGGAGGTGGTTTGCTCACTAATGACGTGTCTCAAGGATCTGCCCCTGTCTGGTTTTCATTACTGAACAGTCCTGTGTGAGGTTTGGTAGGGCAACAGCTACAGCAAGATGGTCCTGTTTTTGATGCTTTTGCACTCAGGGGACATTTTTGTGGGGTCTACAGGGCCCTTTTAAAGTTTTCTCATTTAGCACAGCAATGCACAAAGTCATTGAACCCCGATTCTCCGGTGTCCGTTGACTACTTTCTTCAAAAGCAGGAGAACTTTTCTCTTGTGAATAAGCTGCAGGAGTCCATTTCAACCCTCTGGCCCCAGAGCAGGCAAAAATCTCGGAGGGTCTAGCCCTGTGCTAGTTCTACTGGTGGTGGGGGCTCAAGAAAGAGCCCCTTGTGGGGGGGCCAAGCAGAAACCCTGCATGCCTACGCAGGCAGGCACACCCAACCCTCAAAGCTGTGGGGCAACACAGCCATCATTTAATCATCTTTGTGGTTGTGAAGCATCTCCATAGAAGTTACTCCAATAATACTTCCTCCCAGTAGGTGTTTCAGACTGACGAGGCAGCTGCTCAAGTGGCAGAGCATGATAATTGTGATTTTTTAAAATTAGATTTAAGGCAATCAAAAACAAGCTTTCATCTCTTACCTTTCAACCTATCGGAACCACGTTAGTGTCCATCTGAAGCCTCCCTTTCAGGGCCAAGAAGAAGGTGAGTGATTTGAAAAAGGAGAGTTTTTTTGAAAAAAATACTTCCAGGCTCTGGGCACACATGGATCGATGACTGCCAGCTCAACCTGTTTGTAATGTGGGATGAGAAACACACTGCAGGAAGGGGAGAAGCCAAAATCAGTTCCAGTAGACAGGCAGTTGAAATAAAACCCAAACTATACCACGTGTATTTACATTTGTCTTCATCTACCATTAATTCCTAGGGTGCATCTAGCACAGTATTTGGTACATGACATTTGTTGCTCTGAATTAAAGGGCAGAAATGATCACCTAGAATTATGAAAAACCCAGACATGATTGCCTCAGAGATGCAGGTTAAAATGAGGAACAGAGATACACACACTCCCAAGACTAACGCAATGGGTTAGGAGCAGTACTAAATGTCTGGATGACGTGCTAAGGGCACACAGTCCAAGAGATCGATTTTTTAATTCTTTTATTCAGTCAGCTAACACTGGGTGTCTACTCTGGCTCAGGTGCTGTTTTAAGACTTATGGATACAGTTAGAAAGATGACAGGCAGGTCCTAACTCTTATGTTTGTGGTACGCGGGTGAAGGAGAGAGAGAAGGAAGCAGGGTGGGTTAATGGAAGGTGACAGAGAATGCAGATAAACAGCTAAACCAGGAAAGCTCACATAATTGTAAGGGTTCTATAGTGGGTTGAATGGTAGCCCCTCAAAAGAAATGTCCATATCCTAAAGCTTAGAACCTGTAAATGTAACCTTCCTTGGAAAAAAAAGGTCTTTGCTAAGTAATTAAGTTAAGGATCTTGAGATGAGATTATCTGGGTGAGCCCCAAATCCATGACAAGTGTCTCTGTAAGAGAGAGAGAGACAAAGAGACAGGGATGGTTCCGTGAAGATGGAGCAGCCCTAGGCCAGGGAACGCCTGGAGAAGCAATGAAGGATCGACCTCCGGGGCCTCCAGCACGACTGTGTCCCCCGCAGCCCCCTGATTTCAGATTTCTAGCCTCTGGAACTGTGAGAGGATAAAATGATAAAATTCTGTGCTTTAAACCACAATGTTGGTGATCATTTGTCACAACAGTTCTAGGAAACTAACACAGGTTCTAAAGGAAACAAAGGAGAATGAGGGAAGCCAGGTGCTGGGGGTTCTCGCATCGTCAAAAGGCATGTCCTTTGTAAGGAAGAGGTGACTGGGAGTCGCAGGCAGGGTCCCCTCGCAGGAACCCTGCCCCGGGGGCTCCTCCTTTGTTACCAGCTTCAGTTTGGGTCAGGAGTGGATGCCTGTTTTTGTAGCCTGCTGATTTCTCATCTCACTTCTGATAAATAGAGTCTGTTTCCTATGGCACCCCTTTCTATGGTGTGCAGGTAGGCTTCTTCCCTGTGACCCCCAACTCCTCTCACACACATAGACACAGCCGCCGCCTCCCTCCATCATCCAGGCACACTGGTCGGTGGCCTACGCCCGCCCACACACAGCCCACAGGACTCTGTGTCTAGCCTGGACGAAGGCCTAGAGGTTGGCCTATTGCTCTAAAGGGGCTCTGCCCCACCTCTGTGGGTCCCTTCCTGCTTCCTTCTTAGCTGCAGAAAGGGTTGGCAGTGGGTTTCTTTCAGCCACGGCCATAAGGGAGAAGCAAGAGGCAATCCGAAAGGAAAAGAGTCCAAGGAATCAAAGCCAAGGGAACTTCAAAGAGACATGAACTCCCCAAATGAGCAGTTCTTAACATCTTTTTATCTCTTTTGAAAATTCCATTCCCTAACATGGTGCCCCAGTTTCATACTTGGCCTCAGCCCCTCTCAGTGTTTCACTCTATAGCAGTCTGTTATTTGGTGCAAGAACAGAACTGATTCTGGCTGAGTCAAGCTGGGGGTGAATTTACCAGAAGGCTGGAGAAACAGGCACAGATAACGCACAAGAACAAAAGAAGATGAGCAGGCAGAACACGACCAAAATCAGGCCCCGCCCCCAATCAGGGTTCGGGACATCACAGAGAAACACTGGGCGTCACTTCTCCTGGAGCTGGAGCCTGTGCCCACCTCCCCCACCTCAGGGGGTGTCCCCGGGCTGCAAAAGGTACCTCAAAACTCCAGACAAGACCCGCTGGACCACCTCTATGGTGTGTGCTCAGGTCCCGGGAGGTGCAGATGGGGCCTGTTTCAGGTGGGCTCTACCTCCTGCTGAGAATCCTGAACATAAATGAATTTTAAAATATCTACTTTGTCCTCTTTGGGTAAAGCACAGAAAAAAGTTGGAGAGGCCCCTGTCTGTGATCAGATTGTCACAACAGTGCCTTCTACTGACAGACGGATAAGAGGATAGAAAACAAGATGAATATTTACACACCCCCTTAAAAAGTCCTGCTGACATTCAGTCACCCTTTAGTTTTGGATTCAGGCCATCAGACAAAGCAAGAGAAACCTCCAAGGTGCAATGCAAAAGCGATCCCATGAGAGTGATGTAAAAAGGTCCTGACTGATGATGGATGCTAACTTCAAGCAACCATGGCCTGTGCCCACGGGAATTCAAGCAGTGTCATTTCTGCTGCGACCGTCCAGGGTGGCTGTGTCTTTTGAAGACAAAAGCTGCTGCTTTGAAGTGAGACTCTCTGGCCAAGGTTCAGGGAGCCTGGAGAAGTTCCTGGAGGTGGAGGCAGGCGGTGCACAGTGACTGCTGTGCACATGCCCGGGGTCCGGCACCCAGGACACACTTGTAGAATGTATGCAGGAGGACAAACCTTGGGAATGAGTTTCCGATAGGGCTCCACAGCACAAACAATGAAAGAAAAGTGCGGAGATGCTAGTACACAGCAGAGCAACAAGGAGGGAGGGGGGAGGGAGTGGCTGCCGGCTGTAATAGGTCTGTAATAGTCGGCAGTGAGAAAAGCACACACCTGAGAAGTGGGGGGGCACAGATGAAGGGAGGCGCAGTCCAGAGTAGACCCAGCACTTAGGACAGACAGGAATGAAATGGTTCATCTCTGCTATGGACTGAATGTTTGTGTCTCCCCCAAATTCCTATGTTGAAGCCCTAATTCCCAGTGTAAGGTACTCAGAGGTGGGACTTTGGGTGATAATTAGGTCATGCGGGTGGAGGCCCCGTGAATGAGATTAGTGCCCTCACAAGCTCTCTGGAGAGCTCTCCCTCCTACCCCCCCTTTCCCCTCTCTCCCTGCCATGTGACAACGCAGCAAGAAGGTGGCCTTCTAAGACGCGAAGAGCTCTCCCCGGAACCTGGCCATGTTAGCTCGTCCCCCACGCTGTGGTAGTTTATTACTGCCACCCCAGCAGACTGAGACAACCTCTTCCTCTGACATCTGGAGAATGGAAGCTTCATCTGTGTTGCCACCATCCCACCCTTAGCTGTTTGTTCATTAAATAAAATATTGGTAAAAGCACCTCGTCTGGTCCCAACGCTAGGTTAGGCTGGGCGCCAGGGCTGCTTTGATACGGTGTCATGTTGTCAGGTCCTCTGCCAAGGGTCTCACCCTGAAAGCTCGCTGACACCGTGCTGCAGCTGAGACCTCCCCTTCTTGCACTCACCTTTGAGGGGCAGGATGGTGGAGTGGTTGGGGCACAAGTCCATCCAGACAGCCAGGATTCTAAGCCCAGCCATGCCTCTTACTCCTTGTGCGATTCTGGATCAGGCTCTTGCCCTCTCAGTGCCTTGGTTTTCTCATCACTAAAATGGGGATAATCATAGCACCACCTCACAGGATTGACAGAAAGATCAAAATACTTAGGAGAGCACCTCACGTGTAGGACGTGCTGTGGAAGTCAGCCCTCCTCCTCAGCTCAGACTTAGAGTGACTGTCCCTCTTTGGAATTATTGTCCTTACAAGAAGCACCTCAGAAGCATCTCTGGCAGAAGAAGAATTTGCGAAAACAATGCACTTCTTCTCACACTAGGCAGAATGCTTTTTGGGTCTTCTAAGTTCTCTGGAATAGCTAGATTTTTTAAACATATATTTGAAAATAAACTTTAGCGGGATTGCATTCTCAGTAACAGATCCCCAATTATGTGCACTCTGGGGCCATGAGCACCTTTTGTTTTACTATTGCACACTACAGCCATTTTTAAAAATTGCTAATTGTGAGAAATGCTAAAGAAACATCCCAGACCTCAGAGAAAGGTCTAGTAGGTGTGAAAGGAGAGAGCGGTGGGTGGAGTGATGTTTCTAAGTGAGGTGGGTTTAGATCCTAGAACAGAATCCTGAGATAAGCTGGGAAGGGGGGAGAGTTTTCTCAGAGCAGAGGCCGATCTCTTCTCATTCTCTCAGAGCTGATCCAAGGGCCCATTTAGAAGCTGCAGCTCTGTGTCAGCCCCTAGGGATCCTGGGAGATGCCACATAGACAAGGCACACTGCATTCCCTGCAGTGTCAGTTATCCGTGGTCCACTGTGGTCCAGAGGGCCAACAGCAGCCTAATGCTGCATCACAATGCCTACGTCCGTGCCCTCACCTCATCTCATCATGTAGGCATTTCACCCTCTCACACCATCATGAGAAGTGTGAGTCCAGTACAATATTTCAAGAGACCACATTCACACAACTTTTATTACATTATGTTGTTATCATTGTTCCATTTTATTTTTATCTATTGCTGTTCATCTCCTATGGTGCCTAATATATAAATTGAACTTTATCTTAGGTATGCACATATAGGAAAAAATACTGTATATATATATATATATGAGAGCTTGGCACTACCCTCCATGTCAGGATCCACTGGGGTCCTCAGAATGTGTCCCCCAGTTTGGAGGACTACTGTATTTTAAAGTACAGTGAAGAATTAAGAGAGTATTGTGAATACTAATTAAGGGAAACCTCACTGACATGGTGTTGGGAGGCCTGCAGCTCTCACGCCCACCACGCCTCGCAAATCTCAGATCCCACTGGAAGAGACGGACACCACACCGTCCCAGCTACTTTATCACCTGGCAGGAGGAAGAGGAAAGCCCCCGGCCTCAACCTCCTGCTACGGCCCAGCCAGTGAGAGACTGTCTTAACCCAGCCCAAGAGAAGCCACAAAATGTGGGCCCTCCAGTTAACTCCAGTGGACATTTTGCTTAGAACAGCCCTTTCCAGTGCCTCTGTCTCTATAAAAGAGTCTTTCTCTGCTTTGATCCAGACAGGCCTATGGTTCTGCTGTGGTTTGCATGTCCTGAATTGCAATTCTGTGCTAATCCTTAATAACCTTGTTTTTGCTGATAACTGACTGTTTTCATTTTAAGGTTAACAGTATCAAATGCACAAAAAATGAAAATATAAAAGAGGGAGGAAGAGAAGGAAGAGAAAAGAAGGAAAGGGGGGAAAAAATGAATGGAAAGGCAGGGAAAAGAGGAGGGAAGGAAAGAAAGAAAAGGAAGAGAAGCCCAAGCCTACGGGCTCAGAAAGTTCAGGAAAGGCAGCAGGTTCCAAGTTATTTCAGGAATTTCTGATTAGGTTTTATAACTTGGAGGTGGAATTTAGGAGACTATAGAAAACGGGGTATATGCTGTGGCTTAATTTTCTTCTCCTGGGCTACCCTTTCCCTGTCTCTGGAAGGAGGAAAGGGGCTGTCCCCACGTCAGAGCGGATTGCTGGCCAAAGGACCAGGGCTGCCTCTCTCTGCAAAGGCCTGTCGGAGCAGGGTGGGTGGGGTGCAGCTGAGGCACCGGCCTGATCACACCTCCTAAATCAAGGGGTCCCCCTCTTCTTCCTTCCCCCCACCCCCAAGTCCCTGCTCTACTTCTCCTAAGGGACAAATACATGCCGAAGTTTCCAAATGTTACCATTTCTGTTATTCCTGTTTTGCAATGTCCAAATAATGCTTGCAAAAAAGTGTGAAACACTATGAAGGTTAAAAACAGCCAAATAACTGTGACGTGTCTGATTTTAATATACCTATAAAAAATACAAAATAATATCATCATTAGGACTCCTTCCTGGTGTGTTTTACATTTTAAGGAATACTGTATAATTAAGTAAGCTATCTGGCTAATTTGATAAATTGGGCTATACTAGTTCATAGCTTATCTCTGTTACATAAATCTCTTTTGAACTTTAAGATATATTTGATTCTTTCCACCCATAATTTTCCTCCTAGGTATATGGACATAAACAAATGGCACACACAGAAAAAACCTTAGGGAGATTTTGATTTAATCGTATCATTGGTATTAGTAAAAGTTGTTTCAACTAATTTTTTTGTTATCATGACATTTTTAAAATGCGGGTCTTAAGGACCATTTGTAATAATAATGCTGTATTATGTTTTCATAGTGCTTAACAATATCCAAATGCTTTCTCATGCATGATCCTGACTCCTAACAGCCTTTTGTTGCAGTAGATAAGAAGATCAAAGGCTGACAATTCAAGGGCACATAAATAATAAGTTCAAAAGCTGAGGCCAGATCTGGGCCTCTCTCACTAGCTCACTGGAATTTCCATCCCATCATGTTTAAAACTGGTTCCTGTGTTGAGTAGGACAGAGTAGGTGACCTTTCAAGAGTGCATTATTTTAGTCCATTTTGTAAGGTTCTCATTCAAATTTCTCAATATTCCTCATGACTTCCATATACTTATACTCTTACCCACATATTATGTTAAAGAAATTTAGGTGATCTCAAAAACAGTGGGAAAGAAGTTTCAGAGCTTCCCCCTGCTGTGATTTTCAAGGCAGCTCAATGGTGCAACTTAACTAAGACTTTCATTTTTTTTTTTAGTCTTACGGTTCTTAAAGAAAACCATACCAAAATTAAGTTCTGCTTTCTAAGAGCAAACTTTAAGCTGGGGGAGAGAAACAAAATGTGAAGAAGAGTACATTGATATTTTTAGGACAAAAAAATAAAATCAGTTTGAAGTTGTGTCCTTGTCCACTGGCAATGGTCCTCTTTCTAGTCTTTATCGGGCCAAAGCACTGGAACTCAGCCCCATCTTGCTGCTGTAAGATTCCTCCGTGTGCCTGAACTCACTTTTCTTCCCACCTGAGTGTGCCAAGAACCAGGATCTCTAAAACACCTGGCTAAATCTGCATCTATCATGTTATGTAATATCTGTCCTGGAGAATGAAGTTCATGGAGTCAATTAACTGAAACACATAGACTTTTAAAAACAAGTTAAAAAAATTTTTTTTGTATGAGTATATAGACCTACCCCCTCCAAAAAAAAACAGGGAATAAGCAACTGAGAATTTGTACATTACAATTATAATTGCAATTCATAATATTCCCAAGTCTCTATCCACAGGTCATCCGTCAATGCTTGCTACAGCTTTGTACAGCAGGTGTGGGAATCATTTATGGAAGAAATTCCCAGAGGAATAGGTTGGGGCTTCAACATATTCTTAGGAGTTCATACAATGGACTTATCATGCTGATAAAGCCATAAATAGTTATGGGTTTGATGTTCACAGAAGGTGTGCGCCTCATGTTGATGTATTATTCTAAGCAGGTGCTCAATAAAAATTTGTTGAATGAATGATTGTATGAATAAATGAGCATCACAAAGAAACTGAGGAATTCAGACATGGCCAGAAGAACTTTACTCCTGCTCCAGTGACCCAACCGATCTGATCTTCCTGTCATGCTGAGTGGAGCGCTCACATCACCCAATCATGTCACATTCCTTTCTGGTTAATAACACAACCACGGGCCCCTTTGGAGTAGTGTAGAAACAAATGAGAAGCGGAGGATCAGGAAAGCCCTACAGCTTCGCTTTCATTTCAAACCTGATTTCTTGGCTTCCGGTGTTTCTGCTCATTAAACAGAGAAAAAAAAAATTAGTTTGTAATTTTCAAAACACTTTGCATGTTAACTCATTTCATTTGCAAACAACTTTAAAGGCAAAATCACTAGAGGGTATGTGGTGAACAGGGCCTAGTTACCAAAGGAGGTCACATAAAAATTAAAAAATGCTAAAGAATAAATAGTCCACGCTGTCCAGGGGGATGAGCTAGGCAACCCAAGTGAAAATTAAAACGAAATTACATACACTAATCAGCGGTTGCATAACACATCCAACGCATTTGCCTACAATGCAATTATCCTGATAGGTGCTGAACTCAACACGCCCTGCTGGGTTAGCGTGTCTCCAGGGATATGAAGCGCAGGGCTTTTCTCCTGCGGGTTGGCTGTGTTCCCTTATGACCACGATGGCAAATAAACAAACACTCGCAGCACTGTTAGACTTCGAACATCTGAAATAAAAGCAACACAGATCTGCACATGGCTAGCTTTCAGGTCCCTCAGATGAACAAAAGACAGGCTGATTCGAGGTCAGTGCTCCGTTTCTAGAACATTGTATCTGACCTTGGGTTTGAGAAAACCACGTTTGTTTTACGCTATATAAAGAATTCTTCTCCTTCTGTATCTTCACCCTGGATTGGCAAATGAAGGGGACATTTTGAGATTATCTTCCTTGTGCCAAGGTCTCTTTGGCCTGCAAGTGGCAAAGGATAGACTGCTTTCTTAAAGATACTGTTTTTGGAGGCAGCTGCCCCCAAGGAGGAGGCTGGCAAGCAGGATGGTAGCTGGCTGGTCCCCAGATCTCTTGGAAATCGGCTTAGAAAAGGTTGCCTGGGTTCAGAATTGACCACTGTGAACCCTGTGTCAACATTCGTCTCTGCCTCCAGCCTCTCAAAGCTGTTGCTCTGGCTGAGGACCGTTACCCTGGTCCCAGGTTGGAGGTGGGGAGAAGGAAGGTGCAGCTGGGAGTCCAGGGCTGCTCTGCTGCCCTGGGACGAGCAACGAGGGCTTTTCCACGAAGCACCAGTGGAACTGTCTGATACTGCACCTTCGCCAGGCTCAGAGCACTCCAGGGAAGCCGCCTTGAACCTCCTGGCCCAGCTCCTTCGGCATCTTGGCTGTAGGGTCCTGCTCACAGAGGCAGGGGTCAGCCTGGAGCCCTGGCGTAGTGTGTCAGCTCCCAAGCTGCCATTCAGAAAGGAAAGCTCCCCATTCCTAACACCAAGCCCTGGATTCACCTGGACCTATGGGACGAGGAAAAGAGGAACAAATTCAATAGCTGTTTTTCATTAACTAAATGTTAAGAACACATTACACACTATTCATCCTTTGCTGTGCCATGCATGTAGCAGACTTTCAATAAAGTTGGTAGAATTGAAGTAATATGTACAATCTAATTATGAAGTATATGGTCAGCACCAGCTCCAAACATCTCTCTCTCTCAGATGCCCTAAATTAACATTTGATGACGCTAAGACTCTGAGAATCAAATAACCATGTGACAGCAATACCGTTCTGGTAGACCGAGTTGTCCAAACAATGCAAAGATGTTCATAGAGGCTATTTGGTGGCTTCACGTAATGTTGTGAACAAGTATTACCAACCATGCATAAAGAAAATTAGCCACAAGAACATGTAGTTATAATCAACATAAAGATTAGAATAAGAATTCAATCTTCCAAAGTTGATAGCTCTTTTAGATCATACTAATGAGATCATACTAATGATGATACATATCTTGGGATTATTGCAAGATATGTGGGAAACCCAGGCAGGCTAATAAGTTGACACCTTTTAAACCAATATTCTTTAAAATTGGGGGCACCATTTAGAGTGGTGACCTAGTATCATGTGGAAAAACAAAAAAGTGGGGTGGGGGCTCCTTATATGGGGGCTCTGGTGTCTTAATCCCTAACAATTTCATTCTGGTTCCAAATTTACAGACCCTACTCAGGAAAATGCCCACCCTGCATTTAACTGCTTTCTCCTTCTGCAGAATGAAGTCCACTGTCCCATTTTCCATCCTTGGGCCCTTGGGAGCCTCATCCCCTACTCCTTACACAACACTCCCATCAAGAGGATTTCTGGAAAAGACAATTTTCTCCATCTTGCCAATAGCCCTGAGTAATTGGTTTCCGGGGCCCACTCTTGTCTGGCTTAATCCTTAATGAAATATCAAAAAGAATGTCTCAAAGAACCTTTACGCATTTCCTAAGTGAAAGAAGCCAATCTGAAAAGTCTACATACTATGGGATTCCAACTATATGACATTCTGGAAAAGGTGAAACTATGGGATGGTAAAAAAGTTGGTGGTTGCCAGGAGCTAGAGGGGAAGGAGGGACGAACAGGTAGGCACAGAGGAACTTTAGCATCAAGCTATTTGTGAGGCGAACATGATAACCACTACACTATGGAAACCGCTCCTGGTATCAAACTATTTGACACAATACTGGATACACGTCATCGTAGGCTTCTCAAAACCAACAGAACGCCCAGCACTAAGAGTCATCATGATGATTAGTGCAGCTTCATGGATTATAAAAAACATACCACTGTGATGTAGGATATTGATAGTGGGAAGGCTGTGCGTGTGTGGAGAAAGGGGTTATATGGGATTCTCTTAATTTTCTGCCCCATTTCATTATGAACTTAACACTACTCTAAAAAAAAGTTTTGTAAAAGAAAAAAAAATAACAGTACACATTATCTCACAGGGAAAGGAGGCAGAAATTAGAACAGTGGGAAAGTAGGTCTAGAGATGAGCAAATCTCCATATACATACATGTTGTATTTTTGTTTATATATGTAACACACATATATGCCTTCTGAATTTTCTCTCCGAAATGGTGAGGTGACTATTACCAAGCTATTAACAAATAAGGGAATTCCATTAATTCCCTTAGCATAGAAGTTGGCAAATATTTTCTGTGAAGGGTGATGTAGTAAATACCTGAGGCTCTGTGGCCCATTCGGGTTTTACTGCCATTATTCGGCTCTACTGCCAGCAGCCCTCCACGCACAGGCAAAAGTGGGCGTGGCTGTGTTCCCATCAAACTCTATGGACACTACAATTGGAATCTCATATCATTTTCATGGGTCACAAATTGTTTTCCCCAACCATTTAAAGGTGGAAAAACTGTTCTTAGCTCCCAGGCCATAGCTATCTGACCTCCTCTCACGTTCAATGATTTTCACTCATCCATTCCTCCCTGGCTCTTAAGAATATAAAGCTTTTTTCAAACAAAATCTTTCCTGGAGGCCCCATATAGGAGGCAGTCAAGGCCGAGGAGCCCGAGTTGAAGTACCTGCTAGGCCTCACTTTGTACCCCGCTCACGGTGGCTGCTGACCTCCCCCACCTGGTCCCTAGGGACCCCAGAACATAGTTTGAAAACCACTCTTCTAGAATCTCAAAAGGTTACTCCTGAGCTGAGTGGTTCACTACAGGGCTGCACTTGGGTGAAACCTCTCGGCACAGGTCTCCTCCACCTGAGCCTCCCCTGAGCAAGGTGCCCCAGCCTGCATCGAGGGCAGCTTCCACCGGCAGCAGAAACTGAGGTCTGGCTCCCAGCCGCATCATCCTAACTTCACTGAGGGCATTTCAACCTGGGCATGAACAATTTTTAAATCCCTAGGTGATTCTAGTGTGCAGCAACATTTGGGAATCCATACCACAGGCCCAGCAAGGGTGGGCCGCACATAGTATGTGGCCTCTGGTCGCCGTGAATCCAGTTCTCAGCGCGTAAGGCCCACCCATTTCTTTGCCTAATTTCATTTTGCTCTCTACACATTTCCCTGTGCTCTAATTCCTTCCTTCCTTCCTTCCTTCCTCCCTTCCCTGTCTTTCTTCTCTTTTCGTCTGAGTATTAGTTAAGAAAAATGTCTTATTATAAAAGCAATGATTGCTCAGTGTAAAAGCAACTTAATTGTGAAAGTGTATAAAACAAAAAGTCAAGGCATCTACTCTACTCCAACCTCAGGTCACCCCAAATTCTCACTCACCAAAGAAAACCATCTGCTCCTCCTTTTAGAGTCAGGGCGGAGATGCTATCTCCCAGATGGAAGAGGGGGTCCCCTTCCCCGGAGAGTAAACTCCCCCAGCAGAATTTGCCTCCAGCAGAATTTGCATTATATTCTACCTTTTTACTTGAGCCAGTGAAATCTTTTTCTCCTGGAAATGGGAACTGACATGGCTCTTTCCACATTCACAAATCATTCAGGGCTGATATCAGACTACCCCGTCTGGATGAGGAAATCCACAGGTTTGATGCTGGGGCTCTTATTTAATTTTCCAGCCACTGTGAACAGAAAGAGAAGCCTGAGCAAGTTCCTCCTTGCCCCATAAACCAATCTCAGATCAGAACAAAACTGGTCCTGAAGCCGCAGCCAGAGCCAAGGCACAGCGCAGCCAGCAAGGGCCCTACTCAGCTGGAGGGCCCTGGGGAGCCAGCTGGTACACCCTTCCCCTCAACGCTGCTCACACAGCCCCACGGCCCCTCCAGGGAACTTGCTCCAGCTCTGACCCCATTTACACCTAGTGCCCTCGGGCCACCACCACCCTTCCTGCTCCAACCCAAGCTCTCTGGTGCACCTGCTTTTCCGCACCAACCCCTCCGTTCCTCCCGCCTCTCTCCCTCGGCTGCCTTCTATCTTCACTGCCTTCCATGGTCACCGCGAGTCCAAAGACCATCTCTTCAACCAGTTCCTCGCCAGTGCCTCCAGGTCCCCGCACCACCCCGCCTCCTCCCCCAGAACCTCCCAGCCAAGGGGCCATCCAGGCCCACTTGCCTGAGCTTGTGCCCAGGCTGCCGAAGAAAAGCACGCCGTCAGACTGATGCACCACAGAGGTGACGTGCAGGTGTGGTGTCCGACCGCATCCAGGCTACTCCCACTTCCCTGTTTCTTGTTTCTCTCCATCGCCACAAGTGGCTGTTTCAAAGCTTCTGACCTGTCCTCAGACCATCAGTGGCACCTCTTTCCCTGGCTACCTCATCAGATGGTCTCACCATGTAGGCGACAGAGAAAACAAAAGCTGTCATTTGTTAGCAACTCTCTCAGCTTCCTACCACCGGACTTACTTGCAACTGCACCCCATCCTCTCCACAGCAGAAGGGGCTGGTCTGTACCCGTGCTGTGATTTCCACCCACTCCTGTCTTCCTGGTGACCCCAACCTATTAAGGACTCATTTTCTCCAAGATTATTATCTTGTTTCTTCTTTCCATCTCTCTTTTACTGTCCCTCCCCACTCTCTCTTTCTCTGCCTACTCCTCTCCAACAGCATTAACCTGCTGAAGCCATCTTCAAAAACACGCTCTTTCAACCATCTGTTCCCCTCCAGCTCTCTTTCCTCTCCTTCACAGCCAAACGTCTTTATAAAAAAATTCCATTCCCCTATTTTCCTCTAACCTTCCCTCATTTTCCCTACCTACGACATTGACTTTCCCTCCTACAACCCACTGAAATTACTCTTGCCAAGATCATCTACAACCAGCCTCCTTGTTGTTAATTTTGTTTGAGCTATGGTTGAATTTCACAAGGCTGACCTTTCTCCATCGCATCTGAAGTCTTCTCCTTAACTTCTAGGTCAACACACTTTTCTGGATTTTCTCCGTCTTTTCCATCCATCCCTTCTCGGTCTCCCCTGAGGGACCCTCTTCCTCTGTCTGTCCTGGTATGCTGTACTTCAGTGCTGCCGTGGATCCCCTTCTCTCCTCATTCTGCACATTCTCCCAGGACAAGGTCATCGACATGGACTCAATTATTATCTAAATGATGACGGCTCCCCAAAGTCGAACTACAGTTCAAATCTGTCTCTCAAGCTTCCTACCTAGGTACCAGCAACTCACTCAACATGGCAAAATATGAACTCATCTCCCTCCTCCCGCTAAATCTGTGCTGCTCACTCTCTTCTCCCATCTTAGAACATGGCTTCATTAGCCCCAGTTAACAAGCAAGAGCATCATTTTCCCTTCTTCTTTCCCATGTCACCCATTGCCATGGACTCTGCCTCCCGATGATCTCCCAGGTCATTCTGTCCCTCCGTGTCCACTGCCACTGACCCGTGGGAGGCTCTCATCATGATCTGAATTACTGCAGCAGCCATGCGATGAGGGCCCCCCAAAGATGTTCCGACTTCCCTCAGATCCATTCTCCGCTCCACCAGCAAAAGAGCAAAGAAAACAACTTTGACCGCGTCACCCTCTTGCTTCAAATGGCTTGCCACTCTTCCTGAGATAAAAATCTAAGCCCTTGAGTATGGCTTACCACATCCCTCATTCTACTCCTTCTTATTCTACCTGATAACTCACCGCTTCCTCTCTTTCCAACCTCTTTCAATTCCTTGGACATTATTTGCTCTTTCCTAACGGCAGTGTTTATGCATATGAATCTTCTGTCTGAGATACGTCTCCTCCAACCGTTTTTCCTCAAAACCCATTGTCAGCTCCAAGCTTACACTTCATTTCCTCTTGGAAGCCTTTCTGATACTGCTGAATCTAAGTTAGGTAGCCCTAAATTTCAGCTCTGTCACTTATTCTTTGTGGAACTACAGACAAGTTACCGAATCTTCCTATGCCTCAGTTTCTTCATCTATAAAAGGAGGTAAGTGCCAACATCATAGAGCTGTTGCGAGGATTAAATAATAACAGTGCCTGAGGCATATGAGGTGGCTCTTATTGTGATAATATTACCATCAACTCTCCCAGAGCCTGTATTTTCCACGGCATAGCGGCCACTACAGGTCTGCATTTGCATTGCAGGGAGAGAGGGACTGTATACATCTCCTCCATCACTGTATCTCCAGTACCTAATACGGTGCCTGCCACATGGTAAACCTTCACTAGATGTCCACTGGATAAATAAAGAAAGCTTAACACCTAACACATATAAATGTCATGCAAAAATAGATGAAAGTGTAGTTTATAAATCAGGCCCTTAATTATTTGACATTAGGTAGATAGGAAGTCTTATCAAAATGACTCTCATCATATAGCTGGTCATTTCTGCAATCTTTTCAAGAGAAGGGAATGCCAACTTTTCTTTTTTAAAGAGAAGCCTAAAGTCCTCAGACTACAGGGCAAAAATGAGCACCACATTATTAATGTAGGAAAGCAGATGTGTGCAGCTAGAGTGCAGAATTTCCAGGAAAAGCATAATGCTGATGATTGAGAGAGATAACCCCGCAGAGGGAGAATAGAGCTCCTCGTGCCAAAAAACAAATTGAAATGCATTTGCAGGAATTCAGATCCCTTAGAGCTCATCTTTCTAAGAAAGATTTGTAAAATGCTACAAATTGAGAGCTGGTTTTTTTTTTTTAAACTTCAGGAAACATTGGAAACCATCTTGATGAACAGGAAGATCATTTGTCACTCATCTGACTCGAAACACTTGAGAAACAAGAGAACATACGTCACTGAAAAATGATTAAGCTGCTGTGGGGCAGACTGACATCATGAAGGGAAAATAATATTGTCTCTTACTAAAAGTGATTCCAAGAGATAGCGAAAGAGGATTTCCTGTACACCAGGAAAAGAATTTCATGGAAACAAATCATGTAGATAATAAGAAATCCAAAGAGACAGAGTTGCCTACTTACAAGTGGAAACCCGTCTCCTCCAATTAACTCAACTTTTAAAGGTTCATTTTAATTGATTAGTCATAACTGCTGATGATAACCTGCAATTCTGTAAGAGCAGCCCCCTCGCGAGCAATGACTACAAGGTCTCTTTCAGGGCAGCATAAGTCAGTGTCAAGTGAGAGTTACATGTGTAGGAATAGGAGTTGTGTGTGTGTGTGTGTGTGGTGTGGTCATATGGGTACATTAGGGATGGGAATGGAGAATGGGAAAAAAATGGAGAGAGGAACAAAGAAGGAGAAATAAGAGTCTGAGAGAGTACAGCTGGGAGACTCAGAAATGAGAAAGGAGTCCTCAAAACATGCCACAGAAGAAAAAGAAAAGGAATTACTTATTTCATGAGAGTGTGCTTTTATTTTCAGTGGTTAATAAAGAACATAAAGATGAACTTAGCCAATGTCTGTTGATAAAATGAAAGGAACACACGCTTGCTTATGCCAGAGTTTGTCTCTGGATTATATACCTTTTCTGAAGAGACAAACCTATTTCCTAAAAACAATAAACCCACCAATGTTTTGGAAGCTGACATGGATAGTGGTGATGATTGCATTACAGCAACATGTAATGCCCAGGACATCTTCCTCACAAAGAAGAATTATTTAATCCAGAACATCAACGGTGCAGAGGTTGACTAGAGCAACAATTCCTCTAGCATCTATATGAGAGGTGAGGACACAGGGCATAGGGTGGCCCCCAAGGTTAGAGACACAGACAAATATAGGGAATTATGGCTTCCCAGGGCAGAGAGACTCATTGGTGAGACTCATAGAGAGACCTACAGCAGGAAAGAAAGCCAGGCCGGGAAAAGCAGAACTGTGACTGACAAGTGGCTGAAGGCTGGGTGTGGACAGCTCTGAGAATTTAAACCCCAGGGAAACTCAGCCACAGGGGAGCCCTACAATTTTGTGAGATTTACCTCCAGGACCTTGACCAGATTCTCGCAATAAACCTGGGAGAAAAATCTCCTTGTGCTTCTGAAAGGGGAAGAACCATTTTATAAATACCCCAGAGATCTCTGTCGTTCTCAAAAGGCCCGCTCTCAGGGAGCCAGTTAACCAGAACCTAGCCTGCTGGAACATTACTGGAGCCCATGTGACCTGGGTAGGGCAAAAATCAGCTCTAGTTCGCTCTAGCCTTCCACGTGGGAGAAGAGGATTACTCAACTCCAGCTCACGGAAGTCATCCTCTCCCACCTAATGGGGGAGAAAACAATTTCAAACACTTGTGAAGTTCACAGTCACCTTCCCCCATGAGTCCCAGGAAGTTCTGACTCCACAAAAAGTCCAAGGGTGGAGAGCAGAGCCTTTGTGTCAGAACTAAACTCCTCGGACACTTCCCTTCCCCTGATGGAATACTTGGATTGGAGATGAGACTGGGACAAGGTAGTCCAGTTGGAGCGGAGACCAGAAATTCTGCTGGACCATTGTGGGGGGAGACAGTCAGAAGGACATTATCCTCAGGGCTGCAGGCAGCCTGTTGGCGACCCCAGGCACCTGTCTGAGGACAGGACCAGGACAGGAGTGGCCGAGCTGAGAGTCGAATCCCAAGACCCGGGCTACTTAGAGAAGCGATGCATTCCCCACACGTCCTCTCTCCTCCCAAGGGAGTCTGGGCTGGGTTTTCCATCCTGAAAAATTCAGCCCATTATAGGCGCGGAGGAGCCACACAGCAGCTACAATGTGTCATCTTTCATGATGTGTTACAGCCAATCCTTTGCAGGCCTTCCTCAGTGATTTTGCTATGAGGCCAGAAGCAGAAGTTTCCAGAAGACAATCCTACATTTTGTTTGCAAAAGCTTAGACTCATTGACGTTTCTATCCAAAAAGACTATTCTGTACTCCTTAAATTTGACTTCACTTTCCAAAGTTACTAAGCCCTACAAGCTGTGGTTCTGAAGTGAAAATGTCAGCCAGCCTTTAAAATAAGAATGAACACAGACATGCCCCTACCGCACACACTGATTAAATTTCTGTTTGAGCGTGAGGTGGATTTAAAATTCTGGACATTAACTAAAACTAATGGAGAGACTTTAGGTCCCTTAGAAAATAGTGAGCTATATAATAGGCAACTAAGAAAAGTGGTGCCCCTCCGTTTTATGTGACCACGAAGGTAAACAATCTTGAGACTGTTTCATATAGAATCACCGTAATTCATTTTTTTAATAACTCTGATGACAACAAAATTAATCAAAGGGAAAGACAATTCATCTTCTAGCCTGTTATTACTTCATCCAACAGGCCTTCAAGGGGTTTCTGACCATTCCTCAAGGACAGAAGCCACTAAATATTCTGCTGTGAATGTCACACCCATCTCCCTGCCTGTGCATGCACACACACACACGTACACACATGCACACACACAAACACGCACACACACTAGGTACTGGACCGCAACAGTTATCTGGCTGGATTCACCACCCAGTAGACCCTTCTTACTTGTGTCCTGGGCAAACACTGAATCCCTTTACCCCTCAGTTCTCTTAGCTGCCACATGGGAAAAATAGTGACTTCCTAGATTGTTCTAAAAATTAAATAAAATAGTCAATTTGAAACACCTGGTCTAGGTCATCACATAAAGTATGATAGCTACAATTGCATTCTCAATTTTGTTTCAAGCATTTTATAAGCATCTGGTCATTTTGTGTGGCTAACAGCCTGTGCTCTAGGAAGGGGCTCATACTGCCTTCACTGTGCTAATGAAGGACTGAGGTTCAGAGTCACACGGCTCAGTGCAAAGTTCATCTGCCACTTGATACTCCACAAGAGACAATACCGTGGTAGCTGTCATGATTGTGTTTGGCTTAAAGGGGATGCTTACAGAAGAGGGCTTTAATTTCAAGATTTTCTTTTGAAGGGGTCTTAGGCACGTAACTTGATTTGAAGTAAAATTTGAGAGTGATACAAGATGCTTAAAAATTAAATCAACAAGAATGCAAACTTAACACCCCCCACCATAATTACAACTTCAACTTCTTTAGGCCAGATGGAAAGAATTTACAATATTCTTGTTTCCAAAGAGTTGACAAAGTATTTGCTTAAAGTTGATGAGCATGGTTAAACAAAATCTGAGAAATGGGGTGTTGTCCGATTCAACTGCAAACAACTTATGGAAGCCCCAAGCTCACAGAATGAGCTTCCTTATCTGTCAGATAAGGGATTTGATTAGAACAATGACTCAACCCTGCTACCCGCCTCACATTGGAGTCAATCAAGGAGCTTTTTAAAAAGACTGCCCAGGCCTGGGCAACCCCAGAGATTCTGATCAAACCGGCCTGGAGACAGCTATGCATGGGAAGATTTTAAGTCTTCCCAAGGACTCTCATGTGCAGCCCAGGTGGAGAGGGACTACTATAAATATCTCTAAGAGCCGTCTGGGATGCAAAATCACACAGTGCCATGTGCATCTATAAGATCATAGAAGCAAAACTGGAATACCTGAAGCAAAATCTTGTTGCCATCATAGTCCTGTGTTTGCCACCTGGTGTGGCTGATGGGGATACACGGGTGAGGCAGAAGAGGCACTAACTGGCCGATCTCCTGAACCTTGAACTGTAGCACCGACGACTCTTTGGGGTCCACCGACATCCCAAGGGGCAGCTGCTTCAGGGAGAGCTGCAGAGCAAAGCTCTCAGTGGCATAGAGCACAAAGAAACAGAAGTTGCTCTTCTGCAGGGTGGCATCCCTCTGCAGGATCATCTCATAGAGTCTGATGGCATCCTCGTAGTTATCAAAACTGCAGTAGAGCGTCACTCTCAGGATCTCAGTGCCACTGGGCGCCTGCCGCACACCCCAGACGGGCATCTGGCTGTCCAGACTGTAGAACTCCTGACTGGCAAGCATGTAGGGACACGGTCGTCCCTGCAGGTTCCCTGCAGGGTGGCACTGCCATGGCCAGTGCCGAAGGGAGTCAAGAACGCGGAACAGCCTCCCCTCTCCAAGGCCTTCATGCAGGAAGAGCAAAACAGACATCCCCGGGAACCGTGACCGCCTGGAGTGGCACTTGTCGTCGTATTTCAGTGGACTGACCCTCTCTGACACCAGAAAGAGACGGACCTCTGGGCAAATACAGTCCAGGAGCTGGTCCAGGGTTTGCTGCAAAAGTGAGCCATGCCCAGAGTTGGCAAGGAGGTGGACAGTCATGACCAGAGGCTCTCGTGTCCCGTCCATTCCGGACTGCCCAAGGATGACGAAGGAAGTGAGTATGAGAGCCCTCCGTTGAAGCTTTGGAAATGAAGGAGCGGGCAGTTCTCATGTGGAGCCTTAAGCCCACCAAGGAGACCTTCAGCTGCTTCAGAGCAGAGCTCTTGACCTGCGCTGCTGGTTGCCGGGGGCCTCAGCAACACAGTGGGTAATGTCATCCAGCTCGTGCAGAATGTGATCCTGCGTTTGGCTTTTTCAGGCACTCCGCAGGGTTTCTGTGTGACCTAAAAACCTATAATCCTGAGAAACACCCGAGTGGGTGGTTCTTACAGGCACTCAGTAAAGGAAATGACCGGGCAAAAAGGAACAGGAGTCCCCTCTGTCAGGCTGATAGCAATCTGTTTAATTGAAAAGACATCCATTTTAGGGACCCACAATGGTTCTGATTTCCTCCCTACATGTCTGGGTGTTTACAGCAGCCAGCCAGGCCACCTGAATACAATGACTGCTTTAAAACAATTCTCAAAACGTGTCCCCTTGCCAGGATTTTTGTCCCCTTTGTCTTTTGATTTTGTTTTTGAACAACTGACCCTGGGGCATTGAGGAGAGGATACGCTATCTAAATAATTTTGACTATTCACTGAAAGTTATTTGCTCTATTGGGAAAACTGAGCTTAGGTACTAAAAAGGCATTGCAAAACTAAGTCTCCCTTTATGCCAGTTCTTTGGAAAAAGTGAGAGCTTTGTCATGTCAGTAATCTAATTATTACTCATATCTTACTGAGGATCTGCTAGGAACCAGCCATAAACTGTTCTAAAACTTGACATAAATTGATTTAATCCTTCAGCAAACCTATGAAGAAGAGATTATGATCCCCAAATT
The DNA here is from genome assembly GCF_040802235.1 of Manis javanica. Classification (NCBI taxonomy): domain Eukaryota; kingdom Metazoa; phylum Chordata; class Mammalia; order Pholidota; family Manidae; genus Manis; species Manis javanica. The sequence goes on along the minus strand of NC_133167.1, from coordinate 12,612,225 downwards.
ACCAATGAAGAAACCGGGGCACAGAAAAGCTAAAGGTCTCAAAGCTAAAAATGGGCTGAGAGAAGATTGGAACCCAGGAACTGAGGGGTCCCCAGGTAACCCAGAACAGGAGTATTCCTGTTACCCAGAAATCCAGGCCTGGCCTTCCTTCCTGAGGATAAGGAAAGGAGGCCAAACCAAATTCCAGAGGAAGACATGAACTTCCCAGAGAGTCTGTGTGCTGTTGAATCTTAAGATGGGTAATCGCCAATAAGAATGTCCAAGCTCTAAACGTAACACCTCCTAATTCTCTAAATGTCTGTTAGAAAATCATTTGCTTTTCTGGTAGTTATGTTCCTAGAAAGGTATGGACACACACATTTTTTCTAAGCATAATTCTTAAAATAAGCAATTTATTAATGCTTATAATGGGATGCAGTCTGACTTAATCTTTTTATAAATTAAAAAGCACTTTTGTAATGAAAAATACAACTTATCTTAAATTTTGTTTTATATAGGTGGAATTCTTTCATAGTATAATAACCAAATTTAAAGTCAAATATTGTTTTCCATGGAAAAGAATCTATTCTATTCAGACTTCCTTTCTAAATCCAGCCTATACTTCTAATCATTTGTGTTTCATAAATTCTATTTCTTGCACTGGAAAAATACATCAATACAGTCTGTAACAGATGGATTCTTAATTGCAATTAGTGACTCGGTAATTAAATTCATTTTGTTTTCTAAAAATTTCACTTTTTAAAAATCATGTTACTTTCTAAAAATCATTGGAGTATTTTTTAGGGGCGTTCTAGTTCTGCAGCTTTTCCAAAAAATACCTCTTCATGCATGTTCCACGTTGGCGTTTGAAGGCAATAGCTTGCTCATCCCTCAGTATGAACCTGTCTCCTTTCTTTTGCTTTCCACTCACAGAGCTGACTGCACTCGGGCACTTCAGACTTTAAACGTGGTGTTTGTAATAGCCTTTGCAATTCTGGAAGTAACTCTAAAGGTTCAAGGAGAAAAATTACACCCCTGAGACAAAGATAGTTAACTCAGAACATTTTGTACAAGGCAAGAGTTTAAGCCCTTCTATAGAAAAGGTTTTAATCTTCTATCCAGTGCAACATATTTTTTTCCTCTTGAGGTTGTCATTTCTGTCAGGCTGGAAAATATTTCATTAATCTGATAGCAGTCAAGGAGCCAAGGAATAGGGGCTGAGTGAGAGGGGGTGCCACCAGTCTCCTTTCTGACTGGCCCTCTCCACAATTATTTCTCCAGGAGCAACTTGAAATACTGACCCTCAGAGTAACTGCCTCCACTCCCGTCAGCCCCTTCCCCCCACCCCAGCAGTCAGACTCTCGGCTGTGCGCCAGATTCCATGGTGCTCTTCAATTTTGCCCGCTGCTCCTGTGGAAGGCACAGATGACTATGCTAGTCATCAGCTTTGACTCCAAATACCTGGTCAGCTGACACTTAATTCTCCACCTTATTTTTCTTAAAGTTGGCCAAGTCCTGTTATCTGTCAGTCGCTGGCTCCTGGATGGCAGCCAGCTGGTCAACCTCTCTTGGCAAAATGGTGACAGATTGTACAAGGCAATTTAAGAAATCAGCTACTTCTGAGGATTTGTTGAAACCTGCAGATGTCCACAGGGATTTGTACCTGCTGCAAGTCTCATAAACACGGTGGGATACATTAAAACCCTGAGATCCCATTGCCACTCCAAGAAATCTTTGAGAATTTCTTTCTCCCATTAAATTATAAAGTATGTTTTTTCTCTCACATATTGAGAGCCAGGCACTGTGCCAGGAGCAGAGAATAGATTACCACCATGCCCCACTTGGGAGGAGCATCTTAAATGCTCATCATTGCAAGATGCCATCAAAACCCCTAGGAGGAGTCACCGACCTAGAGGAGACGGCCAAAGAAGCATCCAGAAGAGGAGACAATACCTGAAGTTCTGAAAAGAAGGAAGGAGGCAGGCAGGCAGGGGAGGAGCTGCAGGGGAGGGGCCCCAGGGGGAGAGGAAGCTGATGAGGACAAAGTCCATCTGGGGGACAGTGAAGGGACTCTGATCCATTGGCGGAACTGCAAGCAGCCCAAGATAGATGGAGGGTGGGGCCAAAGAAGGGGGAAGGTAGGAAAAGGTTGGAAAGGCAGCCCTGCCTGGAAGGTCACCCTAAAGGCTTTGGATTGTTTTCTAATGGAAACAGAACCACATAAAAGTTGGTTTGAACCAAGAAGTAATGCTGGAGGAAAACCTGGACAGGAGTGGCATACGGCAAGTCAAAGTCAGTGGACGGCTTGTTGGTGGGATGTGGACAGAGAGCTGCAGGGACAGGTCCAGGAGGACTCCCGGGTGGTACTTACAGGTGCCTAAGTGAGGCTGTCAGTCACCCAGCAAGGAACCCTGGAGAAAGAGAGCAGCGGGGAGTGAGGGGAGGAGTCAGAGTGGGCACGGTAAGCGTGGATACCAGCGGATGCTCGAGTGGAGGTATCCAGGGCCACATAACGGAATGCATAGAGGGGACTGTAGGTAGGGAACCATGGGTCTTAAGGTAACCATGAGAATGCAAATGACTCAGGAGGAAGAAACACAAGGATAGGAAAGGTAAGAGGATGGCTCCACAGTGTCCAGTTTAAGGGACAAGCGACATGTAAGTGACAACCCAGGAGAGCAGCATTGTGAGTGTGCTGTCTGAGCCTGTGTGGGTGTCTGTGTATGAGAATTTCAGGAAATGGCACTGGTTGAGCAGACATCACCACCAGAGTTTCAGAATAACATTGCGACCCTCTGCCTTCTTAGGCAGGTGAACCTGACAGGTGCCCCAAGTGGGACTCAGAGCCATTCAAGCCCAAAAGCACCTCAACTGTGATTGCCTGACACTCAGGTGCTAACCAGAGGCCAGGTATTATAGAGCTTGAAGCAGTAACTGGAGGAAGGTGCTGGGAAGGGGCCACGTCACGCTTATTTTTCAGCCCCAGACAGCAGCCTCCAGCTCTACTCCTGCAGAGTAGGCACTAGATAGATCTATAGCACAGAAGAAATCTTGGCATCTCCTGTTAAGAATCCCAGGGACTTTAAGGGAACTTCCCATCATTCCATAGCTGGTTAATGGCAGAGCTTGGGTTTCTGGTTTTTGAACCATTTGTCCACCATGCCTAAGAGAAGTGATGCATAGCAGCCTTTATTATCTCTATCTATGCAGGTAAGAACCACTCAGTTTCTAGCATGCAGCCAGCACATAGAGTGGGCATACTGGGCATACACACTGTCCATGCCATGCCCTAGACAGCCCTGGTTAACATGTGCTTCCCCCCCTGTACTCAGCTTTCCTTCTCCCAACACACATACACACACACACACACACACACACACACACACACACACACACACACACACACACACACCTGCGCGCCTATATCCTTGGGTCATAACTCCTGGCTTCTCAGAGGAGTTCTGGCAGAAGTAGTAGCAGGCAAACAATGAGGCCTCTGCACTCCCACCCACCCCCCAGAGCTCCTCCTAGGGCGGAAGTGGCCACAGCAAGCTCCTTCTGGAAGCTGTTATGACTCTTAGCTGAAAGCTTCTCTCCTGGTTCCCCAGAGGATAGCCCTGCCCAACGCAGAACAATGTTATCAGGTCCTGTTACATTGCCATCTGTTTCCCTCTTTTCCAGGACAGTGTAGCCCAGTAGCAGCCTGTCAGCTGATAGCCGGCATTTTCACAGGTGCAACAAAGAAGGCATGCTTCCTCTGGGGTCTTTGTTGTAGTCTTCTGTGGTGACATCATTTCCCACGTTCTGATCAGCTATGGCTCTTGGCTGAACAACTCACTAACTGCATAAGGAGGCAGAGAAGTAGAGTGGAGCAAGCTCAGCATGTGCAAAGACCCTGCGGTAGGCAGGAGCATGGTGGGAGGAAGGACTGGATTATGTAGCTGGTGGTACTAGGTGTTGAATTCTGTAAGAGGAGGTTTGGCTGGGGTGTGGCTGCAGGAGACTTGGGCCAACATGCCAAGTTCTGTCGCTCACCTGGAGAGGACCTGAGATGCCTAATCCCCCAGGTTTTGTTTCATCATCTCAGCTGAAGATAAAAAGTAGCAATGGTAATAATCAACCTGACTCTTGCCACTGATTAAATGAGCCAAAATCCCCCAGAGAGCCTTCCAAGCTCTCAAATGCTCTGCTAGAATAATCATCTCATGTGAAATACTTTCTATTCAATATTGGTTTAACCCACCAAATAATATCCAACCAGTGCAGCAGGGAATGGAAAAAGAAGTTTGTGTCCACTATTTTGGTGGAATACTGTGCATCTGTAACAAAGAATGAAAGAACTCTGGGGAAGTAGATTGGCACCGACCATCTAGTAAAGTTAAAGATATACATACCCTACATGTTGGTATTTCACCAGCCAGGACTTGGCCTGTGCAGGGAGGTCAAACAGTCTGTCTAGGCAGAAGGAAGCTGTGATCTTTGAAAATGAACAGAATTTTCTTCTTCCCACTGTGAGCAGTGGGAAGGACCTTCTAGGACAAGGACCAGTGTGTGCAAAGGTCCTGTGGTAGGCAGCAGCATGGTGGAATGAATGGCTGGCTTACATAGCTGATGCACCATCTGGTAAGAGAGGAAATTTTGCAAGAAAAGCAGGTTTGGCTGGGATGTGGCTGGACGATTATCAATATTTGAGTTCTAGAAAAATGTTTTGTGATGCAGAATATTCCCAGCAACCCAGAGAAGAATCAGTCACTGGCCAGATGATAATAATTGCTAATAACCTATTGAGCGCTTACTGTCATATGACATCTAGATATGTGAAACCAAAGCAACCTTTAATTATTTGATATCTTGTTTTTTTTGTTACAGTAGTAATAGAAAAAAACTGTATGTATATATAAATTTTACAGAAAATTTGGGGTTTGCTAAAGTGAGGAAAATAGCTGTGGTCCTCTGGAGGACTTGTATAAACATCTATACAACCTTCCTGTGTGCCTCCGGACACTTCACAAATGTTTACTCCAGCAAGTTGTTAGCTGAATGTATATGGAGAATTTTCTAATTGATACATGCGCATGATTTCTTTTTCCCTGATAGAGAAATGTTAGCTATTTATCAACAGTTTGGGTTAAAGGTCAACTATAATTAATATGTAATAGCAAGATTTCTTCTTTGGAAGTTTAAGAAATGACCCCAAACCAGACAAAAGAACAAAAACAAAAACCCTGCCAATGTTTGCAAAAGAGATCACAAATGTTGTTATAAACTCTTACCTGCTTCAGACAAGTATCTTTCCAACATAAAGACTCAGGTTCATGAAGTGACACATCTATAAATTGGTAAGGATGAAGCCAACTGACTGTGAACCATAAGCCATTTTTATGTTACTAACATACATAATGTGCACCTTTAAGAATAATCTAGAAGTGGGCATAAAATACCACACCTCAAACTCTACCAAAGATGATGCTCCATCAGAAAGTCTAGCCTTAGTTACCATGCAGATTACAAATAGAGATGGATATTCTTTCTCATGACAAGAAGCACAGCTTCCCGTGCCAGCCTTTAAAGCATTAAAGCTCACTCAGCAGAAAGCCGACGAGTCAATCAGACCGAAACTGACATGCCTGGACTGGCCAGTCGGCCCTGCCAAGCTTGCTTTGCTGTGCTCTGTCAGCTGTTCTGCTCCTAATGGGCCTCAATTCCCACTTTATATTTATACCCCAGCTGCTGCAAAAGGCCACGGCTGTGCCAGTCAGCCAGCCAAAATAAAAGAGATGGGGAAACAACCACACACATGAATACCCAATCCTTTTTTAAACCATGAAGCAGGAATTTGGGTCTATTCAACTTCATAAAAGAAATTTTCTAAGACACAAATTGAAGTTCAGTTGCTATGGCTACCTGGTACAAATGTCCTGTGGCTGAATTTTGATCCAAATATGAATCCTTCTGAAGAGGTTTTGAAACATGTCTGTAGTATCTATTCTGATGGATAAGACATGAGGAAAATGAGGACAGTTCTTGAGTGACACACAATCTAAATGTAAACAATAATATTGCTCAAATATACAACTTGAAGAGTTGAGTTGCAACACTGAGAAGAGACTTGGTTTGAGGAAGGGAAGACCTGGGTTGGAATCCTTGCTCCAAGGTGAAGTTCCTTTGCTCGTTCCCCAAACAGGCTGGCTCCACCCTCTGTCACTTCGGGGATTATGGAGATAGTGGGCCTGCATGTGCCTGGCAGAGGTGGATGTCCATCAAGCATTCTTTTTTAGTGTAGGCACTGTGTGCACTGCATTTTCAGTTCTTCTCTTTAGTACTAGTGTGTTTGCTTGCTCCATATGTTTTTCATCCAACCAGTTCTAGGCAACTCTATGATAACACACATTTTAACATAAATGTATTTGGATTACTGTCTTAATTACAAAGGTGAGTTGTTTCAATAGATGGGAAACATACAGTGCACAAACTGAGACATGAAATTACTTGTTGAGCAAAGTCATACTTAAAGATTAAAAACAAGGACCTTTTGACTCATAACTCCCAAACCATTACAGAAGCTCCCAACACACACAAAAGCAAGTGCCTGTCCAAAAAAGTTACTTATGGAGGAAGGGGCAAGAGAGACAAAAATGGGAAAATTGGACCTGCCATTAACATGACTAAGTCGTCAAGCTCAACAGCTGGATGGGACTTCAGAGGTCTACTCAAATCTGTCTTTATAAAGTAGATGGATAATATATCGTTAAGGATGATACAGTCCAGTTTAATATGGTTCAGTAGGAATTAGGACATTGTCTAATGGATGCACTTTGCTCCACAGGTATAAAAAAGAGTAAGCTCTAACCCATCCTAGTTAACCCATGGGTACCATTTTCTAGATATTTCATGCAGGAGTCATTTTTTTTTAAGTGGCAATTTCCTTTCATTGTGAATAAAAGACCCTTTCCCCACACCCCTCATATGTGTGCACTGTAAGATTTAAGATCACTGGTTACTGGAGGGAATTCCAGTACTAAGTGCCAGTCTGTGGTGGGGACTTTCTTTTCCATATAAGAATAGGGTAGAGAGAAAAGGTCGGGTGTAACCAAGGGAAAGGGAAATTCAATAAACATCTTTCCACTTCATACAGTCTCCTTACCAGGGAGATACTTTCTAAAGCTAACAGGATTGCATATCTTCTGAAAGGCAACTCAAAGGTGAAGACGGTGGGATGTCTGGAAACTGTCCTAAGAAGCCAGGAGACTTAGAAGGAAATCACCATGTGCATTCACAAAAACTGGGAACCCAATCAGTGAAAAGCACCACTGACTCACATTCACAGAACTGAATCACAGGAGTTCTGCCCTAGAATTACTGCATGCATGGTCCTGTTCAAGTTCAAGGCATGGTTGGGTTTGTTTGTTGTTTGTTTTCATTGCTCCTGAGGTTGAAGGTCAGTAAATCCCAGATCAAAAATATCAGTCACTGAATGAAGACATCTGGTCTCAGTGAGTTGGCAAGACTATTTTGCCCATTGTGGTGGCCTTCTTCTTAGCAATTACTAAAATGAGACTAACTGTTACAAAATAGCTATTCTTCCTCAAGTCAATGAGGTAGGGCAAGAGGGAGGGGGCAATTCTAGATTAAAAGAGATGTAAGAGACAACCACATGCAATGTGTGGACCTTGACTGATTCAAATCAACTGTAAACAACATTTAGGGACAATTGGGGAAATTTGGTGGGGGGTGGGGAGGAGATGAAGAACACTAAATACAACCAAAGAATTACTATTACTTTGTTACTTGTGATAACGTATTGTGGTCAAGCAGGAAAAATGTCCTTACTTTTTAGGGATATATAGTATTTGTTTATGGGGAAAATGTCATGGTATTATAATAACTTTAAAATATTTAAGTTAGGGGGCGGGAGCCAAGATGGCGGCGTGAGTAGAGCAGTGGAAATCTCCTCCCAAAAACACATAGAGCTATGAAAATATAACAAAGAAAAATCTTCCTAAAATAGAGACCACAGGACACAGGACAACATCCAGACCACATCCACACCTGCAAGAACCCAGCGCCTTGTGAAGGGGAGTGCTTTTTGGAAATCTTAAAGGGGCAGGACAGGTCACTTAGACCAGAAGCAGGGAATCTGGGGATCTCTGGGCACTCTAACCCCCTGGGCAGCAGGGAGCACAGAGGCCCCTTACGGAGATAAATAGTCTCCTGGCTGCTCCCCCTCTAACGGGGCTCCACCATTTTGGAGGAACAGCCCCAGCCAGGCCAAGCCCACAGCAACAGTGGAGATAAACCCCAAAGCAACTGGGCAGGAAGCAGAAGCCCTGTCTGCGCACAGCTGCCCAGCACAAGCCACTAGAGGTCGCTATTCTCCCAGGAAAAGGCTACAAACCAACAAGAAGGGAAGCTCTTCCAGCGGTCACTTGTACCAGCTCTGCAGACTATCTCTATCACCATGAAAAGGCAAAACTACAGGCAGACAAAGATCACAGAGACAACACCTGAGAAGGAGACAGACCTAACTAGTCCTCCTGAAAAAGAATTCAAAATAAAAATCATGAACATGCTGACAGAGATGCAGAAAAAAATGCAAGAGCAATGGGATGAGATGCAGAGAAAAATGCAAGAGCAGTGGGATGAGATGCAGAGAAAAATGCAAGAGCAGTGGGATGAAGTCCGGAAGGAGATCACAGATGTCAGGAAAGAGATCACAGAAGTGAAACAATCCCTGGAAGGATTTATAAGCAGAATGGATAAGATGCAAGAGGCCATTGAAGGAATAGAAGCCAGAGAACAGGAACGTATAGAAGCTGACATAGAGAGAGATAAAAGGATCTCCAGGAATGAAACAACACTAAGAGAAATATGTGACCAATACAAAAGGAAAAACATTCGTATTATAGGGATACCAGAAGAGGAAGAAAGAGGAAAAGGGATAGAAAGGGTCTTTGAAGAAATAATTGCTGAAAACTTCCCCAAACTGGGGGAGGAAATAATCGAACAGACCATGGAATTATACAGAACCCCCAACAGAAAGGATCCAAGGAGGACAACACCAAGACACATAATAATTAAAATGGCAAGGATCAAGGACAAGGAAAGAGTTTTAAAGGCAGCTAGAGAGAAAAAGGTCACCTATAAAGGAAAACCAATCAGGCTAACATCAGACTTCTCAACAGAAACCCTACAGGCCAGAAGAGAATGGCATGATATACTTAATGCAATGAAACAGAAGGGCCTTGAACCAAGGATACTGTATCCAGCACGACTATCATTTAAATATGATGGTGGGATCAAACAATTCCCAGACAAGCAAAAGCTGAGGGAATTTGCTTCCCACAAACCACCTCTACAGGGCATCCTACAGGGACTGCTCTAGATGGGAGCACCCCTAAAAAGAGCACAGAACAAAACACACAACATATGAAGAAGGGAGGAGGAGGAATAAGAAGGGAGAGAAGAAAAGACTCTACAGACAGTGTATATAACAGCTCAATAAGCGAGCTAAGTTAGGCAGTAAGATACTAAAGAAGCTAACCTTGAACCTTTGGTAACCACGAATCTAAAGCCTGCAATGGCAATAAGTACATATCTTTCAATAGTCACCCTAAATGTAAATGGACTTAATGCACCAATCAAAAGACATAGAGTAATAGAATGGATAAAAAAGCAAGACCCATCTATATGCTGCTTACAAGAAACTCACCTTAAACCCAAAGATAAGCATAGACTAAAAGTCAAGGGATGGAAAAACATATTTCAGGCAAACAACAGTGAGAAGAAAGCAGGGGTTGCAGTACTAATATCAGACAAAATAGACTTCAAAACAAAGAAAGTAACAAGAGACAAAGAAGGCCACTACATAATGATAAAGGGCTTAGTCCAACAAGAGGATATAACCATTCTAAATATATATGCACCCAATACAGGAGCACCAGCATATGTGAAGCAAATACTAACAGAACTAAAGAGGGAAATAGACTGCAATGCATTCATTGTAGGAGACTTCAACACACCACTCACCCCAAAGGATAGATCCACCGGGCAGAAAATAAGTAAAGACACACAGGCACTGAACAACACACTAGAACAGATGGACCTAATAGACATCTATAGAACTTTACATCCAAAAGCAACAGGATATACATTCTTCTCAAGTGCACATGGAACATTCTCTAGAATAGACCACATACTAGCTCACAAAAAGAGCCTCAGTAAATTCCACAATATTGAAATTCTACCAACCAATTTTTCAGACCACAAAGGTATGAAAGTAGAAATAAATTCTACAAAGAAAACAAAAAGGCTCACAAACACATGGAGGCTTAACAACATGCTACTAAATAATCAATGGATCAATGAACAAATCAAAATAGAGATCAAGGAATATATAGAAACAAATGACAACAACAACACTAAGCCCCAACTTCTGTGGGATGCAGCAAAAGCAGTCTTAAGAGGAAAGTATATAGCAATCCAGGCACACTTGAAGAAGGAAGAACAATCCCAAATGAATAGTCTAACATCACAATTATTAAAACTGGAAAAAGAAGAACAAATGAGGCCTAAAGTCAGCAGAAGGAGGGACATAATAAAGATCAGAGAAGAAATAAACAAAATTGAGAAGAATAAAACAATAGCAAAAATCAACGAAACCAAGAGCTGGTTCTTTGAGAAAATAAACAAAATAGATAAGCCTCTAGCCCAACTTATTAAGAGAAAAAGAGAGTCAACACAAATCAACATAATCAGAAATGAGAATGGAAAAATCACGACAGACTCCACAGAAATACAAAGAATTATTAAAGACTACTATGAAAACCTATATGCCAACAAGCTGGAAAACCTAGAAGAAATGGACAACTTCCTAGAAAAATACAACCTCCCAAGACTGACCAAGGAAGAAACACAAAAGTTAAACAAACCAATTACAAGCAAAGAAATTGAAACAGTAATCAAAAAACTACCCAAGAACAAAACCCCGGGGCCGGACGGATTTACCTCGGAATTTTATCAGACACACAGAGAAGACATAATACCCATTCTCCTTAAAGTGTTCCACAAAATAGAAGAAGAGGGAATACTCCCAAACTCATTCTATGAAGCCAACATCACCCTAATACCAAAACCAGGCAAAGACCCCACCAAAAAAGAAAATTACAGACCAATATCCCTGATGAACGTAGATGCAAAAATACTCAATAAAATATTAGCAAACAGAATTCAACAGTATATCAAAAGGATCATACACCATGACCAAGTGGGGTTCATCCCAGGGATGCAAGGATGGTACAACATTCGAAAATCCATCAACATCATCCACCACATCAACAAAAAGAAAGACAAAAACCACATGATCATCTCCATAGATGCTGAAAAAGCATTTGACAAAATTCAACATCCATTCATGATAAAAACTCTCAGCAAAATGGGAATAGAGGGCAAGTACCTCAACATAATAAAGGCCATATATGATAAACCCACAGCCAGCATTATACTGAACAGCGAGAAGCTGAAAGCATTTCCACTGAGATCGGGAACCAGACAGGGATGCCCACTCTCCCCACTGTTATTTAACATAGTACTGGAGGTCCTAGCCACGGCAATCAGACAAAACAAAGAAATACAAGGAATCCAGATTGGTAAAGAAGAAGTTAAACTGTCACTATTTGCAGATGATATGATACTGTACATAAAAAACCCTAAAGACTCCACTCCAAAACTACTAGAACTGATATCGGAATACAGCAAAGTTGCAGGATACAAAATCAACACACAGAAATCTGTAGCTTTCCTATACACTAACAACGAATCAATAGAAAGAGAAATCAGGAAAACAATTCCATTCACCATTGCATCAAAAAGAATAAAATACCTAGGAATAAACCTAACCAAGGAAGTGAAAGACTTATACTCTGAAAACTACAAGTCACTCTTAAGAGAAATTAAAGGGGACACTAATAAATGGAAACTCATCCCATGCTCATGGCTAGGAAGAATTAATATCGTCAAAATGGCCATCCTGCCGAAAGCAATATACAAATTTGATGCAATCCCTCTCAAATTACCAGCAACATTCTTCAATGAATTGGAACAAATAATTCAAAAATTCATATGGAAACACCAAAGACCCCGAATAGCCAAAGCAATCCTGAAAAAGAAGAATAAAGTAGGGGGGATCTCACTCCCCAACTTCAAGCTCTACTACAAAGCCATAGTAATCAAGACAATTTGGTACTGGCACAAGAACAGAGCCACAGACCAGTGGAACAGATTAGAGACCCCAGAAATTAACCCAAACATATATGGTCAATTAATATTTGATAAAGGAGCCATGGACATACAATGGCAAAATGACAGTCTCTTCAACAGATGGTGCTGGCAAAACTGGACAGCTACATGTAGGAGAATGAAACTGGACCATTGTCTAACCCCATATACAAAGGTAAACTCAAAATGGATCAAAGACCTGAATGTAAGTCACGAAACCATTAAACTCTTGGAAAAAAACATAGGCAAAAACCTCTTAGACATAAACATGAGTGATCTCTTCTTGAACATATCTCCCCGGGCAAGGAAAACAACAGCAAAAATGAGCAAGTGGGACTACATTAAGCTGAAAAGCTTCTGTACAGCGAAAGACACCATCAATAGAACAAAAAGGAACCCTACAGTATGGGAGAATATATTTGAAAATGACAGATCTGATAAAGGCTTGACGTCCAGAATATATAAAGAGCTCACACGCCTCAACAAACAAAAAACAAATAACCCAATTAAAAAATGGGCAGAGGAACTGAACAGACAGTTCTCCAAAAAAGAAATACAGATGGCCAAGAGACACATGAAAAGATGCTCCACATCGCTAATTATCAGAGAAATGCAAATTAAAACTACAATGAGGTATCACCTCACACCAGTAAGGATAGCTGCCATCCAAAAGACAAACAACAACAAATGTTGGCGAGGCTGTGGAGAAAGGGGAACCCTCCTACACTGCTGGTGGGAATGTAAATTAGTTCAACCATTGTGGAAAGCAGTATGGAGGTGCATCAAAATGCTCAAAACAGACCTACCATTTGACCCAGGAATTCCACTCCTAGGAATTTACCCTAAGAACGCAGCAATCAAGTTTGAGAAAGACAGATGCACTCCTATGTTTATCGCAGCACTATTTACAATAGCCAAGAATTGGAAGCAACCTAAATGTCCATCGGTAGATGAATGGATAAAGAAGATGTGGTACATATACACAATGGAATACTACTCAGCCATAAGAAGTGGAAAAATCCAACCATTTGCAGCAACATGGATGGAGCTGGAGAGTATTATGCTCAGTGAAATAAGCCAAGCGGAGAAAGAGAAATACCAAATGATTTCACTCATCTGAGGAGTATAGGAACAAAGGAAAAACTGAAGGAACAAAACAGCAGCAGAATTACAGAACCCAAAAATGGACTAACAGAAGATCAAGGCCTAGCTTGGATACCCAGAAAATGAACTAAGATACGATATGAGGAGGAGCTTCCGGCATCAGCACTCTCTGGAGGACTCGTGCCGGGGGATGATCATCAAAAAGCCTCCACAGGGATCCGGACGATGCTGCGGTTGTGGCTGCATCCAGCCCACCATCTCCTGGACTTGCCATGAGAAGGAGGAGGGAGATGTCTAGGCTGGCATGTGCATACAGTGAGACAACGAATTTGACTGGATCTGTACTGTTGGAACTCAACCAGGAGTTGGGAGGGGTGCAAGTTGTAGCACCCCAAAATCTCATGACTATAGACTATCTATGGTTAAAAGAACATATGGGATGTGAACAGATCCCAGAAATGGGCTGCTTTAATTTGTCTGATGGTTCAAGTACAGTTGGAAAATATCCATCATATCATAGATAAATTTTCACAAATGCCTAGGGTGCCTAAATGGTTTTCTTGGCTTCACTGGAGATGGCTGGTGATTATAGATTTGCTTTGTTTATGTCACCGTATTCCTATTATGTCAATATGTGTGTGCAAATTAGTTAGTAGTTTAAAACCTATACATACTTAAGGTAAAAAAAAAAAAAAAAAAAAAAAAAAAAAAATATTTAAGTTAATGTAATGGACTAAATGAACTAGCTAATTAGTTTCTGCTGTACTCATTGACCAGCCAAAGCAAACAGACTTCTTTAGGGGAAAAAATAGCTATTCTTTATGATATCACTTTAATTGGTTTACCATGTCCACCTATTTTTACCTAGTGCCATGGAAGCTGTATTTCTTGTATATTCCCTAGAAGAAATGGAACACTTTACATTTGGGTATTTGGGTATTAGGATCCTTTGAAAGTGAAGATCATCAACTTTAAAAAGAATTTTATAGGATTATAAATTTTAAAAGCGTCTTTAACAGCACTTGGCTTTGGGTGTGTGATGGTCTGGGACAACAGAGTTCTAAGCAGTAGTAATATACACTGGAAAAAAGGATGGAGGAAAATAGCAGTAGTTAAGTTCTCTTGATAAATTAGAAAACATGTATTTTAAGCATTGAAGAAATAATCAGAAACTTCTGTTAGTCTCCTTTACTCCATTCATAGCTTAGGCCAACTATGGCTAATACTCGGGGTGGGACGGAAGGTGAGGGATGCTCTGATGTGGCCTGAAAGGGCAGGCTTCACTGTTCTTGACTTCATCAGTGAATGTTTATGGAGTGCTTGAACGTAGGGGGGGCCATGCCCAGAGGAAGCCCCCTGCCAACACCAAGGCAGGAGGTGTGGCCGAAACCAGCAAACCCAGTGTGTCCTCTGGGCATTCAGGACACCTTGCGCTTCCTGTGAGCCCAGGCAAAGCTCTCTTTGTGCTTCCTTGAAGTTTTAGCTTCGGCAGTTAATGCCTGGCATTTGCAAGGTAAAGCCAGGGATAAATCAGGAGGCATATTGTCAGTTCTCTGTTAACTAAGAAGAAACTCATCATATTCAAGGATGGTAGAGAGGACAACTCTTTGCCAGGAGGGGATGATCATCACCAAGCGATCAGTTTGGCTTGAACTGTCTTTGCCCATTGACCGAATTCATCTCATGATAAAGGGCCCCAAGTTTGAGATAGCTGGCAAAGGTGAGGATTCTTCATCGCTGTTTTTTTTTACATTTGGGTATTCATTTTTCTGGTCTTAGGGGGAATCGTATTTTCATTAGCACCACATTCTTATCAAAAGAGCTAAGATCACTGTTCTCTGGTGTCCCATCTCTATAAATTCTGTTTGCCCTTTTACAGAGAGAAACTGCTTGAAAAGATTACTATAAATAGCTTAATTGTAGTATCAACAAACATGCTTAAGAAAACCTCTTAGAAATTAATGTTCGTTTGCCTAGTAATTAGTTAACACCCTAGCACACCTTCCAATGAAAACATGACACATGCACAGTGATTTCTATCTCTGTGAGCAACCAGAGCTCTAAACAAAGGTAATAGAGTGAAAGGAATTTAACTTCACTAGAAATGCTGCTTTGAAGATGGGCATATTCATGCCAAGCTTTGCTGTTCTAGTTACTGGGACTTCTCATCAGGCTTTTAAGAGATCTAAGAAGAAACTTCTAGCGTATGTGGGTATATTGGATTCCACGATCTACAGAATATACAATTCTACATTAATGTTCTCTCTCTGAACACATGCATGCGTGTGCACACACACATACACACATTGTTTACTTGTTTCTAATCACCACAATCAAAACTGTGAAAAAATGCTTACTGTGTTCAGTCAACACAATTCTGAAACTAAACAGCTGAGACATAGATGGCTGAGCCAAATGTACTTCTTACTCAGTGCAGTCACGTCCTATCTCATTAAGAATAAAAATAGCTATTTTCCAGAAGCCCTGTCAGCCCATTGTAATTGCAATTGCTCATTTTCCTTGAGGTTCAAAAATTTTTTATCTTAAATGCCAAATGCTCTCTCCCAGAGATGTTTCCTCACTGGCCCAAATCTGACAGGATGCGCAGTTGTGAGTAAGTTGCTGCAACTCAAAACCTTAAAATCCTGTTTTCAGTCTTGACACACTAGATTTTCTACATCTTTTGACACTGCTTCCTTTCAACTCTTTTAATCATGCCCTAAATTCTTCAGGCACCATGGGACCAGCTAAATACAGGTATCTATTCAAAAACTGTAACTTCTCACTGGTGCAAAGGAATGCTCAGGGAATTTAAACTAACACACTTCCTGCACTTTTCTCTCCAACTTAAAGCTCAGGAAACCAGACCTGAATACTAACATTTCTCCCTAGAATAATGAGAAAGTAAATGTGCAGGAGAGTCAGGATAATACTGTCTTTAGGTATCCATGTCTTGAGATCTTTTTTTAATGCAAGACCACCTCAGAGGGAGGCCAGTGGGCTGGTAACTTAGTAATACGTCTGTTGGAAAGGATCCCAAATGGGCCCGATCACCGATTTCCATCTACAGAAAAGTGAAATTTCATGTGGCTCTGAGATAAAGTGATTGCCACGGGTATGCAGTTTTTCTTGAACACAATTTAGGTCATGTAGTTTCAAGAGCTTTTAAAATGTGAATACCTTTTGACTCAGTATTTCTCCTTCTAAAAAGCTATTCTAAGTGCATATTAGAAACTCAAGACAAACATTTGCAGATAGAGATATTCATCACACTGCAAATTTGTGAGAAGGTGAAAAAGTAGCCTAAATTTCTAATAGGATAATCTACACAATAGGAGCCGAATAAAATAAATCACGGCACTAGCATTTGAAAAGCTTCTCCCAAGTAATACCCACAGAAGCAAAACTGCTTCTGTTAATGTTCAATTTCAAAAGCTCAGGTATAATATTTCAAATATAGTATGTTTCTAATTTTGGCAAAGAGAGATTCATAGAGTGAACAAAAGAAAATATAAGCGTGAATAGTGGTAATCTCTGGATAATAGATGACTGTGATATTCCTTTTCATTTTATCTTCCTGCATTTTCCAAATTATCTGAAATGTGCATTTAGAATTTTAATATGAAGGAAGCAATGTATATATTCTTAAATAAATATAAATGTATCACCTAAATAACTTAAATGCAGCACCTCCCTCCTTTAAGCTACACATAAATATCAGGCAAATGAGTTGAAATAAATTCAGAGGTTTTGAGGGAGACATAAAATAGGAGACTGTGCAGTACTTCCTGCAATTGGTTTTAAAATCAACTGCAAAATTTCAAAGTAGACAAAACGCAAGATATTTTGAAGACAGAATCTTAATATTTTATATTAAACTACACTTATTTTTGATTGTACTATACACACACACACCAACAACATTTACCAAGCCAGCTAACCTTCGTTAATTCAAATTTTAACAAGTTCTTGCATGAAACTTTTTCTTCAAGCTCCTTTGTAAATGACAGACCCATTTTCTGGGACCCTAAAGCCTGTCTGCTCTTTCTTTTTATCAACATATATTTACTGAACACTGATTATAGGCCAAGCACCATAGTAGGGACCAATGATACAGAAGTAAATAAAACAGATATGATCTGTTCCTGTTCTCTCACTAGGCTTTACATCCCAATGAAATCTAGGCAAACACTCATTACAGATCATGAGGAGCTCTATTAAAGAAAAGAGCCAAGCAGGCATCCAATATACGTTTCAGGTGCCAGGAAAGACTCCTCTGATGGATGAGAGAGGAGCAGCCTCCAGAATAGCATTCCAGGCATGTGGGACAGCATATGCAAATGTCTTGGCACAGAAAAGTGTTTGCTGTGTTTTAGGAGCTGCCAGGAATGCTGTGTAGCTGAGGAAGAGAAACTGATGGACATTAGGTGGGGCTGGGAAGGGGGTTGGTGAGAATCATAGTAGTCATTGATTTCCATAGGCCCTGCTAGGCTGGATTTGCTGCAGTGGAAAGTCAATGATTTTCTTTATTCTTAAAAAGGTTTTTCTTAAACCTTATTTTTAACAAATTATAGACTCATAAGGTTTTGCAAAAATAGTCTGCAGAACTTCCAGGTACTCTTCACCCAGCTTCCTTCTTACATGAGGGTAGGACAACATCAAATTCAGGAGATGGACACATGTAAACACCGTTAACTAGACTCTATATCTTATTGAGCTTTTCAGATTTGACCTGCATTCATTTGTGCGTATGTACAGGTCTATGCAATTTTGTTCCATGTATAGATTCTACTGAAAGATTTTAAATCATATAATCTGTTGATGTTTTGACATCAGTTACTATGAAGAGAATGGATCGGGTGTGAAGACCCATTATGAGGCTGTTCTATAACGCAGTGTGAGCCAGTCATGGTTCAAACTAGTAAGGAGGCAACAAAGATGGTGAAAAATCAAAGGAATTATTTGTGAAGTAGAAGAAGATCTGATGACAACTGGAGGTAGAGGATGGGGCATGGAGAAAAAGGAAATACTCCAGGTTCCTGGCTTGAACAGCCAGGTGAACGGTGATGTCATTTACCCGAGGACCATGCCTAGTCAAGGAGCAGTTCCAGTGGGGGCAGCTTTGAACATGTGAGTTTGAGATGAATCAAGGGGACTTTGGGTGGAAGGCACACATTTAAGGGCCAGTAGCATACAGACAATTTTTAAATCCATGAAAAGCTCTAAGGGAAGTTTGACTACTTAAAAAAAAAATCACAGCAGTGTACAATATAAATGTACTTATTATAATGAAATAAAATAATTTTATTTAAGAAAAAAAAAGTCCTGAGTGAGATGACCAAGGGGGTGAAGGTAGAAAGGAGACGGCACAGAGTGGAGCCCCAAGTAACTCAGCGCCACAGCGGTCACATGCCCACCCTAGTAACCAGTTACCCGTCATTTCATGGTGGTGCTGTCTCCTCGGAGAGACTGTCAGCCTGCAAACAGCCCACCCCACGGTCCTGCTCTGCTCCTCAGGATGCATGGCGTGGTTGCCTGCACACCTGGAATGATCAACAAATTTGGTTCTGTTCAGTAAACATTACTAATCACAACCTGTTTGATAAGCACCAGGAAGACAAAGACTACAGCTTAACTGGCTCCACAGAGTCCCTGTCAAGTTCCCCTTATTAAAATAATGACACGAATGGAGTCGGGGCAGACACTTCTCTCTCAGGTAGGAAACCTCACAAGCCCTGATACTGATTTGACTGTACAAAATAGATGCCAACTTAGTACACAAGGGCTCATGCTTTTCTTCTCAATATTGGCACCAGCCAACTCTAACAGTCAAAAGAAAAAAAAACATGATATTAATTTCTTTGGGTTATCATTGGCCAAAATAATGTTTGTGAAATAATTTTGAGAGATTTTTGGAAACCATTAAATATAAGTGGTTGCTTGCCTATATTTAGGACAGCTTATAACCTAATCACTATTTCAAATGCATAGAAACAATTTCTATTATGTAGGGTTCAAGTATGACCAGGGTGAGAAATCATCTAATATACCAAAAAAAAAAAGGAAAGGTATTTTCTCTTCTCTGTGATGCCCTTTGACTCTCTCATCTGATATGGGCCTTGTACACAGCTGGATGGCTAGCTTGAAACTAAATTCACACCCAGCAGACATGAGGATGGTGTGAATGGCTGTTTGCTGAGAACCTGCAACATTTTTTGTCAAAATGGTACAGAAAATCCTCTCCACAGAGATTTCAGAAGTTTTCCCTTTCCAAATACTTATAACTGCATTTGCTTCTTAACTTAAAAAGTCACACCATCATTCATTCCATCAGTGACTATTTATTGGGCTCCCACTATATTCACTGTTGATAGGGCTCCTACTGTGTGCCAGGCATTGTTCTAGGTGATGAGGGTAAAGAGCTGAATAAAACAGACAATAATTCTTCCATTCCCCCCATCTAGTGAGGCACTTAGAAGATAAGCGAATACCTCTCATGAAGGAATTCAGGAATGAAATCTCAGCGCAGAGGAGACAGACAATCGGGACTGCGCCAATGACCAGAGTCATAGCACATCCCACACTCTGTGGGATCCAGCACTAATCCAGGCCAATGAGTCAGCCAGAGAAAGCTGGGACCATGACTTGCTGCAAAGATCCTTGATAAGTAATTGCTAATGATTGAGTTTTATGACTTTATTTGAAAGTTAATATTAGAGCTACCAAGCCTGATTGTGGAGGAAAAAAAAATCAGTACATTACTTATATCTCAGATTGAGTTCTCCATTTGATTCCACTTATATTTATTTATCCTCCACTGCCATCCACACCAGTTTGGAGTGTCCTTACTATAAACTCACATAACGACA